>NC_091623.1:22872500-23205000 GCF_027580195.1 Bos mutus | reverse complement strand
GCTTTGACTATATGGAACTTTGTCAGCAAAGTTCTGTCTCTGCTTTTTAATCTGCTGCCTAGGTTTGTCATAGTTTTCCTTCCAAGTAGCAAGCATCTTTTAATTTCATGGCTGCAGTCCCCATCCACAGTGATTTTGGAGCCCAAGAAAATAAAATCTATTACTGCTTCCTTCTTCCCCTTCTATTTGCCATGAAGTGATGGGATTGGATGCCATTATCTTAGTTTTTTGAATGATGAATTTTAAGCCAGCTTTCTCACTCTCCTCTTTCGCCTTCATCAAGAGACCCTGTAGTTCCTCTTCACTTTCAGCCATTACAGTAGTATCATCTGTATATCTGAGGTTGTTGATATTTCTCTTGGCTATTGAGTGCAGCACTTTCACAGCATCATCTTTCAGGATTTGGAATAGCTCAACTAGAATTCCATCACCTCCACTAGCTTTGTTCGTAGTGATGCTTTCTAAGGCCCACTTGACTTCACATTCCAGGATGTCTGGCTCTAGGTCAGTGATCATACCATCGTGATTATCTGGGTCATGAAGATCTTTTTTGTACATTTCTTCTGTGTATTCTTGCCATCTCTTCTTAATATTTTCTGCTTCTGTTAGGTCCATACCATTTCTGTCCTTTATCGAGCTCATCTTTGCATGAAATGTTCCTTTGGTATCTCTGATTTTCTTGAAGAGATCCCTAGTCTTTCCCATTCTGTTGTTTTCCTCTATTTCTTTGCATTGATCACTGAAGAAGGCTTTCTTATCTCTTCTTGCTATTCTTTGGAACTCAGCAAATTTGGAAAACTCAGCAGTGGCCACAGGACTGGAAAAGGTCAGTTTTCATTCCAATCCCAAAGAAAGGCAATGCCAAAGAATGCTCAAACTACTGCACAATTGCACTCATCTCACACGCTAGTAAAGTAATGCTCAAAATTCTCCAAGCCAGGCTTCAGCAATATGTGAACCGTGAACTTCCTGATGTTCAAGCTGGTTTTAGAAAAGGCTGCTGGGCATACACACTGAGGAAACCAGAAGGGAAAGAGACACGTGTACCCCAATGTTCATCGCAGCACTGTTTATAATAGCCAGGACATGGAAGCAACCTAGATGTCCATCAGCAGATGAATGGATAAGAAAGCTGTGGTACATATACACAATGGAGTATTACTCAGCCATTAAAAAGAATACATTTGAATCAGTTCTAATGAGGTGGATGAAACTGGAGCCTATTATACAGAGTGAAGTAAGCCAGAAGGAAAAACACCAATACAGTATACTAACGCATATATATGGAATTTAGAAAGATGGTAACAATAACCCTGTATACGAGACAGCAAAAGAGACACTGATGTATAGAACAGTCTTATGGACTCTGTGGGAGAGGGAGAGGGTGGGAAGATTTGGGAGAATGGCATTGAAACATGAAAAAAAAAAAAAAAAACTTTCTCCTCAGTTTGTTGAAATATGTGAAATGATATCAAAGAATTTCATAAGATGAATTTCGTAAGCCATACAAATGTTATTTTATGAATAAATGTATTCTGCTAAATTAAAAAAAAAAAAAAAACTGCATTCTGTTTATGGAAAATTATACCAAATGAATTAAGTAAATATATCTTAATGTGATTGGAAAGATATGCTTTATTTTATTGCAAGCACAGTTATAAACCAAGAAAAGCAGGTCAGGTTATGGTAAGAACAATGTTATTGCACATTAGAGTAAATAACCACAGAGGGTTATTTATTTAAAATTTTGCAAATAAGTTCAGTAATTTAAAAATTGATTTATTAAATGTCTAAACTGTGGAACCTGTTCAGTTATATAAAATGGTATTACTTTGCCACCATGGTGAATAAACAGTTATGTCAACAGAAAAAAAAAAAAAAAAAGAAAAGGCAGAGGAACCAGAGATCAAATTGCCAACATCCGCTGGATCATGGAAAAAGCAAGAGAGTTCCAGAAAAACATCTATTTCTGCTTTATTGACTATGCCAAAGCCTTTGACTGTGTGGATCACAATCAACTGTGGAAAATTCTGAAAGAGATGGGAATACCAGAACACCTGATCTGCCTCTTGAGAAATCTGTATGCAGGTCAGGAAGAAACAGTTAGAGCTGGACATGGAACAACAGACTGGTTCCAAATAAGAAAAGGAGTACATCAAGGCTGTATATTGTCACCCTGTTTATTTAATCTATATGCAGAGTACATCATGAGAAATGCTGGGCTGGAAGAAACACAAGCTGGAATCAAGATTGCTGGGAGAAATATCAATAACCTCAGATATGCAAAATGAGTGTAATTGTATGGTAGTTTGAACATTTTTTGACATTACCCTTCTTTGGGATTAGAATGAAAACTGACTTTTTCTAGTCCTGTGGCCACTGTTGAGTCTTCCAAATTTGTTGACATATTGAGTGCAGCACTTTAACCATATTATCTTTTAGGATTTTAAATAGCTCAGTTGGAATTCCATCACCTCCACTAGCTTTGTTTGTCATAATGCTTCATAAGGCCTACCTGACTTCATACTCCAGGATGTCTGGCTCCAGGTGAGTGACCACACCATGGTGATTATCCAGGTCATTAATATATTTTTTGTATAGTTCTTCTTTGTCTTCTTGCCACCTCTTCTTAATCTCTTCTGCATCTGTTAGGTCCTTACAGTTTCTGTCCTTTATCTTGCCCAATGTATGAAATCTTCCCTTGATATCTCCAATTTTCTTGAAGAGACCTCTAGTCTTTCCCATTATATTGTTTTCCTCTACTTCTTTGCATTGTTCATTGAAGAAAACCTTATTATTCTCTGGAACTCTGCATTCAGTTGGGTATATCTTTCCCTTTCCCCACCCCCTCTCCTGCTTGCTTTTCACTTCTCTTCTTCCTCAGCTATTTGCAAAGCCTCCTCAGACAACCACTCTGCTGCTTTGCATTTATTTTTCTTTGATATGATTTTGGTCACTGCCTCCTATACAGTGTTACAAACCTCTGTGCATAGTTCTTCAGGCATTCTATCATATCTAATCCCTTGAATCTAGTCATCACCTGCACCTTATAATCATAAGGGATTTGATATAGGTCATAACTGAATGGATTGGACTTCCCTAATAGCTCAGTTGGTAAAGAATCCACCTGCAATGCAGGAAACCCTGGTTCAATTCCTTAATCGGGAAGATCTGCTGGAGAAAGGATAGTCTAACCACTCCAGTATTCTTGCGCTCCCCTTGTGGCTCAGCTGGTAAAGAATCAGCCTGCAATGTGGGAGACCTGGGTTCGATCCCTGGATTGGGAAGATCCCCTAGAGAAGGGAAAGGCTACCCACTTCAGTATTCTGGCCTGAAGAATTCCAAGGACTGTGCAGCCCATGCAGTTGCAAAGAGTCAGGCATAACTGAGTATCTTTCACTCACTTCACTCACTGAATGGCTTAGTGGTTTCCCCTACTTTCTTCAACTTAATTCTTATTTTTTCAATAATAATCCATGAAGGGGGCCTTATCTTTACTTTTAAAGAAATCATTTATTTTACATATGTTCCTCTACTATGACCAAGACTTCATTGTATACCCTTGAGGTTTCACAATGATAATACAGACTTACTGGTATCTAGAAAATTATAGACTTGCTGACAAAGATGAATATAAATAATATCTATAAATTAACTTTGTCAAATATGCAAAAGTATGTCAAAATGTGCAACTTTTATGGCATACATCTTCCATATATATCTAAATTTTAAAAAATGTAGACCAACCTTCACAAAGGCAGAATTTATATTAGTTTTGTTCATCTCTGTATCTAGCACTTAATAAAACACATAGGAAATAAATATCTCTCTAAAAATTTTTATAGGATGTGAAACATAAATGGATTTCTTCAGAAATTTAATGTACCCAATTACCTAAATAAAGATAAGAGACACAGCTTTTGATCTAGGGAGAGCACATTTTTACCATAAGTCACACCTGTTTTTTGAAGTTTAAGAATGTTAATGCTGTATACAAATAACTTAATGTTCAAGAAGTCTCGAAGTCCCTAATGGGAACCTTTGTGAAAAAAGACTGTTACTCATGATCAGGCTTCTGAGTTATTCATTGACAACTTGAAAATGGTTACAATGCTTGCATCCTGGGAAGGATAACCTGGAAAAATGTGATACTTTCTGTAAAGTTTCCCATTTGGGAGGACAGTGACAACCCTTAAGGGGAGAGATAAATGCATTGTTATCTGAAAGCTCACAGGAGGAGGAAACATTTCCAATTTCTTTATTTCCTGACCATCCACTTCCTGGGGTTGTGTAGAATTTATATATTTTCTATAATTCAGGTCACTACTTAGATAACAGATATATCTGGAAACTACAAATTTAGAAGAAACTACAGTTTTCTATAGCTCTAAATTAGAAAGTTTATTTTAGATTCTATAGTCTTTATAGTCACGATGTTCCATTGACTAGTTCCAAAGGACACAATTCTCTTTCCCTTTAGTATGAGTGTTAAAGCCTTATATAGGGCTTTGTGGGGAGCAGAAAGCTTCAAATAATTTGGTAATATAGGACATCAACAACCATCAACATCTCACCTCCATTTCCATGTGTATTAATTTTAGTGCAGAAAATGCTGCCAAAGAGTAGGAATTGTAATTATAGGAGTATTACTATTCTGTTTGTTTCTGAGAATTGTTACAAATATATGGACTCTCTCCTCAGAAATCAAATACTTGTTTGTGACATAGATAACATTTTACATGCAGGGGTACTCTTACTTCATGTTGCCCAATTGTGGGCCTCTAAAACCTCTATCCAGTAGACTGAGAAAAGAAGAAATCTTGAGACAGACCTTACCTAAATACCCATCCACTTAAAAGACTAAGGCTATAATGGGATTATAACTCAGTGTGAAATAGGGCTTTAGCAATCTTCCCAGATGGCCCTAGTGGTAAAGAACCCGCTTGCCAATGCAGGAGACACAGGTTCTATCCCTGGGTCAGGAAGATCCCCTGGAGGAGGACACAGCAATCCACTCTAGTATTCTTGCCTGGAGAATCCCATGGACAGAGGAGCTTGGTGGGCTACACTCCATGGGGTCACAGAGAGTCAGACACGACTGAGGCAACAACACACACACACACAAGAAACAGATGATATAACCAAACTGAACGATTTAAGACAGTTTATCAAAGGGCCTATTTAAGATGCACAGCAGATTTGGCTTGAAAAAGGAGAGACTGGGGGCCTGGGAAGTCTTCCCCAAAGCTAGCCTGATGGGACAAGAGGGGCAGGAGGTTGCCTGTACACACAGGGTAGCTTTATGGACAGAACCACTTCATAGAACACGTGGCCTTCAGTAATGGTACAGCCAAACCACAACGAGCTAAGAAGAGGGACCTGGAGAACAAATGTCTTCATCAATCCATTCTCCTCCTTTCCTCTGGATTTTTTATTACTGTTTCTGATGGACTAAATCCAACCAGAAACCAAAGGAAAGGGAGCCTGTCAATGCTATCAGCACACCAGGGCAAATTGTGAGAGGAAAACGATGGGAAATGGACCTGGAGAACAAAACTGGAGATATGCAGTGCATGATGTCTTCCAAAGTCTGTTCCAAGGTATACCAGTTCCATAAAATGAGCCACAGGGACGAAGGTCTAGGATCAAATCAGTTTGGGAAATGCCATATAGTCAGCCTACGTGTCCAAGTTACCATATGCGAGGAAGGCACTGCCAGAACAGTAAAAAAAATAAAAGGAAGCCTCAGGCTTCATGGAAATTAGAGTTTATTGAACAAAACAATAAATGAACAAATGAAAAAAAATGGCTGTATAACATCATGTTAAGTAGTGACCGGGGCTATCTTAAATAGGGGTTTAATGGAAGATGATTTCCTATTGAGGAAATTATGACTGTTTCAGATTTTCAAATTTTGTTTCAAATAGAGTTCAAATACTGTTTATTACTGAATCTTATAAATCTAGTCTTCTTACACTTGATGATAAAACTGAACTTGTGTAGTTTCACAACTTTGTGCATTTTCCACATTTTCTTTTTTGCCTTTCCTATAGTATTCTCTATGGTTTCTTACTTTTTCTCAAAAGTGATTATCTTTATATCTTCAGTGTCTGGCCCTATATCGTGCCTGGTGAGTTTTTTTAAAGATATGACTTTCAAATTAAATCAGATTTTATAATGATAATAATGATTACTATTTTTGTACGGTAGTAATGATTATAGCAACAAAACTCCTTAAATATCTAACTATAATGCGTGTTTTCTTTGTGTCATTTATTGTTTGAAGGTCTTAGTGGGTTATCCCATCAGTCTTCACGACAATCCAATGACATGAACATTCTTACTATCCTCACTCTGCAGATGAGAAAACTGAGACATTAAGAGCTCCAGTAACTTGCTCACCAGCACACGAACAGAAGTGTTAGAGCCAGGATATCTAGCCCCAGAGCCTGGACATTTAATTGTTTTCACTATATTAGCTTAAATAATGCTCTGTGCTGTGCTTAGCTGCTCAGCCATGTCTAACTTTCTGCAACCCCGTGGACTGTAGCCCGCCAGGCTCCTCTGTCCATGGGGATTCTCCAGGCAAGAATACTGGAGTGGGTCGCCATGCCCTCCTCCAGGGGATCTTCCCAACCCAGGGATTGAACCCAGATATCTTGCATTCCAGGCAGATTCTTTACCGTCTGAGCTATCTAATTAATCATATCTAACTAGACAACAGTTTTGATATATGGGTGTCAAGCTTAGAAAATTTTGAATTATAAAAATACAATATCCACACTCAGTATGTTAGAAAAATGAGGGGAGATATATCTAAGCAAGAGAAATAAACAAGCAGTTGAAATTGAAAGGAGAAGGATGACATGTAAAGTAATTCTTGCAGTCCATAAGAAAAGGAAGGTAGGTATGTTATGTTCAATAGGATTTAGAGGCAATTTTGGGATGTAACACTGGAGCATTTTAAGTAAAGGCAATGCTATGTTTTTTATATCTTATGCTATGACATTTACAGAAAAATAAAAATTTTAGTGGCATACTAGTATTTTTACATAAAATAAATACAAAAGCCTAGTTAAGACATAAAAATTCCATGTACCACCAGAGATGAGGGAGGCATATTTAATTCATGTGCTTTCAAATATGAGCACCATGGGGACATTTTTATCTGAGAATATTTTTACTCTATGATGCATAAGTTTATAAATACTCTATGGTGGCTATGTCAGCCAATTTTTAAAATAATTATTCGACCTTAAAATTCCAACAATTTTTTTCACTTAATTATGCTGTTAAATTTAAAAGGTTTGTGTAGAATTTTTAAAACTTCAATAATTCTTAGAAGAGTATAGTGGTTAACATTTACCAGTTTAAATATATTTACCATTGACTATTTTTGAAAAAATAATAGAATGTAATAAAATACCAGGAGATAATTGAAATTCTGTGATATCACATAGATACCTCAAGGCAATATGTTACTTAAGTAGCTCTATGTAAAACATTTCTTTGGGGTTCAATATAGCTTTTTGTTGGTAACTTTGTTGATAGTAATGAGAAAGATTTTTTCTTTAACCTTAGAAAACCTGGTTGCCGTGTGAAGCACAAAGAAAGCATTACTAGTGTTAATCTATATAATTAGTTTAACCAGAATAAGTTAAAATTCATATCCTCATTTTTTTTTATACTAAGGCTAGGTTTAAATAACAAAGACAGTGTGTGCGCAAATATTTTCAGGTACATAATATTTAATGCAAATAGAAAGTTATGAAAATAGACTACATAGCTATGGAGATGAAATATCATGGTGCTGACAGAGTGGTTGATAGTTTTCATGTTACTGTAACCAACAATGTGAAGGCATAATTACTAGGTAACTGACTATACAAAAATGAAATGTTTATTTGTTAAAAATAATTCTACAGATATTCTTCCCATGCTTGGTCTATATTATAGTTGTATTGATCTGAAAACCCACTCACTGCCCAAAGGAAATATATATCTGACTTAGTTGTATATACTTGAAGTTCACTAGTTGAAAAATTCAGTGGGTTTATTTCTCTTCCTTGGTTCTTGTCTCACCACAACAAAAATTTGGAGCGATGGACCAAAAGGTGTACAACAACAGACAAGTTACAGCTCAGGTCAGCCCAAGCAGACAGATCTTTTATTAGGCAGACCTTCTCAAAGGAGTCCGCTTCATCCTTCCTATCCATCGCTCTTGGCTTCCCCCTTTTATACTTCCAGTCTCCTCCTTTGCACTCTGCCCAGTGCAAAGTAAGGCTTGTACCTATCACTAGTCAATGAAAGGAAATGCAAATGGGCATACGCTCAAAGCCGACTGACAATTTCAAGTTATATAACAGCAGGCTGTATTGTTTATGTCTTCCCATATGTCTTCCCATAATTCAGTCTGTTATAATTAGATGTAGAATATTCATGAGTCCTTAATGGGCTCCTAACTTCCCAACTGTGCAATACTTTGGCTACCTGATTTGAAGAGCCAACTCACTGGAAAAGACCCTGATGCTGGAAAAGATTGAAGGCAGGAGGAGAACGGGATGACAGGGGATGAGATGACAGTGATGGATGGCATCACTGACTTGATGGACACAAGTTTGAGCAAGCTCCGGGAGTTGGTGATGGACAGGGAAGTCTGGCATGCTGCAGTCCATGAGGTTGCAAAAGGTTGGATGTGACTGGGCGACTGAACAACAACAAGAAAAGCAATTGGACAATTCAAACTCAATTACCTGTTTTCCTAACAGTAATTATTTACTTGTGAGTTATCTAGTGATAGAACCTTCCTTATCTTTATATTTCAGTTTTTCATATAGATAATGCTAGTCTTATTTGATGACTAGTAACACCTTCCCAACCAGTCCATTCTGAAGGAGATCAGCCCTGGGATTTCTTTGGAAGGAACGATGGTAAAGCTGAAACTCCAGTACTTTGGCCACCTCATGCGAAAAGTTGACTCATTGGAAAAGACTCTGATGCTGGTAGGGATTGGGGGCAGGAGGGGAAGGGGACGACAGAGGATGAGATGGCTGGATGGCATCACTGACTCGATGGACGTGAGTCTGAGTGAACTCCGGGAGTTGGTGATGGACAGGGAGGCCTGGTGTGCTGCAATTCATGGGGTTGCAAAGAGTCGGACACTACTGAGTGACTGAACTGAACTGAACTGAACTGAACACCTTCCTTGAATCTCTCTTAAAGGTAAACTGCTTCATACACAAGGCATGTCATAATGGATAGTTCTGGAGCCACGGTGGGCTTGTGATTCATGGGCTCATGAATACTGTCTCTGCCATTTCTTAGCAATCTGGCCTTATATAAATTACTTAATGTCTCTGAGATTCTGTGTCCTCATCTGAAATTAATTTACTTATGATTATTTAGTTTTACTCATACATAACCTGGTTAATGGCATAAATGTAAAGCTACAATTGTGCTTTTTCTTGGGCTCTTTGGCCTACCAATGAATTGACAGTGTTCTTTGAAATGATACTATAGAACTGGTTAATGAATAACATACTATTTTTAAGACAGCTTGTTTCTTACTATTTTTAAAGATAAAGACTTTTGTTTGGAAGCACACTCTAGTCTTAGATTTAGAAGTAGGTCCTTATGGATTAACAACAATCTCTAATTCAGTAGAAAAATTCTGTTAACAATTTAACAAAAATAAATTTAAAATAGTTAATGTTAAGTAGAAATATTAATACTCATATGATGTACCTGATTATCCTAGTTCTACCTTTAAGTGGAGACAGAGCCTCTCCCCTCTTTCATATGATAACACTTAATAACATAGTCAAGAGTTAGCACTTTTCTTTGTCAACCCATCTTACAATCATATCTGTCCCACTTCTGACACAAATGCAATACCTTCAGGATTTACTTAATCCTTGGAGTTATTCTCTCAGCACTTTTAATTCATCAGTTCTTGAACTATGAAACTGGATTTAAGGATATTATATTTTCTGTTTGCTATACTATATATTTAATGAATTTCAAGTGTATAATCAGTAGAATGATACTGATATATGGTTCTCCAAGGAATAAAGAGAATCACATTTTAGAAAATGCCCATCTCTTCAATAAATAAATAAATAAATAGGAAGAGGGGGAAAAAAAAAAAACTTAAGAAGCTATAAGTTCAAGTAAAGGCAAGCATTTCTAATTTAACCAGAAATCTAAGAAACCATAAGAAAAATGATAGACTTGCTGTGTGCAGTGGTGTGTGTGACTGGCAGAGCTCAGAACTGCCTGCATCCTAACTGCAAGGAATGCTCTGACTCGCATGCTGAAGAGGCAGGTGCAGTACTTGACACTGATTCAGAATGGAGAAGCAGGACTTTTGAGAAGATTTCTTCACTCCTGGAAGTGTTCACTTTTCAGGGATATTAGTAGGCGCATGGTGCAATTCCTAAAGCATAAGTGGCATGGATGACAGAAGCTATTGCACTAAAGTAGAGAGCCTGACGTTTCAAGCTTGGTGGTGATATTGCTTTCAAGCAGCAATATTAACAGGCCAGTAGTGGCTATGATGGTAAAGAATCCACCTGCAATGCATGAGACCTGGGTTCGATCCCTGGGTTGGGAAGATCCCCTGGAGGAGGGCATGGCAACTCACTCCAGTATTCTTGCCTGGAGAATCCCCATGGACAGAGGAGCCTGGTGGCTATAGTCCATCGGATCACAAAGAGTCAGACACCACTGAGCAACTGAGCACAACAGGCAACATAGTTTCAGGTACTGTGCCTAAAAGCTGAGTTTCCAGTATCTTTCTCCAGCTTCCCAGTGATTGTATGAGTCATTAATTAGGTGACTATATCATTTGTCATCAACCAGGACACTTTTGAGAGTGAAAATAATCAACACATGACCCACAGGACAACTTTAAAAACAAAACTGATCCAAGCTGTGTAGTCACTTCACCACTACTCTTTAGTAGATTTTGTATAGCATTCTCTGTGCTATATAGTAGGACCTTGTTGTTTAATCCATCATATATATAATAGTTTGCATCTACTAATCCCAATTTCCCATTCTTTCCCTCCATTACCGCTTCCCTTGGTAACTGCAAATTGGTTCTTTGTACCTGGAACTCTTTTTTTATATGTGTTTTGGTTTGTAGATATGTGGATTTGTATTGCATTTTGGATTTGTAATCCAAATACATGTCATGATCCCCTCCTCCAGGGGATCTTCCTAATCCCTTATCATATAAGTGATATCATATGGTTTTTGTCATTTTATTCTGACTTACTTTGCTTAGTATGATAATTTCTAGGTCTACCCATGTTACTGTAAATGGCATTATTTCATTCTCTTTCATGGCTGAGTAATATTCCATTGTATATACATACTGTATCTTCTTACACACTTATCTGTTGATGGAGATTTAGGTGGATTCCATACCTTGCCTATTGCAAATAGTGCTGCTATTAACATAGGGGTACGTGTATCTTTTTGAATTATAGCTTTGTCTGGGTATATGCCAAAGAGTAGGATTGCTGGATCATGTGGCAACTCTACTGTATTTTTTTTTTTTGAGGAATCTCCATACTGTTTTGCATATTTTGGAAATTAAACCCTTTCTGGTTACATCCTTTGAAAATATTTTCTCCATCCTGTAGGTTGTTTTCATTTTGTTTATGGTTTCCTTTGGGTTTATTCCTGTGTGAGGAAGATTTGCCTAGAGAAAGGAATGGCTACCCATATCAGTATTCTTGTCTGGAAAATTCCAAGGACAGAAGAACCTAGCAGGCTATAGGGTCATATAGTCTATGGGGTAACAAAGAGTCGGATGTGACTAACACTTTTCTTTTTTTTTTTTGCTTTGCAAAAGCTTGTAATTTTAATCAGGTTTCATTTGCTTATCTTTTTTTTGAGGGGGTTTGTTTGTTAGTTTTTATTTCTATTACTTTGGGAAAATGACCTAAGAAAACACTGCTGCTGCTGTTCAGTTACTCAGTCATGTACAACTCTCTGAGAGACCCCATTGACTATAGCATGTCAGGCTTCCTGGTCCTTCATTATCTACAGGAGCTTGCTCAAACTCATCTGCATTTTGGTGATGTCATCCAACCATCTCATCCTCTGTTGTCCTCTCCTCCTCCTGCCTTAAATCTTTCCCAGCATTAGGGTCTTTTCCAGTGAGTCGGGTCTTCACATCAGGTTGCCAAGTTATTGGAGCTTCAGCTTCAGCATCAGTCCTTCCAATGAATAATTCAGGGTTGATTTCCTTTAGGATGGACTAGTTTGATTTCCTTTCAGTCCAAGGGGCTCTCAAGGGTCTTCTCCAACACCACAGTTCAGAAGCATCAGTTCTTCAGTGCTCGGCCTTCTTTATGGTCCAATTCGCACATCCATACATGACTACTGGAAAAACCATAGCTTTGACGATATGGACCTTTATCAGCAAAGTAATGTCTCTGGTTTTTAATACACTGTCTAGGTTTGTCATAGCTTTTCTCCCAAGGAGCAAGCATCTTTTAATTTCATGACTGCAATCACCATGCACAGTGATTTTTGAGCCCAAGAAAATAAAAGTTATCACTGTTTCTCTTGGGTCCCCATCTATTTGACATGAAGTGATGGGACCAGATGCCATGATCTTTGTTTTTTTGGATCTTCGGTTTTAAGCCAGCTTTTTCACTCTCCTTTTTCACCATCATCAGGAATCTCTTTAATTCCGCTTTACTTTCTGCCATTAGGATAGTGTCATCTGCATATCTGAGGTTATTGATATTTCTTCTGGCAATCTTGATTCCAGCTTTGTGCTTCATCCAGCCTGGCATTTCACATGATGCACTCTGCATAGAAGTTAAATAAATAGGTTGACAGTATACAGTCTTGACGTACTCCTTTCCCAATTTGGAAACAGTCCATTGTTCCATGTCCGGTTCTAATGATTGCTTCTTGAGATGCATATAGGTTTCTCAGGAGTCAGGTAAGGTGGTCCGTTATTCTCGTATCTTTAATAATTTTCCCACAGTTTGTAGTGATCCACAAGATCAAAGGCTTTAGTCTAGTCAATGAAGCAGAAGTATATGTTTTTCTGAAATTGTCTTGCTTTATCGATGATCCGACAGTTGTTGGCAATTTGATCTGTGGTTCCTCTGCCTTTTCTAAATCCAGCTTGTACATTTGGAAATTCTCAGTTCATGCAGTGTTGAAGCCTAGCTTGGAGGATTTTGAGCATTACCTTGCTGGCATGTGAAATGATAAAATGTTGGTACAATTTATACCAGAGAATATTTTGCCTATTATTTCTTCTAGGAGTTTTAGGGTATTATATCTGTGTTTAAGATTTTAAGCCATTTTGAGTTTATTTTTGTGTATTGTGTGAGGGTGTGTCTAACTTCATTGATTTACATATAGCTGTCCAACTTTTCCAGGACCATTTGCTGAATAAACTTAATGAATTATAGTAAAGCTGTACTGAAAGAAAACATTATGGCCTTAAAGTCTTTTATTTAAGGTGGATACTGAAAATGTATGACTGTTCAATTTAAGAAATTAGAAAACCAGATGAGCCAAATATTTCTACTTATTCAAATAAAAAGGAAGAGGATAGTAACTTAAACTTATAAATCACATTGTAATTTTAGTGGGCAGTGATTCTACTCTACTTCCTGGAATGCTGATATAGCTCAACCATTTTGGACCATGAGGACAAAATGTCACATCCTAAGGCTGATTGAACCATGAGCTGGAAGGTTCTGTGTGCTGAATTCCTTGTGGAGTCAGGCCTTACTGTACTCCATTCTCATGAATAAAAATTAAGTTTTATCCTATTTATGCCACACTTGTTTTAGACTTTCTATCACAGAATTATATTATTATTTCAATTATGTGTGAGTATATGTATGTGTTTGTGGGTAGATAGGTAAAACATACTCATCAGAATTCCATAGTGATGAGGTGAGTTTTCCTTTTGAATATTCATATTTTGCTTCAATATGAATATTAGTTCATTTATTAGAATCCAAAATTGAAGGTTGATACTAAATTATAAAAATTTTGCAAATCATCTCAAAATATGGGCCTTTCCAATTTCTTTAAAACCTGTGAACTGTCCACTAGCTTTGATTTCAATGTCAAAGACCTAAGAACAGTTACATAACAAGATAGAATAAAATAACGAAACTGTGAGGGTATTTTCGATGTTTATTAAAATTCTCACTTACTAATGAACTCAATCCTTTTAAAATCTTCTAAATAATCTAAAATCCCATAGTGCTATTTGGACACTGTGCTTTCTTAAAGCAGTCTGACAGATGAGGTCACTACTGAAACTATATGCTGAAACTCAGTGTTAAAATAGGGGATATATTATTTTTCTTAAGGAAAGCCACTGAATACCACATCAGTATTAACAGAATATCTAGAATTCTAAAGCTTTGCTATATTGATGTTTATAAATATTTTAAAAATGTTTATAAAATTTCATATTTGGAGAAAGTTTGCTTTTTCTCAATAGTAAAATTTATGACCAAATATATTCAGCACTATTACAAACCTGCTTGAAAATTCCTGCACAAAACTGACATTCAACCATGTTCTAACAGTTCAGATACTGGCAAGGTCTACAAAGATGCCAATGAAAAATATATATAGTGCATAATTTTCATTTCTTTGCTGTCAGGGTAACATGTGTGCTTCATATGCTTTAGTGAAGTCTAGCAGTACAAATGTGTCAAAAAATCATAAAAATTTGTCTTCTATGACTAACATCCAGGATTTAGGACCCTAGTATTCGGATATTTATCTCTGAGGAGGAAAAAAAGAGTTTATTCTTGGACAAATATATATATACACACACATACACACACACACATATAGATAAATAGATACACCTTATGTTTAACACATTTTCCCTACAGTATTTAGTGAAACAATTTTAGCTGAAGTAGCCTTATTCCTTGTGTAGCTCCCCACCCCCACGTCCAATGTAATAGCCTGAAATTTAATGGGAGACTTCATGTGCAGGGATTTCAAAATTGGTATTGGAAGGGGAAAAAGTGTGTTAATTAAACCTCTAACTGTCAAAAGGAAATTATCTTCTACTAAATTTGCCTTATAACTTTACTGGGATGTTTTCCATGGGAGGTAGATAAAATGAATTACTGTATTAGTCCCGATTATTTTATTGCAGGTAACAGAAACCATATCCAATTTAGCTTAAGTGAAAATTTAGTAACTCTGATAAAATGGAAGTTGAAAATGGGGGCTCGTATCAGTTAGAGTTGTACTGAAGCTCTGTTAATTTCTCCACGTCACTGTTCTGCTTTCTTCTTGCTTCTACTGGACTTCACAGTTCAGGCTCATATTCTCCCTGTGGTGTGTGCATGCGAAGTTGCTTCAGTTGTATCCAACTCTTTGAGACTCTATGGACTGTAGCTTGCCAGGCTTCTCTGTCCATGGGATTCTCCAGGCAGGAACACTGGAATGGGTTACCATGCTCTCCTCCCGGGGATCTTCCCCACCCAAGGGTCAAACCTGCATTTCTTATGTCTCCTGCGTTGGCAGGTGGGTTCTTTACCGCTAGCACCACCTGGGAAGCCCTCCCAGGTAGGAAATTGCTACGACTATAAAATACCATCACACTCAGCAGTTTAATAGAAAGAGTTTACAACAAGAAAAGATAAGATCTCATTTGTTTTCTGAATTATGAAGTCATCCACAATCATAATTTGCGGAGCGACTTCACTTTCACTTTTCTCTTTCATGCATTGGAGAAGGAAATGGCAACCCACTCTAGTATTCTTGCCTGGAGAATCCCAGGGACGGGGAGCCTGGTGGGCTGCTGTCTATGGGGTCGTACAGAGTTGGACACCACTGAAGCGACTTAGCATTAGCATTAGCATTAGAGTGTGATACCTCAGCAATTAGACCTCCCTCTAAAATTGGCAGAATGACACTGAAGACCTGAAATAACAGCTAACCAGACCACAATTCCCTCAAGAATGATTGACATACTTTTTTTTTTTTTTCAGTTTTGTGACTGAGTCCCACTTGTTCTCAAGGACTTCTGCTGAGGTTCAGACCTCCTACCAAATTCCCATATCTTCTATCTGTATTATTAAATTTATATTGGTAAAAAAGTACTATATACACTGCAAACATAAAATTAAATATTATTGTTACCTACTTCTACTGCTTGTCAGAAATATTAACCTAGATAATCATATTAAAGTATTCATTTTGATATATGGCAAAACCAATATTGTAAAATTAAAAAATAAAATATATTAAAGTATCAGTGTTGTTTTTCAACACTAAGTAACGTTCAGTTGCTAAGTAACGTCCAACTCTTCACAACCCTACAGAGTGCAGCATGCCAGCTCCTCAATCTTCCACTACCTCCCAGAGTTTGCTCAAATTCATGCCCATTGAATTCGTGTTGCTACCTGACCTTCTCATCCTCTTCTCCTTTTGCCTCCAGTCTTTCCCAGCATCAAGGTCTTTTTCAAGGACTTGACTCTTCGCATGGGGTGGCCAAAGTATTGGAGCTCAGTCCTTCCAATGAATACTCTGGGTTAATTTGCTTTAAGATGGACTGGTTTGATCTCCTTGCTTTCTAAAGGACTCTCAAGAGACTTCTCCAGCACCACAATTTGAAAGCATCCATTTTTTGGCCCTCAGCCTTATTTATGATGCTACTGGAAAAACCATAGCTTTGACTATATGACCTTTGTCTGCAAAGTGACATCTCTGCTTTTTTTTTTTTTAAATGTCTCTGCTTTTTAATATGCTGTCCAGGTTGTTATAGCTTTCCTTCTGAGAAGCAAGTGTCTTTTAATTTCCTGGCTGCAGTCACCATCCACAGTGATGGGGAGTCCAATGAAATAGAATCTGTCACTGCTTCCACTTTGTCCCCTTCTGTTGCCATGAAGTGATGGGACCGGATGCCATGATCTTGGTTTTTTATGGGTTAAGACTATTCTTTTGTTCCTATTATTTGGTAAATTTGTCTGTATTCTTGCATCTCTTCTCCACTCTTTCTTTTTTGCTTTTACCTCTTCCAAATTTTGTCAAACCAACTATAGGTTGTTCTTCTTTTTTGATATAGATATTTTCCTTCCAACTCATTGTGAAGCATACTTCTAAAAAATAAATACTATTTCACATCCCTGCTTTTTTATTTTTAGTATAGGATTCAGTCAGTTCAGTTCAGTTCAGTCGCTCAGTCGTGTCCGACTCTGTGACCCCATGAATCACAGCATGCCAGGCCTCCCTGTCCATCACCAACTCCCGGAGTTCCCTGAGGCTCACGTCCATTGAGTCAGTGATGCCATCCAGCCATCTCATCCTCTGACGTCCCCTTCTCCTCCTGACCCCAATCCCTCCCAGCATCAGGGTCTCTTCCAATGAATCAACTCTTCACATGAGGTGGCCAAAGTACTGGAGTTTCAGCTTTAGCATCATTCCTTCCAAAGAAATCCCAGGGCTGATCTCCTTCAGAATGGACTGGTAGGATCTCCTTGCAGTCCAAGGGACTCCTCTTCATAGGATTAAGATATGTTTATCTATAATAATATATGTCACCTGTAGATAACATTAAAACACATTTAAATATGTGAGAAATATTTTAATTCCTGTCTTTTAAAAATATGAATTCATATATTTTTTAAATAACTGAAAAAATCCAATAGGCTATTTAAAGTTCTTCCAATTTTTGTAATTGTAAGAGTGAATTTTGCATTATTGAATTAGTTCCTATGTTAAGCTAAATGTGGGGATATTTAAAACTGTTATGATAACAGGTGTTTGAAATTTTTAAACCAATACATAGGATAGGTATGGAGTGTACAAGAGAACAGATGTGATAAGAGAGATGGCAAGAATGAATAAATACTAATTCTGTATTCAATTATCCCATGAGACTAGTGTTTCCAAAAGTGAGCTACCTTGAGACACTGTCAGAGTATAAGTTAAAGGTCACAAGATCAAAACTATTTTCATAATAATACTAAGATGTCATTTGCCTTCATCACTTCCTTCTCTGATTTGTCTCTAATGCAGTGTTCCAGAGACTACATGATATATGATGATATCATTGCTCTCATGACATAGAACACGTGCTTGTCTTCTCATGTTTTCTGAATTTTTCTAACATGGTAAATTTAAGGTATAAACGTGTGCATTTTCAGAGAATAGCTCAGTTTCTCTTGAAGCTTGTTTTTTGATGTTACTAGTTGTTTTCACTTATACCTCTTCTAATCTCTGCATCCTCTTGTCACTCAAAAAATCATAATTTTGAAATCTTGACGTTTTCCTTACATTCATATGTAAAACATAGTAAATAAGTGCAATTTGCTATTTAGCTTTGCATAATATAAAAATAACTTTTTCCTAAAAGTTTACTGAATTTTTAAGTTATCTACAACATTTATTTTGTAAATTTAAAGGATTTTATTTTAAAGAAAAGATTGCAGTACATTCATTTTCTTTTTAAAAATGGATTATTTACATAGCACAAGGGAGGTGGAAGACTGGCCCAATCAACACTTGGCTGCATTGACAACCTCTAAAGATGCTGAAAGAGATGAAACTTAAATGCCAGAGAATTATCTGACTCACAAAGGAGGGAAAATGATTCAAAAGAAATAGTGAAAACTATAAATAGGAAATAAAAGTATGATAAAAGGTGTACATTTGGGGGACTGTAGATGTCAATACTTTACCATGTTCAACAGAACATGTTTGAATAGTGTCACAATGCCACACAGATGTAATATTGAGACCAATCATTCATAACTTAAAGGAAAATATACTGTTTTAAATATGGCTATGATAAGCTCTTGTTACATATTCTTATTAGAAAAAAACCACAGAGGTTTATTATAATCTATTGAATCGTATTTATTGGAGAAAATTAATACAACAGCTAAAAATCTAAAACAAGCCTTGAACAGTTGACATTATTGAATGTTTACTGGATGAAGAGTTGGTAAAAGAAATCACAGCAGTGCCATTTTCCAATGATTGAGTAACTCATTGAATTAAAGATTTATCAGCAAACCCATAAAGAATATTTATCAGCAATATCTCACTTGGAGAATAGTACCTACAAATGAATAAATCTCTAGTTGTGGCTGGACTCTGTTACCAATACCAACTAATCATCAAATATGATTTTCATGTAAATGTCTAATGGGCATAAAAGGTAAATAGTTGAAGTATTGAGTAACCTTTATGAATCTTATGATTTATCCCATCAACTGTGTTGATACGGGCACTAATAGTGCGAATAGGATGGCAGGGAAAACTACTGGTAATTCAGTGCAAATCAAGGCAGTAGTAACAAGTATACTAAAATTGATTTCTTTATCAGTGGATGCTCACAGATAGAGAAGTGCCTATGTTCCTTACCAATGGCCCCAAATAAGCACTAAAAATAATTTTGTTACATCTCAGCCTTTGAGTACAGATCTTTTATATCGCATTTGTGAAAATGGAAAGTAGACAAAGCACTTTGCTGCATACAAAGTTCAATAGGTATTTTGAAGAAAAGCTCTAGTGTGTGGTATGGGTGTTATAGTAGATACATTTTTTATGAAACACGATTTTTATTTAAAAGAATGGTTGACAGAGGAGCTAGGCACACACGTGTCCTACTTCTCAGGGAAAGACAGACAGAAAAGGTCAGCTTGTTCAAAGCCACTTACATTTGCTGTCAGAGAGGACCAGACTTAATTTATAAAAATGTCTTCTTTCCGTGGTCTTATAACTAATGTTATAACTAATTAGAATATTAGCAAATGAACAGTTGTTATGTGGACATTTTTTAAATGTCCATGATGCATGAACATATGCTCCTATTCAGCTATTTTGGATTCTCTATAAACAATTAATATATTCTTCTGGATTAAAAATATTATACCAGAATGCTTTTAATAAACTCAGAATGGTCTGTGATTAATCACTTTGTTCAGTCTTCACACATGCACGATTTATTTCCATTTCTGATTACAAAGAAAAAAAAAAGACCCTTCTTTTCTCTGATTAAAGGAGTACGAAAGAAAAAAGAGAAAAACAGGAGGAGAGGATGAGTGGTGAGTTAAAGGACAGATTGAGTGTATGTATTTTAATCTGGCAGTTGTCTTGTATAATTTTTTTTTGCCAAAAGACTGCTAATTTCATACAAAAATTTAAATATTGTAGCAGTCACCCAACTTAAACATTTGGCAAATAGTTATCCTATTTTAAAAATGGAAAATATTTCTCAAGTGCTTCTGTTTTCAAAATACTGTCTCACGCTATTCTTTATGTTTGCTTGATCATTCTCTTGGAGAAAATTCTCTGAATTCAGGATGCTGTATGTATGCAGTTCCTTCTATCACATCTATTCAAAACGACCTTGGTTACTCAGTAAACGAAAAGTCAGAGGGCCATTTGTTTTTCCATTTTCTCTCCTTTCTTCTTCCTCTTTTTTTTTTTTTTTTTTTTTGATGGAGTATATCTACATCTTTTAAAATACATTCAAAGTACACTGAAGAGAAACATTACGTTATTACATTCCTGGGGTATATTTTTAACAGGAAAACTTGAGAACAAAATTTTAAGCATTTTTTATTTGCTGCAATTTAAACAAAAACAAACCAAACTCCACTTTTCACAGGAACAGAGAAGCTCTCACTTTTAGATGTGAATCACTCCAAGGGAAAATTTACTAGATTCACAAGGCTTCAGGCACCATAGTCTCAATCCTGTGAGTGCCTTTTGTTATTTCATCTGTCCTCATGCTAATATCAGACGGAATTTTTTTTAAGTAAAAACTGAAGCTAGAATGTTGTTGAAGTTATAGAATCTGCTCTATTCCACTTGACCGCATTACTGTCAAACTCACATAGTTTCTAAAATCCGTAACCAAAATTTCTTCTAATATCTGTTCATAGAAGTAACATGGACTAGCGTGTGTGTTTGAGATTTTCTGTTTAAATAAAGGCACATGCCTTCTAGTTTAGGAGTAAGGAAAATATTTATGTAAAATATTACCAGAAGTTGGATTTGTTATAACTGTAGATGTTAGGAAGAAGAGGTGATATAATAGGTTAACTACAGTATATAAAAAAGCAGTTAGGTATTTTGCCATTCTGAATATTATGCCTTTAACAAAATTCCACTCATCACTAAAATATACTATCCTTGACCAATTAACTCATTTATTAAGAGCACTAAATTAAGGCAATATGTTCACAGACTGTGCTAATAATCTCAATTAGCCATTTCACCAACACTATTCAGAAGAATGGATTAGCTGAAATTTATCACCACACTAGGACAGCTCATCGTAAATATCAACTGACCATAAATCTTTGAAAGAAAAATGACTGTATTATAATCTAATGTAGTCAGAAGTAGTTTTACTGTAAAGCAAGTGATGCTTATTTCAGCTTCAAGGACCCTCATTCTCATTTACCCTTTCAAGGCCATTGGACAAAGCCTATAACACTGTCACTTGGTCATGCTATTTTGTAAAATTAGGTAGAACCTTTTCATTGTAATCAGTTAAGACTGTTGTCTTCTTTTACCCTGTCTCTCCATTAGAGTTGGCATTTAAGAATGAATATTTGGGATATTTTGCTAGGAAAATATTGAGATGTAGATGCATTTTTTTTTTTGGTTTATGGACTTAAGTGGTTTGCAATCCCTTGTGTGTATGGGTAAAGTGAAAGTGAAGTCGCTCAGTCGTGTCTGACTCTTAGCGACCCCACAGACTGCACCCTAGGTAAGCCATTACTAATTATTCCAAATATCATGACCCAAAGGCATAGGGACCAGAGGTCATATGGACAAATTCTAGGCACCCAGTATCAAAAATACGTGTGTAGCAGAAGACAAAAAAAAAAAAAAAAGTCTCACATGCATGTAGGGAAAATGTAGTCTCTAGAAAAATCCAAGAAGATCCCCTGGAGGAGGGCATGGCAACCCACTCCAGTGTTCTTGCCTGGAGAATTCCATGGACAGAAGAGCTTGACAAGTTACAGTCCATGTGGTCACAAAGAGTCAGATATGACTGAAGTGACTTACTGCAGCACACACAGAAAAATATTATAGATTGTACTACTCATATACAAAAGAATGTTGATAAAGTTCCTCTACAATGTGACGGCAATCCTAAAATTCATATTCCATTACTAATTAACTGTCAAACTGAAGTAAACTTTTCTGGCCTAGTAATAATAACAATAATAAAGTGATATATCAAACATTTCAAGGGAAAGTAGTAAACTGTTCCTCTGTATTTCTGAAAAACATTATAAAATTGTTTTCCTATGAAGAGCCAGTGTACAGCCAAATGATCTTTTAAAAGGCTTATAGAGATATACCCAGAACTTAATAATTATGTTTTTCTTTGAATCCTTCCTTGATTTTCAAAGCCAGATAGAGTGGGTAAATCCTTCTTATGTTTCTATATCTGACTTCCTTTCCTGTTTCATCTTTGTGTTTTCCTCCTCCATTACATTCCACTGAAGGACTTCTCTGTTTCCTTTGGTTCCTTTAAGGATTCATGTGATTACATTGAACCTATGTGAAACCAGGGCCATCTCTCCATTTTACGGTCAGATGACTAGTAATCTTAATTATTTATATGCAAAGTGCCTTCACAGCAGTACCTAGGTTAGTGTTAGAATAAGCTATCAGTGAAAGTATTGGGGGGGGGGTCTCTTTAGAATTTTGCCTACCATTGTACTGATTTAATCCAAATTTCTGATTTTAAAATAGAGAAATTTAGGATAAGGAGTATTATCCAAGTACTTACGCACAGCTTTGTTGCTGTATTAAAAGATAGAGGAGACTACATTTTTCTATTAGGACTGTTAGATTATCTGCATAGGAAAGAATGGACAGAAGCTTATCTGATTTTCATAATAAGTTGCATCATAATTATGTTTCCCTCTAATCAATAACTTGAAATATTCCTACTCCAAGGCTTAATAAAGAATCCAAACTATCTGCAATACTGCTTCTCCCAAAAATTTTGCACAGTACTACTGAAACCTGAAGGGTGGACTAAGTATTGAGTTTTTTCCTCTGTAGTGGTCAGCTTTTTTTTTTTAAGAGTGCCATAGGAAATAGTTTAGACTTTGGGAACCTATGCTGTCTGTCACAACCATTCACCTGTGCCACTTATAATGAAAAAAGGGGTAGACCATAGGTAAATGAGTGGATGTGAATATATTCCGATCAAATTTTGTTTACAGATTTGGTCCCTGGTGAGAAATGGAAGCTGCTTAGTTTGCAAACTCCTGGTGTGACGACTTGAGTTCTGTATCTCCGTGCTGAACTCTCATGATCATCCCGGCCACTTTATTTCCCATCTGCCACTCAGAGGGTGCCTCTCATGTATAGAGTACATTTTATGCTATGCCCTCGACGTTGATATTTTATTTTTAAAGTATATATAGGCATGTTTTACAAACTGCTATACTTTATTAAAAACTCTTCTTGGGTCAGTACACAAAACTGTGTCAGTAGTGTTTGGGTTTTTTCCCCCCCTTTATGCTGAATTAGTATGCTTCATTTTATCAGAAAATTTAAATTACGCATCCCATCACGTCCCTTTTTGACTTGGCTTATAGGAAATATGGATTTATAATACTCACTTCTATCCTTATATATGTAAGCTTTAGAGTACATTTATTTTACCTTAATTTTGTAAACTTTTGGACTTACAGTATGTATGATTTTAGTTGCAGTCTTCCTAAAATCCTACACATGAATATATAACAGTGGACTTGGGATTAAAATTATGGTTTATTATTAGTCTTCCTCAAATACAAATATTTGCACTCACATTTTGTTAACTTCAATTCATTCTGTGCATTCCCCATATACATTGTCTATTGATGGAATCGGTCGTTTATGTATTTAAATTTCCACACAGACTCAAGTCTATGTCAGTGTAGTTCTCTCTTTTTTGATATTGATTTATATTTATCGAGATTTCTTAAACTTGGATCTGTTGACACGCTTTGAACTAGAAATGTGTGTGGAGAGAGGCTGTCTTCTGTACTCTAGTCTGTTTACCAGCATCTCTGGCCTCTGCCCACTAGATGCCAGCAGCACTCCTGCCAAGATGTGACAACCAAAATAGCTCCAGGCATTGCAGAAGGCCCTCTGGGAATATGTGTGTTAGGGTAGGGGGCACTGGTGGAGAACCATGATTTATTCAGAAATTGTACAAATTATGAATTAACAAATTGATGAATTTTCATGATGTGAGCACACCCGTATAATGAACAAATTGATCAAGAAATAAAATACCACCCGCCTCCCACAAAGCTCCCTCTTGCTTTCTCCCTACCTATACTTCCTCACAAAGAAAATATCTTTATGATTTTTAAGACCACAGATTGGTTTTCTTCTTTTGAATTGTATATAAATGGAATAACACAGAAAGCCCTTTGTGGGTTTCAGTCAATATTACTCTTATGAGATTCATTCATATGGCACATGCAATAGTTTTCATGTTATTGCCAAATGCTGTAATTTACTTGTACATTTTACTGACAAAGGACAGTGGTTTTCAAGGTGTTATTTGTGGAAATGTTTTAATTTAACTTTTGGGTCACTTTTTCAGATTGGTTTTTAAGGAATTTGTCCACTTTCTGTTATTTTCCAAGTGTGTTGGCATAATTTCGTTCACAATATTATCTCATTTGCACTCTATTTGTTGTAGAATCTATAATTATCTCTTTTATTTTATTCCTGGTATTGATACATTGTGCCATCATCCTTTCTTGAACATCTGTGGCAAGGGTTATCACTTTATTACTCTTTAAAAATCAACTTCTATTTTTTGAAACCCTCTAATATGTATTTATTATCTGTATTATTCATTTCTTTTCTGATCTTACTATTTTCTTTTAACTTTGAGTTTATTTTGCTCATCTTTTCCAAATTTCATGTGGCTTTTTGTCTTTCTTATATAACACACATGACTTTTAGCCTTTTGAAAAGGTTTTTCTATTACACAAGTTTAAGGATTATAGGTTTCTGCTTAAGACTAGCTTTAGTTGTATCCTATAATTTGTTATCTAATATTTTATTATAATTTAGTTCAGAGTACTTTATATTTCTATTATGATTTATTCTCTAACCATATGGTCATTCAATATGTTTCCAAACATAGGGGGATATACTCTTTTGGTTAATTGTGATCACTTTAATTTCCCTGCAGTGAAAGTCATAGCTGATCAATTTCCTTTTCATAGCTTCTTTATCTTATTGGAAATTTTTATCTTTTTTATCAATTATTGAATGAAAAATTCTGCCACTTTCATTATAGACTAATTTATTAGTCTTTAGTTCTGACACTTTTTGTTTTCTAGAATTTTTAGCTCTGTTCTTCAGTGTATATGCAATTGTATATACCTAGTGAATTAATACGTTAATCATTACAAAATTACTCTTTAAACCTAGTGATACTCCTTTTCAGTATTCTTCTTCTGACATTAATGCATCAGCAGCCATTTCTCTTGACTTGTGTATCTTTTTCTTTTTTCTTGACAGCTTTATTTTAATGTGCTTTTGTCCTATTTAGCAGAGATCTCTTTAAATAGCATGCAATCAGAATCTCTATTTTAATTGTTTTAAAATTTTTGTTTTTTAACTGGAATATTTAGCCTAAAATGTAATTGTGTATATTTCGGAGATCAAACCCATGTCTGTAATGTCTTCTGCACTGGCAGGAAGATTCTTTGCCACTAGCACAATCTGGGAAGCCCAAAATACTTGATCCTATGTCTATAATCTTACTATAGGCATATCTTGGAGAAGGCAATGGCACCCTACTCCACTACTCTTGCCTGGAAAATCCCATGGATGGAGGAGCCTGGTAGGCTGAAGTCCATGGGGTCGCTAAGAGTCGGATACGACTGAGCGACCTCACTTTGACTTTTCACTTTCATTCACTGGAGAAGGAAATGGCAACCCACTCCAGTGTTCTTGCCTTGAGAATCCCAGGGATGGGGGAGCCTGGTGGGCTGCCGTCTCTGGGGTCGCACAGAATCGGACACGACTGAAGTGATTTAGCAGCATAGGCGTATCTCATTTTATTGACTTCACTTTAACGCACTTTGCAGATACTGTTGTTATTGTTCAGTTGCTAAGTCATGTCCAACTCTTTGTGAAATATTAGATTTTACAATATTTGCGGATATCACAATTTTGCAAATAGAAGGTGTGTGGCAATCCCACATTGAAGAAACATCTTGCTGTCATTTTTCTTTTTTTTTTTTTAATTTTATTTTATTTTTAAACTTTACATAATTGTATTAGTTTTGCCAAATATCAAAATGAATCCATCACAGGTATACTTGTGCTCCCCATCCTGAACCCTCCTCCCTCCCCCCTCCCCATACCATCCCTCTGGGTTGTCCCAGTACACTAGCCCCAAGCATCCAGTATCGTGCATTGAACCTGGACTGGCATCTCGTTTCATACATGATATTTTACATGTTTCAATGCCATTCTCCCAAATCTTCCCACCCTCTCCCTCTCCCACAGAGTCCATAAGACTGTTCCATACATCAGCGCCACTTTTGCTGTCTCGCACACAGGGTTATTGTTATCATCTTTCTAAATTCCATATATATGTTAGTATACTGTATTGGTGTTTTTCCTTCTGGCTTACTTCACTCTGTATAATAGGCTCCAGTTTCATCCACCTCATTAGAACTGATTCAAATGTATTCTTTTTAATGGCTGAGTAATACTCCATTGTGTATATGTACCACAGCTTTCTTATCCATTCATCTGCTGATGGACATCTAGGTTGCTTCCATGTCCTGGCTATTATAAACAGTGCTGCGATGAACATTGGGGTACACATGTCTCTTTCCTTCTGGTTTCTCACTGTGTATGCCCAGCAGTGGGATTGCTGGATCATAAGGCAGTTCTATTTCCAGTTTTTAAGGAATCTCCACACTGTTCTCCATAGTGGCTGTACTAGTTTGCATTCCACCAACAGTGTAAGAGGGTTCCCTTTCCTCCACACCCTCTCCAACATTTATTATTTGTAGACTTTTGGATCGCAGCCATTCTGACTGGTGTGAAATGGTACCTCATAGTGGTCTTGATTTGCATTTCTCTGATAATGAGTGATGTTGAGCATCTTTTCATGTATTTGTTAGCCATCTGTATGTCTTCTTTGGAGAAATGTCTATTTAATTCTTTGGCCCATTTTTTGATTGGGTCATTTATTTTTCTGGAGTTGACCTGTAGGAGTTGCTTGTATATTTTTGAGATTAGTTGTTTGTCAGTTGCTTCATTTGCTATTATTTTCTCCCATTCTGAAGGCTGTCTTTTCACCTTGCTGATAGTTTCCTTTGATGTGCAGAAGCTTTTAAGGTTAATTTTCTAACAACATTTGCTCACTTCATGTTTTTGCATCACATTTCGGTGGTTCTCACAAAATGTCAAACTTTTCATTATTATTGTATTTGTTATGGTGACCTGTAATCAGTGATTTTTGATGTTGCTATTATAATTGTTTTGAAACTGCATGAACTGTGGCGATACATGATAGCAAACTTAATTGATAAGTGTTGTGTGTGTTCTGACTGCTCCAGCAACCCACTGTTTCCATCTGTCTACCTTTCTTTGGGTCTTCTTATTGTCTGAGACAAAACAATATTGAAATTATACCAGTTAATAACCCTACAAAGACCTCAAGTGAAAGGAAGAGTTGCACATATCTCACTTTAAATCAAAAGCTAAAAATGATTAAACTAAGAAAGATGTGTTGAAAGCTAAAATAGGGCAAAAGCTAGATCTCTTTGCCAAACAGCCAAAGTGGTGAATGCAAAGGAAAAGTGCTTGAAGGAAGTTAAAAGTCCAATTAGAGTGAACACATGGATCATAAAAAATTGAAACAGCCTTATTACTGATATGGGGAAAGTTGCAGTGATCAGGAGAGAAGGTCAAACCAGCCACAATTCCTTAAGCCAAAGCCTAATCTAGGGGAGCACCCTTACTGTCTTCAATATTACAAAGGTTGCAAAAGATGAGGAAGCTGCAGAAAAAAAGTTTGAAGACAGCAGAGGTCAGTTCATGAGACAGAAGGAAAGAAACTCTCTACATATAAGTTCAAGGTGAAGTAGCAAATGCTGAGGTAGGAGCTGCTGTGTTAGATCTAGCTGATAAAATTAATGAAGGTGGTTGTACTCAACAACAGGTTTTCCATGTAGAGGAAATGGCCTTCTATTGGAAGAATATGCCATCTAGGAATTTCATAGCTAGAAAGAAGTCTTTTCCTGGCTTCACATCTTCAAAGGACTGACATGACACTGTTAGGAGTTAATGTAGTTGATGACCTTAAGTTGAATCCAATTTATAATTATGTTAATTTGCCATTATGAAAATTCTAGTAGCCTTAAGAATTATGCTAAATCTACTTTATTTGTGCTATCAGTATGGTGAACAAAGCCTGGATGACAGTAAATCTGTTTACAACATGGTTTACTAAATATTTTAAGCCCAATGTTGAAACCTAAATTTCAGAAAAAAAGAAAGATTCTTTTCAAGATATTATTTCCTACTGACAATATACCCAGTCACCCAAGAACTCTAACAACTGTACAGCAAAATTCATATTGTTTTCATACCTGCTAGCATAACATCTATTCTGCAGCCTATGAATCAAGGAGTAATTCTAACTTCCAGGCCATTATTTAAGAAACACATTTCATAAGGCTACAGCTACCATAGATAGTGATTCCTTTGATGGACCTGAGAAAAGTACATTTAAGACCTTCTGGAAAGGATTCACCATTTTAGGTGCCATTAAGAATATTCATGATTCATGGGAGGAGGTCAAAATATTAACATTAACAGGGATTAGAAAGAAGTTCCAACCGTCATGGATGACTATGAGGGGTTCAAGACTTTGGTGGAGGAAGTAACTGCAAATATGGGGGAATAGCAAAAGAACTAGAATTAAAAATGAAACTTGAAGAGGGAACTGAATTGCTGCAATCTTAAGATAAAATTTTAACAAATAGGTAGTTGCTTCTTACAAATGAGAAAAGAAAGTAGTTTCTTGAGATGGAATCTACTCCTGGCCAAAAATGCTTTGAAGATGTTTGAAATGTCAACAAAGGGTTTAAAATATTACCTAAACTTCCTTAATAAAGCAGCAGCAGGATTTTAGAGGATTGGTTCCAATTTTGAAACAAGTTCCACTGTAGGTAAAATGCTATCCAAGAGCATTGCATGCTACAGAAAAATAGTTCATGAAGGTAAAATAGTAATGTCCCAGATGGCAGAGTATGAAGACCATCAGCTTACCTCTTTTCATGAGAACAGCAAAATTACAAATATTTACAAAGAAATTATTGATGTGAAAGACCAGAGCAATAGCAGAAAGACCTTTTACAACTAAAGATATAAAGAAGTAACCACAAGATAGGTAAGAGGGGTGACCCACAAACAGGAGAAACAGGAAGATAATTACTAGAGGTTCTCCCCAAGGAACAAGTGGTTGAAGTCTTGCACTGGGCTTCCTAGCCTGAGAATCCTTCCCAGAGAAGAATCACTGGCTCTGAAGGAGGTCAATAGGGCTTACTTTTTGAGAGAGCCAGAGGGCTATGGGAAATAGAGACTCCATTAATGAAGGGCACACACAAAACTTCACATGCTCTGGGATCAAAGCAGAAGCAGTCATTTGAAAAAGCCTGGGAAAGACACACATGCTGATCTTGAAGAGCCTTGTGGAAAGACAAAAGGCAGTTGGGGTTTGCCATGGGAATACAGACACTAGCATCAAAGCTATTTTGAGGAATTTTTGTTCTACCACATAACACTGATGCTGGCAAGTGCTATTTTAGAATCCTCCCTGTAGCTCCGCTGGTGGCACAGTTGGTAAAGAATCCGCCCGCAATATGGGAGACCTGGGTTTGATCCCTGTGTTGGGAAGATACCCTGGAGGAGGGCATGGCAACCCACTTCAGTATTCTTTTTTTTTTTTTAATTAATTTTTTTAATTGAAGGATAATTGCTTTACAGAATTTTGTTGTTTTCTGCCTGGAGAATCCTCATGGACAGAGGAGCCTAGCAGGCTGCAGTCCATGGGGTTGTAAAGAGTCAGACAACACTGAGTGACTAAGCACAGCACACAGCTTAGTTGCATCAAGAATCAGCTCCACCAAGCAGACTGTCAGCACCAGTACTGGAGAACCTCAGGCCGAGCAACAAGCTGGGAGGAGACATAGCCCTACCCTCCAGCAGGTCTATTGCTCAAAACCACAGGAGCCTACAGCCACCCTATGATCTGGCCCTGTCCAGCAGAGAATCTAGAACCTGGCCGCATACATCAGTGCACCAGCTCTAGTCTCTGGACCTCTAGGGTCCTGCAGCAAAGACCTAGGACCTGACTCAGCTCACCAATAGCTGACCACTAGCCCTGGAACTAGCCCACCAGTGTGTACATACCATCCTTAACACACCATGGGCCTATACCCTGCCTACAAACAGGCCAAAACATAATTCTGAGACTCTAAGGGCCCTGCAACCAGAAATCCTAAGACCCAGATATGCCTACCAGTGATCTGGTGGTAGCTCTGGGGCTAGTCTTACCCATGAGTGGGTAGGCACCGGCCCCAAGAAATCTTGGATCCTGGTACTACCCACAAGCAGACCAAAACACCAACTGTGGGTCCCACAGGTAGGACATATAGCTCAGATGAGCAGAGGGTAGTGTGCTACTGAGAGGCATAGAGCATCAGCTACAAAAGGCCACTTCTTCAAGATCAGGAAACATAACCAGCCTACAAAATACATAGAAACAAAAATAGGAAATAAGGTAAAATGTGAGGACAGAGGAACATGAAAATGAAAAAAATAAGATAAAACCCCAGAAGAAGGAAGTAAAGTAGGGCTAGACAATCTGCTCAATAAATAGTTTAAGATAATGATCATGAAGAACAACAAATGAATACGATGAGAAGATTAACAAAGAGTTCAGTTCAGTTCAGTCACTCAGTCATGGCCGACTCTTTGCGACCCCATGAATTGCAGCACGCCAGGCCTCCATGTCCATCACCAACTCCCAGAATTCACTCAGACTCACGTCCATTGAGTCAGTGATGCCATCTAGCCATCTCATCCTCTGTGGTCCCCTTCTCCTGCCCCCCAATCTCTCCCAGCATCAGGGTCTTTTCCAATGAGTCAACTCCTCGCATGAGGTGGCCAAAGTACTGGAGCTTCAGCTTTAGCATCATTCCTTCCAAAGAACACCCAGGGCTGATCTCCCCTAGAATGGACTGGCTGGATCTCCTTGCAGTCCAAGGGACTCTCAAGAGTCTTCTCCAACACCACAGTTCAAAAGCATCAATTCTTCGGCACTCAGCCTTCTTCACAGTCCAACTCTCACATCCATACATGACCACTGGGCTCCAAAATCACTGCAGATGGTGACTGCAGCCATGAAATTAAAAGACGCTTACTCCTTGGGAGAAAAGTTATGACCAACCTAGATAGCATATTGAAAAGCAGAGACATTATTTTGTCAACAAAGAGTTAGAAGATGTAAAACAAACCAAAAAAAGCAAACAGATTAAGAAGAACTGAAGTAAAAAATACAGTAAAGGAATCAACAGTAGATTAAATGATACAGAGGAACTGCTTAGCAAGCTGGAAGGCATAGTAATGAAAATCACTGAATCTGAACAGAAGAAGGAAAAAAAGTAAAAAGAAAAGTTGTGGACAGTTTAAGAGACCTAAGACAAGATCAGACATACTACCATTTGCATTACAGCACTCTCAGAAGGAGAATAGAGAGAGAAAGGTCTAGGGAACATACTTGAAGACATAATAGCTGAAAACTCCCCTAACCTGGGAAACAAACATCCAGGTACAGAAAGCACAGAGAATCCCAAACACATTCAGCTGAAAGAGGATCACACCAAGACACATTATAATTAAAGTGGCAAGACATGCTGCTGCTGCTAAGTCACTTCAGTCGTGTCCGACTCCGTGCGGCCCCATAGACGGCAGCCCACCAGGCTCCCCGTCCCTGGGATTCTCCAGGCAAGAACACTGGAGTGGGTTGCCATTTCCTTCTCCAATGCATGAAAGTGAAGTCGCTCTGTTGTATCTGACACTTAGCGACCCCATGGACTTCAGCCTACCAGGCTCCTCCATCCATGGGATTTTCCAGGCAAGAGCACTGGAGTGGGGTACCATTGCCTTCTCCATGAGAGAATATTAAAAGCGGTAAGGGAAAAGCAATAAGTTACATATAAGTGAACTCCCATAAGGTTATCACCTAGCTTTTAAGCAGAAATTCTGCAGTCCATATGGGAGTGGCACAATGGATTTAAAGTGATGAAAGAAAAAACCTACTACAAAGAATGCTGTACCCAGCAAGGGTCTCATTCATATCTGATGAAAAGATCAAAAGTTTTACAGATAGGTAAAGCTAAAAGGGTTTGGCACCAGCAAAGCAGTTTTAAGAAAAAATTTAAAGGGACTTCTCTAAGTGAAAAAGCAAAGGTCATGACTATAAACATTTTTTTTTTTTTAAAAAGCTAATTGGTAAAGACAAATATACAGTAAATATAGGAAATCGACCACATAAAAAGTTAATAAGAAGGTTAAAATACTAAAGCCACATTTAATCATCGTGGTCATGGAAGTCCTAACCACAGTAATCAAACAAAAAAGAAACAAGAGGAGTCAAAATTAGAGAGGAAGAAGTAAAAAGGTCACTGTTTTCAGGTAATATGATAGTGTACATAGAAAATCCTCAAGATGTCTACTCACTACAAGAGATCATCAATAAATTTGATAAAGTAGCAGGATACAAAATTACTATACATGAAGCCATTGCATTTCTATACACTAACAATGAACTGTCAGAAAGAAAAATTAAGAAAACAGTTCCATTTATAATCACATCAAAAAGAAAAAATTACCAAGGAGGAGGCGAAGGGGACGACAGAGGATGAGATGGCTGGATGGCATCACTGACTTGATGGACGTGAGTCTGGGTGAACTCTGGGAGTTGGTAATGGACAGGGAGGCCTGGCGTGCTGCGATTCATGGGGTTGCAAAGAGTTGGACACGACCGAGTGACTGAACTGAACTGAAATCTAATTAAGGAAGTAAAAGTTTTGTACTTTTAGAAAAGTACTTAGAAAAGTATGAGAAAACAATGAAAGATATTGAGGACAATACAGATGGAAAGCTATACTATGTTCATGGGTTAGAACAATTTTGTTAAAATAAACATAGCACCCAGAGTGTTCTACAGATAAAATGCAATCCCTATCGAAATACCAATGGTGTTTTTCACAGAACTAGAACAAATAATTTCAACATTTCTATGATACACACACACACACAAAACACAATAGTAAAAATAATCTTGAAAAAGAATAAAGCTGCATGCTGCTACTGCTGCTAAATCACTTCAGTCATGTCCAACTCTGTGCGACCCCATAGACGGCAGCCCACCAGGCTTCTCCGTCCCTGGGATTCTCCAGGCAAGAATGCTGGAGTGGGTTGCCATTTCCTTCTCCAAAGTTGCATAACCATGTCTTATTCAGGGTTATTTTCCTTCTGCTTGGCGATCACCGCTGAGTATCTCATATAGTTTGACTTTCTGGTCACAAATTTTTCCCAATTTTTGTTTATTTGTTAATATATTTGCTTTCATGTATAAAGGATAGTGTAGCTACATACAGAATTCTAGGTTGGCAGCTATTTTTCCCTTAGTACTTTGATTATGACTTTCCTTTGCCTTCTGCCATGCATCATTTCTATTAAGTCACCTAAGTATTAATCTTACTGCCCCTTAAAATTTACATGTCTTTTTCTCTCCAGGACTTTAACTCTTTAAATCATTTATTACCTAAACAACTCCAAAGTACAATTTTGTCTCTCTAGCCCATTGAGATTATAAAAAGACCCATCAGTTTTCTCTGCCTCTTTGTTTTAGTCACCTGGATGGATTATTTGTCTCTTGCCCATCACCAAAGATAATAATAATAATTAATTACTTAATTAATTAATTGAAAATAAAGCAAAGATTCCAGGGGGAAAGCTATCATCAAAAGATCAGTTCTTTGTCTGTGGTTCCTTCTCTCTGGATTAAAGGATCCTTCAGTACTGATCCTTCAGTGGTTTTCAGATATATTTTAATTTCTTGATTTGGGTTTTTAGTTATACTGGTAGAAGTATTTATTTTCTTCAACATTTGTAATACCCCAAATTTTTGTAAAAGTAATTATTATAGGTTGAAAAAAATGGAAACATTTCTTTGTAATATTCCTGATGGGAAATTTAGTTGTTCTACATTGCTCTATATTGTGTTGCTGTCGTATCTCTATGTACTTTCCAGTGTCTTCAAATTTACGGGATGATGAAGTGTGTATTACATATATCCTCTCTAAACTTCTTTAGAAGTACCACTTACAATTTTCATTTTGAGCCCAGTAGCCAGAACTAGGCATGTGATCCCTTGACACCTGAAAGGAAGGATAGAAAATGAAAGGCAGTGCACAGAACACTTCGTGAGAATTGGCATATTCTGTAGTAATCATCTAAAATATAGCAGTTTAGAACTAAAAAAAACTACGTTGAACACATTCAGAAGAGAGATTATAATAAGTATAAGGACTTTATTCTATGATCAATAAAAGTGATAATTCTAATGGGTCAGATAAAACATCATGATAAATCTGTGTGCTCATTTAATTTCAGAGGAAATATTACTATCAAACATAAGAAACTAAGAATATGTTCAAATATTAATTCTCTAAGATGCTGTTGCTCAGAAATGTAGATTGAGTATCTACAATCTATTGTATCCATAGAAACTGAATTTAAGTAGCAGTAAGTATTAATAGTTTTGGGGGATTCCCAGGTGGACTTTCCTGATAGCTCAGTTGGTAAAGAATCTGCCAGCAATGCAGGAGACCCTTGGTTCAATTTCTGGATCTGGAAGATCCCCTGCAGAAGGGATAGGCTACCCACGCCAGTACTCCTGGACTTCTATTGTATCTCAGCTGGTAAAGAATCTGCCTCCAATATGGAAGACCTAGGTTCAATCCCCGGAGAAGGCAATGGCACCCCACTCCAGTACTCTTGCCTGGAAAATCCCATGGACGGAGGAGCCTGGTGGGCTGCAGTCCATGGGGTCGCTAGGAGTTGGACACGACTGAGCGACTTCCCTTTCACTTTTCACTTTCATGCACTGGAGAAGGAAATGGCAACCCACTCCAGTGTTCTTGCCTGGAGAATCCCAGGGACGGGGGAGCCTGGTTGGCTGCCGTGTATGGGGTCGCACGACTGAAGTGACTTAGCAGCAGCAGCAAGAAAGTTGTTGAATAACAATTTCTTTGCAAGGTCTATGTGGTACTTGCACATACGTGTACACATAAATGTTTTCAACTTTCAAAGCAAATCTACAAATGCTAAAGATAAAATGGTATGAAAACTTTCTTATATACCATTTTATGAAAACTGAAAATCTTTTTAGAACTCCTGGGAATAAATCTCTTGTTAAGCATGAGATTGGCACCATAAAATGTAAAGGGATGATCAGGGTCATAATTGAAAGTGTGCAATAAAAGTGACATGCCATTTTTTATGCCATATTATAGGATTCTTAAATACCCCTACTCCCACAAAAACATAAAACTCACTTAGTTCAGAATGTTCTACCATTTCTTAATTGTTACTCTAGTCACATTTCCCGCCTTCAATCCTATTCTTTGAATCTTTAACAACAAAAAAAATAAAAAACCTGCTGAATGCTAATTATTTAACCTTGCCTCCTACCTACTTTCCCTCTTTATTCTGAGGTTTCTTAAGGGCTATAATGAGCTGTCCCCACACAAACAGGCCAAATTAGTGGATAATTACTGCTGGGCCTGTGAAGTTTCTCACTCCTCCTTCCTTACAGTTTCACAACATTACCAGAATGGTCTGTCGCCTCCCTACCAATTAGGAACAATTACTACTTTATAACATTAGTGGTGGCAGGCTTATTATGTTCAGGGATATGTAAAAGTAAGGTGGGGGCAGGGGGAGAAATGCAAGGCCACGAAGGGTCAGGGCTATATGAGGAGCTTCAGCAGTTTATATTCATCATTTTAATTTCATTTCTTCAGGAAAGCAGCTGCAAAGATTTATACTAACTCTATTAGATGAAAGGGAACATCATATACATCCAAGGTTGTGGTTTTCACCTTTTACACAGGATAATATCTCATTCTGACGACTTTAGTTTTCAAAATAATGGAAATGGCTTTGGTTCATTCTTGGGAGGAATAGCAACTTTTCTGTTTTTGGTTTCATGTAAAGACTTTTCGTTGTTTGTTTTGTGTGGAGTATATTTCTGGATTTAGTTTCTTAGGTGATCTTGAGATAACCCTGCAAAAGGAGGCTCTGTGGCCCAGAAAAGTATTAAAACTTTCCCTTCAAATCTGTGTTTAGAGTTTGCTGTGCTTAGTCACTCAGTCATGTCCAACTCTTTGTGACCCCATGATCTGTAACACACCAGGATCTTCTGTCTATGGGGATTCTCCAGGCAAGAATACTGGAGTGGGTTGCCATGCCCTCTTCCAAGGGATCTTCCCAACCCAGGGATCGAACCCAGGTCTCCCACATTGCAGGCAGATTCTTTACCAGCTGACCTGCCAGGGAAGCACATTTAAACACAGTTTAGGTCAAGATAAATTTATATCAAATATTCAGAATGAAACACTGAAGGCTTTTAAGTCCAGTATATGTGCAGTTAACTTTTCTATTTCTAGGAGGGATGACGCATAAAAGACTGAGCTACTTTAAAGTTTTCTGTTCTCAAATTCTTTTTTTCTAATGCTAGCAAGAAAGTCTTACTTGACAATGTGTAGGGATACTTTCTTTCATTCAGGGTATATTCTATGAATTCAATAAAGTGTAATATATTTTAATGAATGTGGCCTTACTGTCCCTTTTTGGTGCTTGATTCCTTACAAGGCTCTTACTCTATGGCCACAGAGCATAAACCTAACTTTCCTTTGAATGGCATCTTAATTAGACTACCTCATTTATGTTTTAAAACATATGCTAACAATGGAGACATTAAGAGATTTTTATGGCGATGGAGAAGTAGCAGTACAACTTTAACATGATGTAGAAGTAAAACAACAAATTTTCTAGACTTTATTGAGAGGAAAGTTTTTTCAGGTGGAATCAGTGGTGTCAGGAATGAGGATAGATGATGACGATGGTGATGATGATTTTAGACTAAGGAGACTGGTTGTCACATATGGGATCATCATTTTAGCCTGACTGATGAGATGAAAAATGCATTTCAGAGAGTTAAAAAAAAAAAGGATTAGACCAAAGAATGTGAAACTTGAGGCTGTGGACCACACATGTGAGAAATTTAATAAATAGAAGGGAGATAAAAGCTAAAATATTAAAATAAATTTGTAGGATGCGGTTTTTATACGGAAAGGAGAGAAAAGAATAATGAAGGTATGGAATATAAAGCATGGATTACCTTCCAAAATTTGGAGGAAAAATTTTTCTTTTTAACTAAAAATTTAACTTTTTCTTATTGGCTAAGAAGTCCTAGAAAATGAAAATCAAAATAAAAGTGTAGTGAAATAAAGGGACACATATTGAGTGAGGTCTTTCTTTTTAGTAAATTAGGAAGCAAAGATTATTTCATTAAGAAAATTGCCTCAGATAGTCCTTAGGAAAAAAAAATGGCATAAAGCATTTAGCCTTGGCTGAGAAACACCTCAAAAAATGTCGAGATCAGCAGTAACTCTCTGGCTGTTTGCAACTAATGGAGAATTCAGTTGTTCAATAAAAAGATCACAGGAAATATTATGTTAGCAAGTAGATTAATTTCATCTCTCAGGTTTTGATTGTGTGTTCAGCAGATAGCCATGATCACAATACTGTCTCTCTAAATAGAAGCAAAGTTGATCAATTCAAATATGCATTATGAAGTAGTTGCTGAACTTTATGCTGTATCAAATAAATAATTCAATTATGATGAATACCAAAAAAAAATTATGAATTTTAAAAAGAAGTGCCATAAGATTTATTTTATGAGACAGAGTTAAAAGAGATGGAGGAAGAGGGAGAGAAGGAAAGAAAAGTGTGCAAGACTTTGGTGTCCTACTCAGGTGTCAACTTAATTGACTTAATGTCCAAATGTTGATAAAATTTTATTACCAAATACTGAACTAATGATTATTGATACAGTTAGCCATGTCTTGGTAATCTTTTATAATATAAAATTAATTTTTTGCATGACTGAAAAGGAATAAACAAGTTTCAGGATAAAAGAACATGCTTTTTCACTTATCAAAAAGCACTGCAATACCTATTCCTCATAGCTACTTAGATCCTTAGTGGATACAAAGTTTCCATTTCCAAAAGCATTTAATAACCTTTTATCAGTTGTTTAGCTTTCCAATATTTTTGTTTACAGCATTTATTCCAAAGAAATAAAAACATATGTTTACACAAAAATCTGTACATGAATTTTCAGAGCCGCTTCATTTGTAAGATCCAAAAAATGGAAACAACCATAAAAGCATCTTTCAGTATGTGAATAGCTAAACACAAGGTGACATATTCATACCAGGAAATACTACTCAGCTATAAGGAGAACCACCACTGACACACACAACTTGGATGAATCTCAGAGGCATTATACTGAATGAGGAAGACCAAGCCCAAACAGTTACCTACTGTATGACTTCCCTTATGTAACATTCTTGAAATGACAAAATTATAGAGATGGAGGCCAGGTTAATGGTTGCCAGGGACTGAGGAGGTAGAAAAAACTGTTTTTGGCTATAAAATGTAGGACAAGGGATCCTTGTGATGAAACTGCTGTGCATCTTGACTGTACTGCTATTTATAGGAAATTTAAAAATATGATGAAAATAAATAAAAGGTCAAAAGTACCCATAAACACAAACGAATGACTACAAAACTGGCAGGATCTGAGTAGGGCTGGTGGATTATATCAGTGTCTAGCTGTAATATTGTGCTATATTTAGGGAAGACATCACCACTGAGGAAACTGTGGGTAGGGTGCTTGATTTATTTATGTTATTGCTTAAAATTGTCTGAAAATCTACAATTTCCAAAAATACTTTTTAAGCAAAGCTACTATTCAAGTTCAATGGAGAAAGAGATCAGTTTCAGCTGAGAAATTGGGTAATAGTGATAAAGGAGGCATCGTTTGAGGTAGTCTTTAGAAGTTGAATATGATCTTTATAGGTGGAAATTTCCTGGAACAAAATACTCCAGGGAGAAGAGGACGGGAAAAAGCATTTGTGATATTTGTTCATTCTTTTCTTTTCCATGCCCCTAAAAATACAAGAACAACAACAACAACAAATTCTTCATAAACCTGAAAGGAAAATGAACCCAACACTATGTAGTTACAGGATTTATATGGCTACCAACTTTTAACCTTCACTGCAGTAGTGGAAGCAGACAAGAACTGTCAATGAGCCATCCTAAATTATACTTTCTTCTGTCCAGTGCTAACTACCTGCAACTTCTTGGCAGTACTATTGGTGTTATTCCAGGGACACTCATGGTTAAAGACAGAATTTAAAATGTCATTAATGTTTTCCTTCTCTTAAAAGCATCATATGAAGCAGAAGATGTTGTCGTTCAGTCTATAAGTCATGTCTGACTCTGCCACCTATGAACCAGGCCAGACTTCCCTGTCTTTCACTATCTCATGGAGTTTGCTCAAATTCATAGCCACTGAGTCAGTGATGCCATCCAACCATATCCTCTCTCGCCCCCTTTTCCTCCTGCCTTCAATCTTTCCTAGCATCCGGTGAGTCAGCTCTTCACACCAGGTGGCCAAAGTCTTGCAACTTCAGCTTCAGTGTCAGTCCTTTCAATGAATATTCAGGGTTGATCTCCTTTAGGATTGATGGTTTGATCTCCTTGCTGTCCAAGGGACTCTTCAAGGGTCTACTCCAGCACCACAGTTCAAAGGCATCAAGTCTTCAGTGCTCAGCCTTCTTTATGGTCCAACTCTCACATTCATACATGACTACAAGAAAAACCATAGTTTTGACTACCTGGACCTTTGTCGGCAAAGTGTTGTCTGCTTTTCAAAACACTGTCTAAATTTGTTATAGGTTCCTCCCCCCCCCCCACCCCGCCACAGAGCAAGCATCTTTTAATTTCATGGCTGTGGTCACCATCCACAGTGATTTGGGAACCCAAGAAAAAAAAATCTGTCACTGTTTCCACTTTCCCCCCTTCTATTTGCCGTGAATTCATGGAATCAGATGCCATGATTTAGTTTTTTTGCATGTTGAGTTTTAAGCCAGCGTTTTCGCTCTCCTCTTTCACCCTTATCAAGAGGATCTTTATTTCCTCTTTGCTTTCTGCCATTAGAGTGGTATTATCTGCATATCTGATGTTGTTGATATTTCTACCAGCAACCTTGATTCCAGATTGTGAGTCTTCCAGCCCAGCATATCAAATGATGTACTCTGCATATAAGTTAAATAAACAGAGAAACAATATACAGTCTTGATGTACTCCTTTCCCAATTTTGAACCAGTCTGTCCTTCCATGTCTGATTCTAACTACTGCTTCTTTTCCTGCATTCAGGTTTCTCAGGAGACTGGTAAGGTGATCTGGTATTCCAATCTCTTTTAGAATTTTTCACAGTTTGCCATGATCTACATAGTCAAAGGCTTTAACATAGTCAATGAAGCAGAAATAGATGTCCCCCCAACCCCACCCAGAATTCTCTTTCTTTTCCTATGATCCAACATTTGTTGGCAATTTGATCTCTGGCTCCTCTTCCTTTTCTAATTCCAGCTTGTACATCTGTACTTTCTCAGTTCACATACTGTTGAAGCCTAGCTTGAAGGGTTTTGAGCATTATTTTGTTAGCATGTGAAATGAGTGCAACCGTATGGTAGTTTGAACATTCTTTGCATTACCCTTCTTTGAGATTGGAATGAAAACTGACCTTTTCCAGTCCTGTGGCCACTGTTGAATTTTCCAAATTTGCTGGCCTATTGAGTGCAGCACTTTCACAGCATCATCTTTTAGGATTTGAAATAGCTCAGCTGGAATTCCATCACCTCTTCTAGCTTTGTTTGTAGTAAAGCTTCCTAAGGCCCACTTGACTTCACATTCTAGGATGTCTGTCTCTAGGTGAGTGGCCACACCATGGTGGTTATCCAGGTCACTAAGACCTTTGTTGTATAGTTGTCTATGTAGTCTTGCCACCTCTTCTGAATCTTTTCTGCTTCTGTTAGGTCCTTGCCATTTCTGTCCTTTATTGACCCTATCTATGCATGAAGTGTTCCTTTGGTATCTCCAATTTTCTTGAAGAGATCTCTAGTTCTTCCCATTCTTTTGTTTTCCTCTATTTCTTTGCATTATGCACTTAAGAAGGCTTTCTTATCTCTCTGTGCTTTTCTCCGGAATTCTGCATTTATTTGGGTATACCTTCCCATTTCTCCTTTGCTTTTCCCTTCTCTTATTTTCTTAGCTATTTGTAAGGCCTCCTCAGAAAGCCTCCTCAGACAGCCTTTCTGCCTTCTTGAATTTCTTTTTCTTGGGGATGATTTTGTACACTTCCTGTAGAATATTACAAAGCTCAATCCATAGTTCTTCAGGCATTCTGTCTATCACATCTAATCCCTTGAATCTATTCTACACCTTCACCATACAATCATAAGAGATTTGATTTATGTTATGCCTGAATAGTCTATTTTCCCCTACATTCTTAAATTTAAGCCTGAATTTTGCAATAAAGAGCACATGATCAGAGTCACAGCCAGTTCCAGGTCTTATTTGTGGTGACTATATACAGCTTTCCCATCTTTGGCTGCAAAGAATTATAATCAATCTGATTTTGATATTTACCATCTGATGATGTCCATTTCTAGAGTCGTCTCTTATGTTGTTGGAAGAAGGTGTTGTCTCTGACCAGTGTGTTTTCTTTGCAAAAGTCTGTTAGCCTTTGCCCTGCTTTAAACTTCCCTGTTACTCCAGGTATCTCTTGACTTCCTACCTTTGCATTTCAATACCTTATGATGAAAAGGACAACTTTTTGTGTGTTATTTCTAGAAAGTCTTGTAGGTCTTCATAGAATCATTCAGCTTCATCTTTGGCATTAGTGTTTGGGGCATAGATTTGGATTGCTGTGATGTTGAATGGTTTGCCCTGGAAATAAATTGGGATCATTCTGCTGTTTTTGAGATTTCACCCAAGTACTGCATTTTGGACTCTTTTGTTGACTATGAGGGCTACTCTGTTTCTTCTGAGGGATTCTTGCGATAATAGTGGATATAATGGCCATCTGAATTAAATCTGCCCATTCTGAAGAAAGCTGAGCACCGAAGAATTGATGCTTTTAAACTGTGGTGTTGGAGAAGACTCTTGAGAGTCCCTTGGACTGCAAGGAGATCCAACTTGTCCATCCTACAGCAGATCAGTCTTGGGTGTTCATTGGAAGGACTGATGCTGAAGCTGAAACTCCAATACTTTGGCCACCTCATGTGAAGAGTTGACTCATTGGAAAAGACTCTGATACTGGGAGAGATTAGGGGCAGGAGGAGAAGGGGACGACAGAGGATAAGATGGCTGGATGGCATCACCGACTCGATGGACATGAGTTTGGGTAAACTCTGGGAGTTGGTGATGGACAGGGAGGCCTGGCGTGCTGCAGTTCATGGAGTCGCAGGGAGTCGGACACGACTGAGCAACTGAACTGAACTGAATTGATCCATTTTAATTCACTGACTCCTAAGATGTTCATGTTCATTCTTGCCATCCCTTGCTTGACCATGTTCAATTTACCTTGATTCATGGACCTAACATTCCAGATTCATATGCAATATTGTACTTTACAACATCAGACTTTACTTTCACCACCAGATACATCTGTAACTGAGCCTCATTTCTGCTTTGGCTCAGCCTCTTCATTATTTCTGAGCTAACCGTTCTTCTCCAGTAGTATATTGGGCACCCACCAACCTGTTGGGCTCATCTTTCAGTGTCATAAATGTTTGCCTTTTCAACTTCATTCGTGGAGTTCTCACATCAAAAATATTGAAGTTGTTTGACATTCCCTTCTCCACAGACCACATTTTGTCAAAACATTCCATCATGACCTATCCATCTTGGGTGGCCCTGCACCACATAGGTCATAGTTTCATTGAGTAACACGAGGCTGTGATCTTTGTGATAAGTTGGTTAGCTTTCTCTGTTTGTGGCTTTCATTCTAGAGGCTGTTTGATCATAGTTCCTGGGAGTTTTTCTTTAAAAAAATGCATTAGAAATTAGTGCCTTTTCTAATAGGGAGAAGAGTATGAAAGGGACCTGCTTTGAGGAGAATTTACTATTAGACATCCAACCTTAAAGTTATATATGCAGTGGGATCCATTAGATTGGAACTCAGGAGAGATACTGGAGATGGAGTTGATAGTCATCAGCATATAAGAGGCAATTAAAATTTACAGGCACTTGAAATTATTTAAAGAGAGAGTATAGATAAAGAACAAAAGAGAGTCCAAGTAGAGATGGGTAGAAAAGAGAGAGTAAGCAAAGGAAACGGAAGAAAGCAGTGTAGTGGGAGGAAAAATCAGGAGAGTGGCAGGACAGTGAAGCCAATGGAGGGAGAGAAGCCAAGCAGAGCAGGGTCCACAGGTCTTAACTACAAGAAAAAATGAGAGAGTAGGACTATCTATTGGATTTGGTGTGATGGAGGTTATTGGTGATTTTGACAATGCAGTTTTACAGTGATAGGAAGAACAAACAGAAGCAACTGTGAGGACTGACTAGTTAGTAGGAAATAAAATATTTTTAAAAAGTAAACAGAAAAATGAGGGGACAGTTTTAATCACAGGCGACATTAGAGCATATATTTTCAATAAATCCATGTAGCTGTTATAGCTGTTGATAGATAATGATGCCAAAAGACAGAAAAAAATGAAAGAGCAAATAGGAGATGGGACTCAGTGTAAAAGTAGAAGAAAAGATTGGCTTCCTTTCACTTCAGTGGAGAGCTTGATTTGTTGCAGTTGAGTTATAAAATATGAAAAGGTAAGGGATGGTATCAGTAAATGATAGAAATGGAAATTTTCTGGCAAATTTTCCATTTGCAAGAGGTCTGGCAAATGCTGCTAATGACAAGTCTAAAAGATGATCTTGAGAGGGATCTTGAGAGCATCTGAATTTGCAATTAGGAAAATATGATTAAAGGGCAGCTTGTCAAGAAGCCAAGAAGTGAGATTTTTGAGTAAAGTAACCCAAGGAATACAGTACAACCATATAGGGAAAGTGTCTTCCAAGTCTGATACCAAGCTCTCTGAAAGTTGGTGACAAAGACTTGCCTTGGAGGTCAGTAAGTTATTGCCTTTTTTAACATGGACATTATAGAGTTTTGCTGATAACTATATAATATGGAAACATTTATCCTTAACATATGTCTTCCAAAGCCCTGATTTGTTCCATAAATTCTGTTATACTTTTTCTTTCAGAAATTTGGGTGCAAATGAGTATCAGGGGGCCGAATGTTGCAGAAAGAATTATATCTAACTCAGTTCTCATCTACACATTGTCACCTATTGGGTTGGCCAAAAATTCATTTGAGTTTTTCCGTAACATCTTACTGAAAAACCTGAATGAACTTTTAAGCTAACCTAATATTTTCTGGCTGGAAGAAGCACAAACTAGAATCAAGATTGCCAGGAGAAATATCAATAACCTCAGATATACAGATGACACCACCCTTATGGCAGAAAGTGAAGAGGAACTCAAAAGCCTCTTGATGAAAGTGAAAGTGGAGAGTGAAAAAGTTGTCTTAAAGCTCAACATTCAGAAGACGAAGATCATGGCATCTGGTCCCATCACTTCATGGGAAATACATGGGGAAACAGTGGAAACAGTCAGACTTTATTTTTCTGGGCTCCAAAATCACTGCAGATGGTGACTGCAGCCATGAAATTAAAAGATGCTTACTTCTTGGAAGGAAAGTTATGACCAACCTAGACAGCATATTAAAAAGAAGAAACATTACTTTGCCAACAAAGGTCTGTCTAGTCAAGGCTATGGTTTTTCCAGTGGTCATTTATGGATGTGAGAGTTGGACTATAAAGAAAGCCAAGCACTGAAGAATTGATGCTTTTGAACTGTGGTGTTGGAGAAGACTCTTAAGAGTCCTTTTGACTGCAAGGAGATCCAACCAGTCCATCCTAAGGGAGATCAGTCCTGGGTGTTCATTGGAAGGACTGATGTTGAAGCTGAAACTCCAAAATTTTGGCCACCTGATGTGAAGAGCTGATTCATTTGAAAGGACTCTGATGCTGGGAAAGATTGAGGGCAGGAGGAGAAGGGGACGACAGAGATGACATGGTTGGATGGCATCACCGACTCGATGGACATGAGTTTGAGTAAGCTCCGGGAGTTGGTGATGGACAGGGAGGCCTGGTGAGCTGTGGTTCATGAGGTCGCAAAGAGTCAGACATGACTGAGCAACCGAACTGAACTGACCCTTCTCCTTGTACGGTTGGTCAGTTAGTCTTTTGAGCATCTATTACCTTCTGAAAATTACATTTATTGATCCACAAGGTGGGGAGAAATTTTTTTTGAGTTCCAAAATGTAGGCTTTAAAATTGTACTGAAGTGTGTCAGAACACAGAACAATGTGTGATGTCAGGAGAATTCCTTTCTATCCCCAGAGATTAGATTGGGTATACTGGCTGCTGCTACATCTCTGAAGCTTTCTTCCCATCAGCACTGTTTCAGGCTCCTGTGTGCTTGGTCAGGATACCTTCAATTATTTGACAGATCTGTACTTCCCAGCATTTACTGATGGCTGCCTAAAGCATACTTGGATTTGTTATGTACTCTGGAAGCAAGGGCTTCCCTAGTAGCTCAGCTGGTAAAGAATCCACCTGCAATGCAGGAGAATTGGGTTGCATCCCTGGGTTGGGAAGAGCCTCTGGAGAAGGAACACCTACCCACTCCAGCATTCTGGCCTGAAGCATAGTCGCAACTGAGCTACTTTCACTTTCACTTTTGGAGGCAAAATCAAAGCCAGCTCTGGTATTCCATTGCTGCTGCTGCTGCTAAGTCGCTTCAGTCGTGTCCGACTCTGTGCGACCCCATAGATGGCAGCCCACCAGGCTCCCCTGTCCCTGGGATTCTCCAGGCAAGAACACTGGAGTGGGTTGCCATTTCCTTCTCCAATGCAGGAAAGTGAAGAGCGAAAGTGAAGTCGCTCAATCCTGTCCGACCCTCAGCGTCCCTATGGACTGCAGCCTACCAGGCTCCCCTGCCCATGGGATTTTCCAGGCAAGAGCACTGGAGTGGGGTGCCATTGTCTTCTCCGCTGGTATTCCATTACCTATAGTCAATTTGTTTCCCCAACACAGGCTGTGCTGTCTGGTGAGTGGTTTGTGACTTGATTCAATCACAAATTTTTCTTCTTGTTCTGCTTCTACTAATTTGGCTTGTCTCTTGACTGACAGTTTGTCTCTTGACTGACATACTCTATGTCAAACTGCTACACACAAAATTTATGTGTAAGAAGATGTAGTTTTCCTTTGAAAACTGTGTCATTTATTTGGGGAAAGGAAGTAGGGGAAGGCTCGGACTGAGGGAACTTCTGCTTTGGAGTCAAGTGTGCAAATGTGAAAGAGGAGTCTGAACAAATGTAGCTAAGGATGGACACTGTCTTAATCCTACCTACTCTGGCACTAGGAGTCTGCTTTGGGGAAAATGGCTCCACAAGGCTGACCATGGGCTGTCACAACTGAGGGGCTGGCATCCCTGAGCTGACAACATATGGAGGAAGGTGAATGGCTTGTGACTTCACTCACTTTGTTGTGTGACTTTAAGCACATGATCATAAGAAACATTTAAAGCACTAAATGAGAAGAAAAATGATGGCTAGAATAAATTGTGTATGTTACAAATATACCTTATAAGAAATTTATGAGATAAGTGTTCTATTATTATTCTCAGTTTACACAGGACAAATATGAAGTCTGGAGATATTGGGCACCTTGCCCAAATTTGCCAACAAATACTTGTCAGGGCCAATGCATGAATTTTGTTTTTCCCATTCTAAATCGCCTGTTGGTAACATTTGTAAAGTCCACCTGCTACCCAGGGCAAATGACAATGGAACTCAATTTCTGCCTCTGTCAAGGGTGAGAGGTGGACTTGAAGTGCTCTAGCATCTCCAGCACTAACATGCTATCACTTTCCTGGAGATTTATAAGCAACATTATTCTCATCTAAAGCACCTGCAAAAGCACTATTTGTGAATTTGCCATATGTTTTCAGCAGAAAGATTACACTTATTTCCCCATGGAGTAATGTGCTAAGAATTTTTTGTAGGGTTGGTGTTTATGATGAAGTATTTCATATGATTTTATGTTTTTAATATGTCACATTAAATCTTCAGAAAGTAGTGGATAAAAAGAGAACAAATATGTTTATAAGTGGACTAAATCTACTTGCCTTCTGTCTTGGGTTGGGTACATGGCAAAAAGAAAACCGTAGTGATTATTGGAACTCATGAGGATCCAAGAAGATTTTTAAGTGTCTGCATTATTTATATTAATGACTAAATTATCATGACTACACATTTTATTATTATCACAGCAAGTCAAATTCACAAAAGTTGAAAAAAACATAAATTTTCAGATTCTCGGTCCTATAAAATGGTATTTTACAATATTTACAACATTTAAGTAATACTTTTATTTTCAGAAGCATTTAAAAAATTTAGAATGAATTTCAGAACCTTAAAATGTCATTATTTTATCTGGTTTAAATGTTCCTTTACAGGCTTCCCTGCTGGCTCAGATGGTAAAGAATCTGCCTGCAATGCAGAAGACCCTGGGTTCAATCCCTGGGTCAGGAAGAGCCCCAGGAGAAGGAAATGACAACCCACTCCAGTATTCTTGCCTGGGAAATTCCATGGATAGAGCAGCCTGGCAGGCTACAGTCCATGGGGTTGCAAAGAGTTGGATATGACTGAGTGACTAACACAACAACAAATCCCTTCACTGTTTAGTATTCTTTTCTCACTTTACCTAAAGTTTTCCAAGAGAGAAAAAAAAATGGAGATAGAGTCACAGACAATACATTTGATTTTTATTATTGCAAATGATGACTGATACTTTAAAATGGGCTGAGAGTTTTGCCTCCATGTAAAACTGATATACTGAACAGCTATAACTCATTGTGCAATCCAAATATCAACTACTCTTCTCTACTCCTAGCCATCTTCTCTGTGAAGTCAGGCTATCGGCTTGTATAGGTAATAACAAATAATCTCCTGATGACTTTTAGTAACAAACAAGCAAAAGTCTCAGTTCAGAAATTGGTAATATCTAGAGCCAGTGCTACTAGAAATGTTCTACATTTGTGCTGTCCAGTAAAGCAGCCACACGTAGTTATCAAGCACTTGAAATATGGAAGAGTATGATCAACAAGCTGAATTTTTAGTCTATTTCTACTTGTTTTAAATGTACATAGTCAAGCATGGCTAGTGGCTTCTGTATTGGCTAGCACGGGTGTAAACCAGGTGATCTTCAAAACCTCCAAATTTTATTTTAAAAAGCATCGTTTCCTTACCCAGTCCAGGGTCCTTGGAGGTTAGTAGCCTGTGGCAAGGTTAGCAACTTCAGTCAGCTTCTCCCTTTATCCTACCCTCTGGTCAGATTCTACCCCCTACCCAAGAGTCTTATCTGCTGTGATGGGAAAGGAAGCTTGAGGGTCAGGGTGGTGGGGAAACAGCACGTGAGCAAGGACAGACACACCACGGAGACCTGGCCGCCTCCTGCTCTGAACAACGTTTGTAGCGGATTCTTTCTTGGCTGGGTGATCCATGTTGCCTCCTTTTCTAGGAGTGGCTTTGAAACTACCAGGAACTTTCTGCAGTACTCCACGTGATGGAAGCAATCATTCAATACATTTTTCTTCCACCACACGCATACTCTTTCTCTCTCCCTTGGGAATCCAGTGGTTTCTTCTTTCTTTTGGAGGGAATCACTCTGCCTCTCCATGCAGCCGTCTTACAGAAGATCTGTATTGGTTCAGGACCTTCTCTCATAGTCTTCACTAACGTCTGTGAGAAACCGTTATGTAGTCTTTCTCAGGTGGAATACAGCTAGCATCTCATGTTCTCCAGGCCACTCTGTTCCATTTGTTCACTTCTGGTTCTTGAGAAACACTCATACATCCTTGCTCTTATATCAAATGGCAATGTAGAAAGCTTCTGAAGCTACCTGGTTCTCTGGATCCTCTTCCCATGCATGCGGAACCACACTTCTCACATACCCACTTTTTAAAAACACGGGATCAAGTCTAAGCTTTGAGCCCCACAGACTCCAGGGAACCACAAGGTATTCTCCTTGTATGAAAGAGAGGTTCGTGGTGAAGTTGGGTATCATTTCAAACTGACAGCTCCTTGAAAGACCCACTAATACCCAACTACCGTTTGGATCCTCTTCACCTGTTTAGAGGTTGGAAGTGAGTGGTCAGCTCAGCTAAGGATCTAGGCTGCTTCTTTTGCTTAGCCTTCCTTAAGTGATCCAGATTTTCACTTTGCAATGTTGGAACAGATGACACTTAGTATCTCAAAGTTCTCAGCTGAAACAGGAAGAAAAAGGGCCTAATTCTAAAACTGTATTATTTATATGAGCGATTTTATGAACCATTACCTATTCTAAGCACCCTATATCCATTATTTCATAACAGTCCTGCTGCTGCTAAGTCACTTCAGTCGTGTCCAACTCTGTGCGACCCCATAGATGGCAGCCCACCAGGCTCCCCTGTCCCTGGGATTCTCCAGGCAAGAACACTGGAGTGGGTTGCCATTTCCTTCTCCAATGCATGAAAGTGAAAAGTGAAAAGTGAAAGTGAAGTCGCTCAGTTGTGTCCGACCCTCAGTGACCCCACGGACTGCGGCCTACCAGGCTCCTCCGTCCATGGGATTTTCCAGGCAAGAGTACTGGGTGGGGTGCCATTGCCTTCTCCTCATAACAGTCCTATATGGTGGTATTGGTTTAGCCCTATGTGGAGTTTTATGAATATTCCCATTTTACAAATGAGGAAACTAGATGAGATGAATAAATAACTTGCCTATATCACGTAGATTTGGAAAAAAATGGCAGGCTTGGAATAAAATCTGGAACTCAAATTTTCTTTTCCTTAAATTCACTCTGTTGTACTTCTTTCAATGGTTTAGTTACTTTAGGCATTAGTTCCTACAACCATAAAGTAATATGTTGTATTTGAGTGCATAAAGAAAATGTGTGTGTTTGTAAACAGAGAAAATATTTTATATGCACATATAGTAATAAATATACATATTATATTTTTCCTAATTCAGTTTTTCCTTCTGTATTTTCATATATTATACATTTTAGTGCTTATTAGAATCAATGTACATACTTGCTTTATTAAAGTAGTGTCTCTTTTCTCCAGAAATGTCATTAATAAATGAATGTTATATTTAACAATTTGGCATCTTAGGATCAAACACATGTAAGAATAACTGAGCTATTCAAAGAGAGACTCTGACAATACAAGTACTCATTGATCCAGTCCTAACGCAGAAAAAATATCAAGGACTCACAGGAAATAACTAACATGTAAGCATACTCTGATCAGAGTACATGATCAATGAGACATATTCTTTTGATTTGATCAATCAGCAAAACATTTTGGAACTGCAGTTTGGGAGAATTTGAAAAAACAAAGAAAATAAAACTTGCTCTCATTAGGGTAAAAGTAATTATCCTGCCATTAATCTATTGATTAATTTAACACATAGTTAAATGTATGATACTGTGATAATCATAACTAATAAGTGTACTAGAAAAAAATATTGAGACTTTAAGCAGGCCTATTTAAAGACTGATTTGTTTGACTAGGAAAGAAACATGTGAACCACCCGTTACAATTTTGTAGCATTTATTTTAATTTTACGTTGAATACAGTTACCAGATCATTAGTTTTATTTAACTTGTTGACTTCAAGCCTTTTTGTAATGCAAGAACATCTTTATTTGAAAGACATGGATACTCTACTACTGTTGCTACAAGAATAAATAAATACACAGACATGTACTTAAAGGTTGATACTATAAACATGTCAGGATGTATGAGGCTAATTTCACATCTCTATCATGAGCACATCACATCCTACAGGCATGATAAATTTATCAGGTGTATGCACAGAGGACTTTATAAGTGAAATAATGAAGTACTTCATTTTATATATGGGATCTAAGGAACTTATATGATTCTCCTATGTGCTACTGCTGGAGAAGGCAATGGCACCCCACTCCAGTACTCTTGTCTGGAAAATCCCATGGACGGAGCCTGGTAGGCTGCAGTCCATGGGGTCGCAAAGAGTTGGACACGACTGAGCGACTTCACTTTCACTTTTCACTTTCATGCCTTGGAGAAGGAAATGGCAACCCACTCCAGTGTTCTTGCCTGGAGAATCCCAGGGACAGGGGAGCCTGATGGGCTGCCGTCTATGGGGTCGCACAGAGTTGGACACGACTGAGGCGACTTAGCAGCAGCAGCAGCAGCATGTGCTACTGCAAGTTGATAGCAAAGCCAGAACAGATGCATGCAGTGTACAGAGAAAGAACATTTTAAGATAGGAAGAGAGATGATTCTAAGTTTCTGGATTACTCTCAATCTATAACATTATACCATTAAATTTGTATTTTCTTTTAGCAGAATGTAAGTTTAGTACTTAGCCTAGCCAAACACATACAAATACAGTTTGGAAGGGAACAAAAAATTGTATCCTGGGACTAAATATAATTGACTGTATTTACAAATAAACATCTGTGTATATCAGATGCTTTCATATATGAGGGATACATGCTCAACAGAACAAAAAATCATATTTTTTTCTTGTCACATTCCTATTTCCTCCCTTCTAGTCCACTTGATATTTAACATCAACTTATTCTTACTCCCTGCTCTGACAAAGCCCCAATTTCATCAAGTGTACTAAGTTCTTAGAACACCCAGCTAACAGGTCTTTTCATTTATTTTCTGGAGTGACTCTGTCTCTTTCATGCACAGAAGGTGCTGTGACTGTGTGGAGATGTGAGCTTTCTTATGTGGATGTGTCTGTTTCTTTCCTGATTCTGCAATAGAGGGAGATTTCAGCCTCATCCATGAATAGCAGCTGGGGGTAGAAGGTAATTGGGAGTGGCTACAATTTTATCTATCACTACTGTCTGCTAAATAGAACCCTTTCCTTCCTACTCAAAAGAAAGCATAAAAACATGGACTCTGCTATAGTCATAAAAAGTTACCTTCTGAGATTTGAAGATGTTTCTAGTAGAAATAGGAGAGGAAAGAAGAGGTTAGTAAAACTTGAATGTGCTCCATATCACATGCTTTAAAAAATTATTTAAAAGTTGCTCAAATTAGAATATTTCTGAATCTAGTGTTTCACAATGCATTAAAATTTCACTTAAAAGTATAGTTGACCTCTAAAAAAAATATGGGTTTGAACTGCACAAGTCTACTCCTACATGTGTGTTTTAAATAAATATACAATTAGGGCTTCACATCTTTGGATTCAACCAACCTAGGACCATCCACAGTTGTTTGACTCCACAGATGGTTGAATCTGTGAATATGGAGGGCCAAGTGCACCATGCCATTTTATATAAGGGCCTTGAGTATCCATGGATTGATATCTGCAGGGACTCTTGGAACCAGTACCCTATGGATGTTTTTGCTTGTTGTCCAATCTGAGTCATGTCCGACTCTCTGTAGTCCCGTGGCCTGTGGCATATTGAGCTCCTCTGTCCTCCACTGTCTCCCTGAGTTTGCTCAAATTCATGTCCATTGAGTCAGTGATGTTGTCTAACCATCTCATTCTCTGCTGTCCCCTTCTCCTTTTGCCTTCAATCTTTCTCAGCATGAGGATCTTTTCCAATGAGTCAGGTCTGCAAATATCAAGGGACAACTGTAATTGTAATTTTGAGAAATTTTAAATGATAAATTTTTGGAAAATGCTGTATTTCTTACTTTGTACTTTAATATTTACTCATCTGATAAAGACTGAATATCTATGGATAGCAAGGGACTGGGAACACAGAGATGAATACAAAAATGAACACTGACATCTAATGTATAAAAGAAACAGTACAGTAGCAATCTGTGTAACCAAGAATTGTCTATTCAGTTTAAGAACCTAAGGTATCTATAATCTTAGAATCAGAGAAGTTTAAAACTGAAAGAGTACTTAAAGTGAATTATTACTCTAACTGATTCATCCTAAGATAGAAAAAAAATGTGTCCCAGAAATTTAAATTTCCATTTAATAATTACTGAGCCTATTCTATATGCCAGGAGCAGAGGATACAGCAGATAACAACATAAATTAGGTCCTGCTTCACTGCTCCTAGTCATTTCAAAATATGTGATGAATGCTGTAAAAAAGGAAGTCAAGAAAACTAAAGGAGCACTTACCTAGATTTGAAGGGTTTAGGAGTACTTACTGGTGGAGGTGACATTTAAGCTGAATCTTGAGAGTTGAATAGAAGCTTTCTATCAAAGGGAAAGAAGGTGATGGTGAGATTTCAAGCCAAGTAGGTTCGAGAAACTGAAAGAAATTCCACATTGCTGTATAGTAAAGGTGTTCCTGAGACGAGGTAGAGAGATCAGCTCAAATTATTCAGGGCAGTGAAGGACTTTTAAAAGATTTTAAGCAAGAGGGTGACATGTTCATATTTGCCTTCTAAACTGCTCCTCTGTCTTCATAAAGTGGATGGAGGAGAGGTAACATTAAAATAAGAGAGGGCTACTAGCAGATAACTGAAGACATCCAAGGGAAAGATGATAGGGACCTGAACAAGATTAGTGCAAGTGAAGATGGACACCAAAAGAATGGATTTGAAAGACCCTTGGGAGATTAATTGGAAGTATTCTATTTGGTAACTGAATAGAAGTAAGATATGTAAGAGAAGGAATCAAGGATAACCCTAGATGTCTAGCTTGTCCAATAGAGTTCAAGGAGAAATTCAGATTTTTAGTAAAATAGTTTATTTATTCAGTTACATATGTTAAAATTTGAAGAAACTAGAAAATCTGAAAATCTGGAGATGGCAATTAGAAATTCAAATCATGGATTATCTCTTTAAGGCGTGAATTGACCCCTTCTTAAGTATTTCATAGGCATGGGTGTTTGTCAGAGATCTTAATACCTTTTTTCAATTTATTATTTTCTTTTTATTACAATATTAATAACTTCAAGGAATTGAGAAAGATTTGCTTTCCCATCTTTCTCCATTCCTTGAAGACAGTAAAAAATACCTCGTTTCTGGGATGAACGTTAATGTCTGGAATAATCTGAGATAAAGAGTAGACAACTGTAGTAAATGTGTGTTGGATTGAAATTTTACTGACTAAATAAAGCAAAGCTATGTGTTACTATTGCAAGTGATAGAATTTCAGTTGGATCCAGATCAATCAGGGCCTGGTATGCTAAGTCAAGACTTTGGATTTATCGTTTTCATTTTGACTACCACTCTAATTGTTAATGTCCAAAAGAATTATTCTATAATGATTTATGTGCAGTTTAGTGGACATTTATTCCTATCCTCGTGAATGTCAGATATGAATTATGTGTAACCTTGGAAGTTATCATGTTCCTTATTCAAATGGTTAATGATAAGATAAGGCATTGGATTCTGTTTGCTTTTGCTAAGCTAATGTCCCTTTTTTTTTTTTCATTCCTCTTTGACATGAATACAAAAAGAGGTATGCTCTTGCCTTGGTGCTCTGGAGAACTGGGCTCTATTTTGGATCTGTCTCTTAATTTACACATATGTATTTGCATCTTTATCACTTCATCTGTAAATTGGTGTTTGGATTAAATCATACCTAAATACACTAGAGCTTTAACATAGAATGAAATTACACCTAAAGCACACTAGGACTAAACTGCTGATAGCTCCTTCCTAAATCAAATCCTGTGATCCTTTGGTCCTACCTTAGATTTCATAAGTTTAAACTTTGATTATTATGAAATCTACCCATCTTAGATATTTTTCTTTTATTAAGAAGCAAACTGAATTTGTCTAATAAAATATTCGCCAAAAGCACTAATTATAATAATTACTTATCAAATTTAGTGCAGATGTGTTTTAAAAGATCAACTTTATACTTTCGTTTCAAAAATTCTGTTAATGTTATTCTGAGTAAGGCAAGGGTTTACAGCTGTAATTGAGAAATTCACAATGATTATGAGTTAATTTGATAGATTGCCAAATGCATATTAATTTTTATTCTTGTAAAATGTATTATTTCCCTGTTTAATTGAAGGAATGATAACAGACCATTGTACCGATTCCCTAATTGTAAGCGGTACGCATTGTGAATTAATCACATGGATGACAATCACTTGTTACTAGCTACAGCTCCATTTTTGTGTATAAAATGCCTATCTAAATGGTTTCACTTCAGCATCCCTAAAATAAAAAAAAAGTAGCCTTTTTTAAATATTGAAATAGCTATCAGCCATGTACTCCACACACAAATGTAAATACAGAAAAAATATCTTCAGTGTTTTATTATTGTGATTTCTCAAATTATTTTCAGATTTATTTTAAATGTAATAGTCTACACCAGTTCTGTGATGGAGCCATCAAAACAGTAGCACTTGTCCATACCTAAAATGTGGCCCAGTATTAGAGAAAAATTAAATTTCAAATATTACATAATTAATTATTTTAAATATAATTTAAAATAGCCACCTATGGCTAGATGTAACTCCTGGACAGCACAGGGCTATAATTATTATACATTATATAAATGTATACTGCCACTACTTAAGTTTCAAAACATAATTATTACTTGAAAGATTTCACTAAAAATAAGAATTCTTTTAATGAAATCTTTCAATTAAAATAATTGAAAATACTACATTTTAAAATATATATACATTTAAATATATATATATTTAGTTTTTAATTTCATAACACCTTCTTAAAATACTATGTCTTAATTGTAGCTAGCACCTAAAAAATAAAGGATACTTTTGATTTATGGTCTTTGTATTTATATTTATCCCCTTTTAGCAGCATCAAAATGCTGATTCATTACATGTTTCGCATGTTCATTTCTTTTATTTCTTGATATTTAAAGTCTTTTCAGGCTTGCTAATTATTAAGATTCTTCTTCGCCAAAGTAACTTTAATTCTCTCTCTCACACACACACACACACACACACTGCCTTTCCTTTTACACTATACCTTATAGTGCCTTCAAGCAGGATAAAATCCCTCCAAAAAGAAAGCTAGTTAAATTTCTGTAACACTGTGCCTTCAGGCTGCATTCTTAGAAGCCAAAGAACACTGCCTCCTCCTGCTCTACCGAGAATGAAGCGCAAAGTGTAGTTGGTAGTTTCTTCCACAGGCAAATGCCTAATTATCCTCTGGAATTCTCAGGGCCAAGTTCTAAGAAAGTAAAGTTGCTCAGTCATGTCTGACTCTTTGCAACCCCACAGATTGTAGTCTGCCAAGCTCCTCCGTCCATGAGATTTTCCAGGCAAGAATACAGGATTGGGTTGCCGTTTCCTTCTCCAGGGGATCTTCCTGACCCAGGGATCAAATCCGGGTCTCCCTCACTTCCTGTGTAAATGGTGCAAATGTCTGTTCTTGGGTATTTTGCACTAACAAAATAATATTCCAAATTATTCACCCTTTAAAGTGATCTCAAATGGCCACTTAGTACAGAATAATTGTTTCGCATTAGTAGAGATAAGAAAGACTATTAGTGAAGGATAAGACTTCCAAAGATGGACTCATTCTATCTCCCTGGGGTACTGATACTTGGGACAACTCTACACATAGACACTGGGATGGTCTTCATAAATCACCACTCTGGTCCTGTTACTTCTTTAAGAAGTTCCTATTGCCTCTGCCCCATTTGCTTAGAACAATAATCTCCAGAATTGTTAATATGCAATTTTGTTTAGGAAAATAATAATTAATATATACTCACATGCATATTTATATCTACATCATACTCATATAGCTACTAGATATGCACACAGTATTGGAAGTTTTATCATATGATTTTGATGTTTTGGAAAATATAAAACACAGATGTAGAGAATGGACTTATAGTGAGGGAGTGAGAATGTGGGATGACTCGGGAGAGTAGCATTAACTTATACACACTGTTAAATACAAGGTGGATAGCTGATGAGAAGTTACTGTCCAGTATGGGGAGCCCAGTGGTGCTTTGTGATGATCTGGAGGGATGGGATGAGGGGATGGGATGAGGGGAGGGGAGGGAAGCTAGGAAAGGAGAGGATGTATACATAATTATGGCTGATTTGCATTATTGTATGGCAGAACCCAACACAACATTGTAAAAATTTTATGTCAATGTATGGCAAAAACCACTACAATATTGTAAAGTAATTAGCCTCCAATTAAAATAAATAAATTAAAAATAAATTAATTTTAAAAATTAATTAAAATATCTAAATTAATTTTAAAAAAAGAAAAACTGTTTTTATATTTGCTTCCTCATGGTTCATTATTTATAAATGGGACACAACTCATGTTTGGACATCACTGGCTTAGAGAAGGAGTCCAAACCCTGTATCCGGGTTTTCAAGGACCAGGTGATGACTCTTCCCTTTCTCTCCTACTAATTTTCCATTACTTCTCTGCATTATCCTTCTGTATAAATCATTTTGAAATTCTGTTTTGAGGTGAATTTTTCAAATTGAAGTATACTTGATTTATAATGTTGTGTTAGTTTCTGGTGCACAGCGCCCCCAAAATAATGTATATTCTTTTTCAAATATTTTCTCATTATGGTTTATTATAGGATTTGAATATAGTTTCCTGTGCTGTATGTTAGGACCTTGATGTTTATTTTATATACAGTAGTTTAAGTCTGAACTCCTAATTTATCCCTCCCTTACCTTCTTTCCTATTTTCTAAATAAGTTCATTTGTATCATAGTTTAGCTTCCACATGCAAGTGATATCATAAGATATTTGTCTTTTTCTTTCTGACTTCACTTGGTACGATAATCTCTAGGTCTATCTGTGTTACTGCAAATGACATTATTTCATTCATTTTATGTGAAGTTTTAAAAAATAATTATTCAACAATTTTATATTAGCTATTTAAATAGAAAAAATGATATCTTCAACAAGTGTTTTGCAAATATAATTCAGAACTCTATATAAAACATCCTTGGCTCCCTCTATAGATATATTAGAAGTTCTTCTAAATACACTCTGAGAATTTTGCAATCTGAACTTTTTAAAATATTGTCAATACTATATTTTCATATTTCTCCCACTAATCTTCTTCTCTCTCCTTCTCTTCCTCCATCTGCCATTTCTTAATTCAGATATATGCACAGCAACTCATTTAAATTTAATGAATATTCAGCTTGTCCACATATAAGCCATGGTCAATGAAATGTCAGATAGAATGGCATGTTCTCACCCCATAGAATCACAGAAATTTGCACAATGGCACTTAAAAGTAATATGCTGTATTCTGAGAATATTGTGATATAGACATTGTATTCTGTTTAACAACTATATGATTTTTATATTTAGTAAAGGAAATGTGAGCAGTTGTTAGATATTTTAGTGATTTAACTTTAAAACAAATCTTCTCCTACTAAAAATAAAAAATTTCTTGATCATTTTAATTTAAGAAAATCCTATAATTTTCAGGTCAATCAGGATTATCTGCTTTATAACTACAGTTACTTGGGATTCATAATTAAGCTTCTTTACTCTCTCTCTCTCCCCCTCCCTCTCCCCCACCCCTTCCTTACCTTCTTCCCTCTCTCTGTCACTTCTCTCCGTAAAACAAATACAGAAATACAGCAGGGATTTCTGCAAACCAGCCATGGAATAGCAGGGATAAAAATGATCATCTTACCTTAAATAACTAGAAACCTCAGCAAAATATACGAAGCAATGATTTTTTAGACAGTGGACAATAGGCAGCTGAGTACAGTAATCCCTGAGAAACGGAGCAAATGAGAGGAACCCTAGTCATATCAGCTCACTGTTTTGAGAGAGTTCCCAGCCATATTATTGGACAGGAGACCCCATTAAGAGACTGGCAGTTTCTCCAAGTTGAGTAGTCCAGAGTTCATCATTCAGAAGAGGCTAGAATTTGCAGTATAAAATATTATGTAGAAAGATGGAAGGAGAGAGAGATACTCCGACGGTCTTCAGAAAAGTCCCTTTGAGTTTTTCTGCCAAGTACTTATTTGCACTTTCATGTGAGGTAACTACTGAAAATAGGGAAATAATGACCAGAAAAAATTAGAAAGATTAAACTCCAGGGATCACAGCAGGGTGGGAGTGGTTTGTGTTCCAGTAATCCAAAATGGGCCAAACTCCTAATCCACAGGATATGGGGTCAGAGTCATCAAGAGTAGCACCTGCAGTATTAGAGACACATTAGCTATAGATTGAGGGGTAATATGGACCTATGATCAGATCAGATCAGATCAGTGGCTCAGTCGTGTCCGACTCTTTGCGACCCCATGAATCGCAGCACGCCAGGCCTCCCTGTCCATCACCAACTCCCGGAGTTCACTGAGACTCACGTCCATCGAGTCAGTGATACCATCCAGCCATCTCATCCTCTGTCATCCCCTTCTCCTCCTGCCCCCAATCTCTCCCAGCATCAGAGTCTTTTCCAATGAGTCAACTCTTCGCATGAGGTAGCCAAAGTACTGGAGTTTCAGCTTTAGCATCACTCCTTCCAAAGAAATCCCAGGGTTGATCTCCTTTAGAATGGACTGGTTGGATCTCCTTGCAGTCCAAGGGACTCTCAAGAGTCTTCTCCAAAACCACAGTTCAAAAGCATCAATTCTTCGGCGCTCAGCCTTCTTCACAGTCCAACTCTCACATCCATACATGACCACAGGAAAAACCATAGCCTTGACCATGGACCTTTGTTGGCGAAGTAATGTCTCTGCTTTTGAATATGCTATCTAGGTTGGTCACAACTTTCCTTCCAAGGAGTAAGCGTCTCTTCATTCCATGGCTTCAGTCACCATCTGCAGTGATTTTGGAGCCCAGAAAAATAAAGTCTGACACTGTTTCCACTGTTTCCCCATCTATTTCCCATGAAGTGATGGGACCGGATGCCATGATCTTTGTTTTCTGAATGTTGAGCTTTAAGCCAACTTTTTCACTCTCCAATTTCACCTTCTTCAAGAGGCTTTTTAGTTCCTCTTCACTTTCTGCCATAAGGGTGGTGTCATCTGCATAAACTTAAAACTTTGAAAGGGTGAAACTGATTCTAAGCACCTTGGTAGAATATCAGAATAAAACCTAAGAGTTATTTAAGTGAAAGTTGCTCAGTCATGTCTGACTCTTTGCAACTCCATGGAATATACAGTCAATGGAATTCTCCAGGCAGGAATACTGGAGTGGGTAGTAAGCTGTTCCCTTCTCCAGGGTATCTTCTGAACCCAAGGATCAAACTCAGGTCTCCCTGGATTGCAGGTGGATTCTTTACCAACTGAGCCACCAGTGAAGCCCAAGAATACTGGACTGGGTCACCTATCACTTCTCCAGTGGATCTTCCTGACCCAGGAATCGAACCTGGGTCTCCTGCCTTGCAGGTGGATTCTTAACCAGCTGAGCTACCAGGGAAGCTCAATAGTTAAAGGGTTACAACAAATCCAGCCACCAACAATGTAAAATTGTATGTCAAATATTAAATAAAAAGTTGTTAGTCATGCAAATAAGTAGGACATGGACCCTATATTCAGAGGAAGAATCAATCAACAGAAACAGACTCAGAGATGACAAAAAACACAGAATTGAAAATGAGGACATTAAAACAACACTGTTAGCCAGTTTAGCCAGCTATATCAGAATACCAAAGACTGGGTGGCTTAAACAGAAAGCATTTATTTCTCACAGTTTTCAGTTCAGTACACTCACTCAGTCGTGTCTGACTCTTTGTGACCATGGACCGCAGCACTCCAGGCTTTCCTGTCCATCACCAACTCCCAGAGCTTGCTCAAACTTATGTCCATTTAGTTGGTGATGCCATCCAACCATCTGATCCCCTGTAGCCTCCTTCTCCTCCTGCCTTCAATCTTTCCCAGCATCAGGGACTTTTCAGATGAGTCAGGTCTTTGCAGCAGCTGGCCAAAGCATTGGAGTTTCAGCTTCAACATCAGTAATTCCAATGAATCTTTAGGACTGATTTTCCTTTAGGATGGACTGGTTGGATCTCCTTGCAGTCCAAGGGACTCTTAAGAGTTTTCTCCAACAACACAGTTCAGAGGCATCAATTCTTTTGTGCTCAGGTTTATGGTCCAACTCTCTCATCCACACATAACTATGGGAAAAACCATAGCTTTGACTAGACGGACCTTTGTTGGCGAAGTAATGGCTCTGCTCTTTAATATGCTGTTTAGGTTGGTCATAGCTTTTCATCCAAGGAGCAAGTGTTTTTTAATTTCATGGCTGCATTCACCATCTGCAGTGATTCTGGAGCCCAAGAAAATAAAGTCTGTCACTGTTTCCATTGTTTCCCCATCTATTTGCCATGCAGTGATGGGGCTGGATGCCATGATCTTCATATTTTGAATGTTAAGTTAAGCGAGCTTTTTCACTCTCTTCTTTCACTTTAATCAAGAGGCTCTTCAGTTCCTCTTCACTTTCTGCCATAAAGGTGGAATCATCTGTGTATCTGAGGTTATTGAAATTTTTCCCATCATCTTGATTCCAGCCTGTGCTTTATCCAGCCTGGGATTTCTCATGATGTACTCTGCATGTAAGTTAAATAAGTTGGGTGACAATACATAACCTTGACGTACTCCTTTCCCAGTTTGGAACCAGTCTGTTGTTCCATGTCCACTTCTAACCATTGCTTCTTGACCTGCATACAGATTTCTCAGGAGGTAGAAATCTGTGGTGGTCTGGTAGTCCCATCTCTTGAAGAATTTTCCATAGTTTGTTGGATCTACAGAGCCAAAGGCTTTGGCATAGTCAATAAAGCAGAAGTAGGTGTTTCTCTGGAATTCTCTTGCTTATTCAATGATCCAGCAGTGTTGACAATTTGATCTCTAGTTCCTCTGCCTTTTCTAAGTCCAGCTTGAACATCTGGAAGTTCATGGTTCATGTACTGTTGAAGCCTAGCTTGGAGGATTTTGAGCATTACTTTGCTACCATGTGAGATGAGCGCAATTGTGTGGTAGTTTGAGCATTCTTTGGCATTGCAATGAAACATGGTTTTAGCAGCTGGGGAATCCAAGGGCAAGGCAGCAGCAGATACTCATTAGGGCACTCTTTTCTTGTTTGCAAATGTTCATCTTCTCTTCATATGCTTACACAGCAGAGAGAAACAGCAGAAAGAGAAAGTTCTCCTGTCTCTTCTTATAAGGACATTGATTCCATACCTGAGAGTTCCTTCCGTGACCTAATGTCCTTTCAAAAGCCTCATCTTTTATACTATCACACTAGGAGGATAGGATTTCAATATATAGGATAGAGGGGGAGGAATAAATATTCAGTCCATAAGAACAGCTATTAAAACTATACTTCATGTGGTCAAAGAGACAGAGGAAAATGTGACACTTTAAAATAATGAATGAGAAATATAAAAAATACCCCAATATAGTATCTAGTGATAAAATATACAACACATGAAGGAAAAATTAGGATCTTAGAATGGAATTAAGAGCATCAGAAATGGTACCTAAGTGTATAGAAGACCTATGTTTTCTCATTTGCAATCTCTTTAAAACCTAACCATTTAAAAATATATTAGCCATTAAGAATTATTTTGATAACTAAATCTAACTTCCAGATTATTGATTTTTAAAAATACATTTCTTATTGCTATTAATGATGGTAAAACAAACACATTTAAAGAACTTTTTCTTAAAATTGATATTTCATTACTATAATTTTATTGAATGTTTTTACATAATAATGAATTATTATGTGAGGTATCATTTGAAAGAAGGATTCTATTACCCAAAAAGAAAAAAAAAAGTACAATGTTTATAATTAATGCCTAGGAAAACATATGTTTTATCTAAACAGCCTCTGGGTTGGTCTTTGTTCAAACTCCATGACATTCTCTGTGTGATTTTCTTGTCTTAAGCTTGATGTCACCTGCTTCGACTCCAAATTCATTTGTATGTAATGCCCTTCTCCCCATCCTTCATAATGCATCTAGTATCTTCTGTGATAACTTCTCTGATCACCATATGTATTTTACTCTCTTATGATCTAGTCTGACATACCATAATATTTTAACATTATGTTCCCAGTGAATAATAATAATTGAATAATTGATTTCTTCTCCTCATCAGTATACAGGAAGTATACATAAAATAGTTTACAACTGCACGTATCTGAGCATCTCACCCTACAAATGAGATAACTGGGCCCAGAAATCCAAAATCACTTAAATTGAATTGGAGTCTTGACCAAAGTTGGTTTCCTGTGATCTGGCCCATCTCCTATCCATTCCTTCAAAAAAGAATCATGAATACTTTCTGCCTACTGTTTTCAGAGATGAAATTATTGAAGATTCTGGCATGGGTAATTGCTAGTCTTGGCTTCATGTTGTGGATTGACCCTCCAAACTTAAATACTGTAAAGAACTATATTCAGTATCATAGTCAGAGTGTCAAATTTTGTTTGGGTTAATTAGGCTTAATATTTTAGAATTAAAGAGATTCTTAAGGAGGTTTACATTAAGTAAACCCAAGAGTCAGGTCAAATTTTATTAAGTTTATGTAAATTATGACCTTTACTAGAATTCTAACTTCTCCTCAAAATAATAATGAAAAATGTGGAAAAGTAGGATTTAGCAACCTTTTAAAGGAAGCATGGCTTCATTAATGAAGTTAACGAAGATCTTTTGTGTAAATACATTTCTTGGTATAAGAATTAAGTAGAAACAATAAACCAGATATAAAAAGGGGGTTGCAGAGGCATTAGAGATGTAAAGGAAACTGTAGAAAAGCATATATTATACCCACACCCTCCAAATAGGACGCTCAATTGTTACCAAAGGCAACAATTGGAAAAGAGATTTAATACTTAGTTTGAATGACCTCATATTGGCTTAAAAATCAATAACTGGAGACTAACCACTGCTCTTATGGTAGAAAGCAGAGAAGAACTAAAGAGCCTCTTGATGAAAGTGAAAGAGGAGAGTAAAAAAGTTAGTTTAAAACTCAACATTCAGAAAAGTAAGATCATGGCATCCGGTCCCATCATTTCATGGCAAATATATGGGAAAACAGTGGAAACAGTGACAGACTTTATTTTGGGGGGCTCCAAAAGCACTGCAAATGGTGACTGAAGCCATGAATTAAAAGAAACTTCCTCCTTGGAAGAAAAGTTATGTCCAACCTAGACAGCATATTAAAAAGCAAAGACACTGCTTTGCTAACAAAGGTCCGTCTAGTCAAGGCTATGGTTTTTCCAGTGGTCATGTATGGATATGAGAGTTGGACTGTGAACAAAGCTGAGCGCCGAAGATTTGATGCTTTTGAACTGTGGTGTTGGAGAAGACTCTTGAGGGTCCCTTGGACTGCAAGGAGATCCAACCAGTCCATTCTGAAGGAGATCAGCCCTGGGATTTCTTTGGAAGGAATGATGCTAAAGCTGAAACTCCAGTACTTTGGCCACCTCATGTGAAGAGTTGAATCATTGGAAAATACTCTGATGCAGGGAGGGATTGGGGGCAGGAGGAGAAGGGGACGACAGAGGATGAGATGGCTGGATGCCATCACCGACCCGACGGACATGAGTTTGGGTGAACTCCAGGAGTTGGTGATGGACAGGGAGGCCTGGCATGCTGTAGTCCATGGGGATCGCAGAGTTCAACACAACGGAGTGACTGAACTGAACTGAACCACTGCTCTCTCTACTACATTTTGAAATCTTTAGAATAATATCTGGCTGTTAATCTTTTGAGTACCCATAATGTGCTTGAGGGCATGCTCAGTTCTTTGTAACCCACGGGCTGTAGCCAGGCTCCTCTGTCCATGGGATTCTCCAGGCAAGAATACTGGAGTGAGTTGCTGTTTCCTCCTCCGAGGGATCTTCCTGACTCATGTATTGAACCCATGTCTCCTGTGTCTCGTTAATTGGCAGCTTGATTCTTTACCACTGAGCCAACTGGGAAGCCCACGTATCCATAGTATCTGACTCTGAAGGAATAATTTAATGAGTAAATAAATTAAGAATGAATGAGCAATAATATAAAAATGTTATGGAATTTTTCTTGCTATAGGATCACTGTAGTTTTGAGCCAGTTTCTATTTTCATCCTCTTAACCTGAAGTGAACTTTTAAGTAGCATGTTAAAAGTAAATGCTATGAGATGGGCCAAAAAACATCCTGCTGTGATTTATGTCAAAGGGCGTTCTTCCTATGTCTTCATCTACAAGTTTTATAGTATCCAGCCTTACATTTAGGTCTTTAATCCATTTGAGTTTACTTTTGTGTATGGTGTTAGAAAATGTTCTAATATCATCCTTTTGCATGTAGCTCTTTAGTACAACTTATTGAAAAGAGTGAAGTAAGTCAGAAAGAGGAAAATAAATAAATATTAATACATATATGTGGAAACTGGGAAAAGGGTACAGATGAACCTATTTGCAGAGCAAGAATAGAGATGCAAACATAGAGAATAGATGTGACACCTGGGGCTGGGGGCGGGATGGGATGAATTGGGAGACTGGCATTGACATACGTACACTGCCATGTGTAAAACAGATAGCTAGTGGGAAGTTATTGTATTCTGCAAGAAGTTCAGCTCCGTGCTCTGTGGTCACCTAGATGGATGGGATGGGAGGGGGAGGGACAGAGGTCCAAGAGGAGGGGATGTTCATATATATACAGCTGATTTGCTTCATTATACAACACAAACTAACAATATATAAAGCAACTATAGCCCAATTTTTTTAAAAAAAGAAAATGCTAGCTGTGACTTCTCTCACCTTCGTATATAAGCTCTATATGTCACATACAATTGTATTTTGTGGGGATACATGATGCGGGCTTCCCTAGTGGCTCACTGGTAAAGAATCTACCCGTAATGCAGGAAATGTGGGTTTGATCCCTGGGAGGATCCCCTGGAGAAGGAAATACCAACCCATTCCAGTATTCTTGCCTTGGAAATCCCATGACCTGAGGAACCTAGCAGGCTACCAGCCCATGGGGTTGCAAAAGAGTGGGACACAACTTAGTGACTGAAAACGACAAATACATGATTACTAGAGACACTTGACCAATGAGAAATTTTTTTGTTTGTTGAATCACAGCTTTATATGTATTCAGTTATTTGGGCACATTGAAAGAGAGTCAAAAAGATAATAGTCTTACCTGTACTATTTTAGATTTTTAAGGAGAAGATATATTCCTTAAATAATTAAAATTCATGCAAAGAAATTTAAAAGGAGAGTCACTAGTAGAAAGAAAAATTTATAATAAAACTAACCAAATTTGGGTGTGAAAGATAAGTGGGCAGGTTTGAGGTAAACTCCTCGGTGGTTTTCTGAAAGTTGCTCAGTCGTCTCTGACTCTTTGCGACCCTATGGACTATATAGTCCATGGAATTCTCCAGGCAAGAATACTGGAGAGGGTAGCTTTTCCCTTCTCCAGGGGATCTTCACAACCCAGGGATTGAACGTAGGTCTTCCACATTGCAGGCAGATTCTTTACCAGCTGATGCACAAGAGAAGCCCAAGAATACTGGAGTGGGTAACCTATCCCTTCTCCAGCAGATCTTCCCAACCCAGGAATCCAACCAGGGTCTCCTGCATTGCAGGAGCTGTCAGAAGCCTGGTTGTTTCCTAGAGGAGAGCAAATTGATCTGGTCTAACAATGATAAAACAAGAAACAGAGGGATAAGCCTGTTATTTAGAACTATTGTGGGACTAGCAATGTTACCCTTGGGAATAAGACTGGGGTGAGATGAGAGAATTTCAGTTATAATTCCATTGTTATTTGAATATCCCCTTTTGTCACCAATATGTTATCAACTGTGAATCTATTAATATTTTTTACACAATTTTAATAAGAGGCATGTCCCTCAAGATAGCCAAAAGGTCTTACATTACAGATTTTGACTAATAAACAAAAGTTTTTCATCCACTGACAAAATCTTTGAATAGCATGCAAAGTCATCCGGGTTTGGACAAACCTCAGAAAGTTGGCTTTTGGCTCCTCCTTTCCACTTCTAAACAGACAACATGAAACATAAAGGAAGTATCACTAGACATCATACTAGCACAGCTCTTCCTGAAACATATACTCATTATCATTTTCTTAAGTAATTTTTAAATGGCTGACTCTTCATGCAAAATCTTATTAAAGCCAAACACAATGGAGCAAAATAATTTAACACATTTCAGACCCCTTCTCTTAATTCCACCTGCCAAGATCCTTGTTCTTGAAGCCACTTGTTATCCTATGATTTTTAAATCAACTGCTGTATCCAAAACTAGGCTCTTGGGAAGGAGGAGGTTTGAGGGTATATAGACACTGAAATATATAATACATATAATTCTAAGTACATAAATTCATTAATCCATTTTCTTCAACTTCCAGCTAACCATACTCTGACAATGTAATGTGGATGCAAACAATCCCTCTAAGGAATGAGAATGCCAACTTTGAGGTCATGCAATCCTAAACAGGGATTTAGCCTCTAAAAGAGGGTCTTTCTACTGCCAGTTTATTGCCCTGCCATCTTCACTCTACTTTCTTCAGCAAGTCTTTTTTAAAGAATCAGTGACCCATTGATAGGTGCACTCATGGTGTGTGCAGCCCTATCGCTTAACACTGTGAAATTCTGTCTGCCAGACGGTGCCACAGGGAAACGTTGTCACTGGCAGGTGGCTGGTTTGCCTTGATGTTGCGATACCTATTTCTGGTGAAGATGCTTTGCTCTCCTTATTTTGTTACTCCCTCTCCCTGACAAAAAGCTGTCTTCCCAAGAGGCTTCCCCCCATGTCATGGAGCAGAGTTCATTTCTGTCAGGCCTCAGGTTGATAGCCATCACAAGAGTAATATCCAAACATAAGAAATTGTGATAATTAAACTTTTTTTTTCTTTGCACAGAATAACTAATTGTAAAAATTGGCAGTCAGCCTGCCATTTGAAAGTGAAGAAAACATCTTGTTTTAACATCTGAGCAGGGATTTTTTTTTGTAATCTGTAAACAATTGGACCATATGTAGTGTGATGGGAAACATGAAGGCTGTGATAGAACATCATTGAAGGAACCTTGTGTTTAATCACTGTTCTTTGATTCACTGAAATAGAAATTAGCTTTTTAAGTTCTGGGTTTTATCATGATTTTAAAGAGACAGTTCTTTTTCTTAAAATAGCAGACAACACCCAACAATTTACCAAGTCATTACTGTGATACCGGCAAAGAATTCCAATTTTTAAAAATGTAAGTGTGTTTTTAAGACACCTAAACAGGTAACAGATGTAGCCATGGGCTTTTATAGCCTTTGTTTTGGTCTGCAATCCACTTCAGTGATACAAAGAATCCCCACACAATATAGTGCAACTCTTAGTAGATTTTTTTTTCTGAATAAATCCTGTTATTTAAATTAAAGCAAAAAGGATCATCTCTGATTAAGTTATTTTTTTTAATGAAGTGATATCCTTTCCTAATTTTTGCTGTATTTTCCAGTTTATGATGTAAGCATCCACAACTAAACCATGATATTAAAAAAGTAACTGTTAGCTTTCAAGTGGTAACTGTTTAAGTCCTTATATTTTTTTGCAAGATCCTAACATACCATGATTACATTTCTTTATATTCAGCTGATGGTATCTAAAGAAAAATAAATGATCAAGAGAATTTTGAAATCATAAGTATAGCAGCAATCTATAACACTGTACAAAATAGACATTTTTGAAACAAGAAGAACACTAGGTTCTCTGTCTCATTTGCCACTAGCTAGATTTCAGTTTTTATACGAATAACTACATCTTTCTGTGCCTTTGTGCCTCTTTCCCAAAAAAGAAAATAGATAGTTAAATCAGACCAGTGATTTATAAAGGCAGAAGGGATAAGGAGAATCAGAGTCACATGAAGAACTTTTGTAAAACACTGTTGGGACAGAAAATGTCTTCTTTTGCTTCCTCTTACCTTATTGTCCCCTCAATCTCTACGGGTGGGTCACCTTGTGATTTCTGAGAAGTGTTGACACAGGATGTCCCTCAATAAAGGCCTATTTAATATAACTGAACATTTAAAAGCATTTCAGTGTTGGAGGTGCTGTTATCTCATGTTTTTCAACATGAGATAGGCTCAAATGTTTTTTTCTTGATAAAGTCTTGACTATTTTGACTTGATCATTTTGACTATCTTATTGTGTCAATTTCCTACAGTCAATTTAAATAGGAAGAACATGCATACTGAGGCTTTGTCATACACATCTCTATGCCTCAACTGGCTTCCAACTTCAGTTTTCTGGAAAGCTGCACTCATAGGTCTCAACCAGCAAGTTGACAAAGGAGTGTTCCATTTCTCTCCTGTAAAAGTTGTACTTACCTTGTTTTCAGGAAACCAACCTCCGTTTCCAAGGAAACAAGAACAAAAAGGCAGTTGGCAGCTAGCATCTGGGACTTAGAACTCTCACATGTCAATTTCAACTGCTGGCTGCCGGCTCAAACCTAAAAATATGGAATATTAAAATCACCTTCATATTTTTAACACACAAAAGAATATCAAATCAATTTTTTTTAATTTTTAAATAATTGAATTTAATAGCCAATCATATAAAATCTTCAAATAATATAACTAATTAAATGCCTTTTAATTGCTAGAAATAGCTCAATACAACTCAAGTTTTATTTTAAAACAGTAGTTAAAATCATAGGCACATATATATAGCAGGAATTTTTTTTCAATTTTACACCATTTGTTTTGAAATTTCCTCTTTTGCATAAATTATGTTGCTTTCTTATAACTTTCTATATTCCTAATTTCTTTCTTTAATCTTTAGAACTGTGTCTTTTGTTTATGCCATACAGCTTTGTAGTCTAAAGTGTTTTAGTAATGAGGCATCTTAAAGATGTGATTTCATAATCTTAAGCATGTATATACCCACATGAGCACAATCTGCTCCTTCTGAGTATCACCTGCTTGCGCGCATGGCTTTGTCCCTGAGAGCTGATCACTCCTCACCATTCTGCAACCTCCTGGCCTTCTTGCCTCATGGCTCCTGATTCATTTGAGTTCGTACATTCCTGCTGAAAGACAAACCTGGCTGAAATGGAAGATTTTCATAGGGAAGCAGTGAGAAATGAGATTTTTTTTTCTTCTTCATGGAAGGCAGAAACTTGTGAAAATACTTTGAGTATTTAGACATTCATAGGAAGTGATTAGGGAGAAGGCAATGGCACCCCACTCCAGTACTCTTGCCTGGAAAATCCCATGGACGGAGGAGCCTGGTAGGCTGCAGTCCATGGGGTCCTAAGAGTCGGACACGACTGAGCAACTTCACTTTCACTTTTCATGCATTGGAGAAAGAAATGGCAACCCACTCCAGTGTTCTTGCCTGGAGAATCCCATGGACGGCGGGGCCTGGTGGGCTGCCGTCTATGGGGTCGCACAGAGTCGGACATGACTGAAGCGACTTAGCAGTAGCAGTAGCAGGAAGTGATTAATTGCCAGGAAAATAGAGTTTTGAATTGATACCTACATTCCATATTGGGTTGTATTATTTTATCTTTTTCTACCATTTGGTTAATATCAGCCAGTTAAAAATGAAAGTCTTTTAGAATTCTCTCTTTTGATTGTTTTGTTAGTTTATAGTATACCAGGTTCTTTGAACTCTGGATTGCTTTTGGATGAATGTTAGTAGGTAAAAATTTGTGGAAAATTGTACACAGCTATTTTTCAGATCTGCAATGTGGATTCATATTTTTATCAGTAACCTATTTGTAATGAGCAATAGGATAATTTTGTATAACTTCAGAGATTGTCTCTATGTTAGAAATTTACAAGCAAATATTGTTTCTTTCCTTTAAAATAGAAATAAAGGAGATATCAAGGTAAAAAAATTAGGAAGGAATCTTACTAAATTTCTGTTTTCAATATCCTGAAATATATATTTCCAATTATTTTTTTCTTGGTCCAACATCCTAGAAATTATACTTTTGATTTGCAAATTTAGATAATGTTTGATATTTTCACTTTTTTGTGGGGGATGGGAAACACATGGAATTCTCATATTCAAGATCTTTCACTACCATTAGAAATTCAACATTTCATGAGAGAAATAATCATACTTGCTTTCAGACAATAGTAAAGGCTATGGAGCAACTTTTTATAGAGAATAAATTTTATGAATGATAGAATTAATTTTGAAAAATCTCCAAAGTAGGAAATATTACAACCTTTACTCTAAAATTTGTTCAAATCAAACAGTAAGACTAATCTCAAATATTATTGTCTTTTAGAATATTTTTGGCTTGAGGTATAATTCACATACCATACAATTCACTGTTAGGAAGTATACATATCCATAGTCTTCATACACACACAAGATTGCAGACCCATCACCACTTATTCCAGAATATTTTTGTCACACTAAAAAGAAATTTTACACCTGTTGGTAGGTGCTGTTCAGTCCCTCCCTCTATTCTCTGATAGTAACTAGCCTACTTTCTGTCTCTATGAAATTGCCTATTCTGCATATTTCATATAACAGAATCATGTAATATGTAACTTTTTGTGTTTGATTTCTTTCATTAAACCTAGTATTTTCAAAGTTTATCCAAGTGGTGGAAAATATCAGCATTTCCTTCCTTTTAATGTTTCATTGCATGAATATGATTAACCAGTATATTTGTTCATCAGTTGATGGAAATATGTGTTGTTTACATTTTTGACTATTATGAATCTTGCTGCTATAAACACTCAGATACAATTTTGTATGAACATGTTTTCAATTCTCTTGGGCATTTACATGAGAAGGGAATTGTTGAATCAAATGATGATTTCAAGATATTAGTTTAATTATGCAAGTAATTTCATTATAATGTTGGAAATGGAACCCCCCACCCAAAATAAAACAGAACCATATGCAATTTTACCCACCTATGGTGGTTTTTAAGACCATATCAACAACAAAAAGCAAGAAAATACTTACATAGAGTTAATTCATCATTGGTAGAGCGATTTTTATGTTTTGGTTTTTTTTTTTGATTTTTATGTTTTTGATTTTATTTGTATAATGAGATTTTAGTAACAGAGGATTTCATGTAACATATTACTGAGATATTGTTTATATTACTTCCATTTTAAATTTTAGGAAAATATCCAGATGTAGGCTCAGGATATCTGGGTAAATTAGCTATTCTGCAACCTAATAATCATAATGCATCACTAAAACAAAGATTTTAATTCATATTCAACATAGGATAGAAAATAATTTTATTTTAAATAAATTGACATACAAAGAGTTCAATAAGAAAATGTCTCTGTGTTCTAGTAGTCATTCTTAACATACTCAATTACTGTTGAAATGCTTCAAATATACTACTATAGCACTGAAATAATTATACTTGAGCCTTGAACAATGAGGGTTTGACTGCATGCTTATCAGATCAGATCAGTCGCTCAGTCGTGTCTGACTCTTTGCCACCCCATGAATCGCAGCACGCCAGGCTTCCCTGTCCATCACCAACTCCCGGAGTTCACTCAGATTCATGTCCATCGAGTCAGTGATGCCATCCAGCCATCTCATCCTCTGTCGTCCCCTTCTCCTCCTGCCCCTGATCCCTCCCAGCATCAGAGTCTTTTCCAATGAGTCAACTCTTCGCATGAGGTGGCCAAAGTACTGGAGTTTCAGCTTTAGCATCATTCCTTCCAAAGAAATCCCAGGGCTGATCTCCTTTAGAATGGACTGATTGGATCTCCTTGCAGTCCAAGGGACTCTCCAGAGTCTTCTCCAACACCACAGTTCAAAAGCATCAATTCCTTGGCGCTCAGCCTTCTTCACAGTCCAACTCTCACATCCATACATGACCACAGGAAAAACCATAGCCTTGACTAGACGAACCTTTGTTGGCAAAGTAATATCTCTGCTTTTGAATATGTTATCTAGGTTGGTCATAACTTGCCTTCCAAGGAGTAAGCGTCTTTTAATTTCCTGGCTGCAGTCACCATCTGCAGTGATTTGGGAGCCCCCCAAAATAAAGTCTGACACTGTTTCCACTGTTTCCCCATCTATTTCCCATGAAGTGATGGGACTGGATGCCATGATATTCATTTTCTGAATGTTGAGCTTTAAGCCAACATTTTCACTCTCCTCTTTCACTTTCATCAAGAGGCTTTTGAGTTCCTCTTCACTTTCTGCCATAAGGGTGGTGTCATCTGCATATCTGAGGTTATTGATATTTCTCCTGGCAATCTTGATTCCAGCTTGTGTTTCTTCCAGTCCAGCGTTTCTCATGATGTACTCTGCATATAAGTTAAATAAACAGTGTGACAGTATACAGCCTTGATGTACTCCTTTTCCTATTTGGAACTTGTCTGTTTTTCCATGTTCAGTTCTAACTGTTGCTTCCTGACCTGCATATAGGTTTCTCAAGAAGCAGGTCAGGTGCTCTGGTATTCCCATCTCTTTCAGAATTTTCCACAGTTGATTATGATCCACACAGTCAAAGGCTTTGGCATAGTCAATAAAGCAGAAATAGATGTTTTTCTGGAACTCTCTTGCTTTTTCCATGATCCAGCGGATGTTGGCAATTTGATCTCTGGTTCTTCTGCCTTTTCTAAAACCAGCTTGAACATCAGGAAGTTCACGGTTCACATATTGCTGCTTATAGTTGATTTTTTTTTTCTGTTAGTAAATACCACAGTACTACATGATCTGCAGTTGGTTGAATCTGTAGATGCAAATATGGAAGAACCTTAGATTAAGGAGGAAGCACGTGCGTGAGAAAGGGCCAGCTATAACTTACAGGCAGAATTTGGATGACATAGATAACCAGCACTCCTCATCCCCACATTGTTCAAGGATCAGTGGTTGCTGCTGCTGCTGCTAAGTCACTTCAGTCGTGTCCGACTCTGTGTGACCAGTAGTTTAGCTTATTTTTTTCTCATTGGCTTACAGTAATAGCGTCTTACTGAGTTTGGAGTTTCAGATTTACCAACGTTTTACTTTGTAGTCTTCTCTCTTTAGATGTATACATTTGTGAGTGTCTTTTTAAAATAAAGTGTATGAGTGTGTGTGTATACAAATATACTACATATATATGTATACATATACATACTACATATACATATATATTACATATATATGTATAGACATATACTTTATAAAGTATATATACTATATAAAGTGTATATGTGTGTATATATATATATTTTATAAAGTCTCTAAGGTATGCGTATAAAACATACACAAACATGTATGTATGTGTGTGCATGTACTCTGTCTCTATCTGTCTCTCATTATAGTTGGGAAATCTTTACAAAAATGAGTATCTCCATTTTGTAGTAATATTCACCAGTGTCCAGTAATTTACTTCCATTCACAACATGAGACTGTCAATGACTTTTTATAAAGAATCTTGTGTTAATTTTCTTTCTTGAAAAACAATAATACTGTCATATGTACAGAATTAACCCAATTGGCCTTTCTTTTGTAAAAACAAAAGCTGCTATTCAAACATTTCTTATTATAATTTATTGAACATAGCCTGCATTAGTCAAAGAAGTTTAAAATAATAGTCTGGACAACGATGCTCTATTTTAAAAACAGAAATACAAAGGAAGTACATGGAGTGTCTAATAGTACATCATCCTCTGGAAAATATTGCCCTTTATTGAAAGAACTTCTCTCTCAATGTCTTTTATTCCCCTTTTCTCCCCGTGATGATCCTCAATTCCTCTCTGTCAATCACCCCTACAGTCTTTCACTCTTTCACTGGTTTCTTTTTGGTCATCCAATTATTTATCTGTGGTGTTAGAGAAGTGTGTTGGAGAAGTGTTGAACCATGGTGTTGGAGAAGACTCTTGAGGGTCCCTTGGACAGCAAGGAGATCCAACAAGTCTATCCTAAAGGAAATCAGTCCTGAAAATTCATTGGAAGGACTGATGCTGAAGCTGAAACCCTAATACTTTGGCCACCTGATGTGAAGAACTGACTCATTGGAGAAGACCCTGATGCTGGGAAAGATTGAAGGTGGGAGGAGAAGGGGATGACAGAGGATGAGATGGTTGGATGGCATCACTGACTCAATGGACATGAGTTTGAGTAAACTCCAGGAGTTGGTGATTGACAGGGAGGCCTAGTTTGCTGCAGTACATGGGGTCACAAAGAGTCAGACACAACTGAGCAACTGAACTGAACTGAATAATTTATCAATGTAGCTTTTCATCTAAATACTTTCATACCTAGGCTGGCTCAGAGCACTTAGTCATTTTCATTCAATCAATTCAACTAATATTTATTAAATGCCTAATATATTCCTAATTATTTGTGAGAAGTCCCTGGATACTGAAAAAAGCAGATTACTCAGGAAATCCATAACATCATTCTTGCTTTAGTGTAAATATGATGTATACACACACAAAATAATTGGAGAAAACAAGGGTAAGAGACAAGGTGTATTTTTAAAGACAAACAAGATACATGAACTGGATTCAGTTCAGTTCAGTCGCTCAGTCTTGTCTGACTCTTTGTGACCCCATAAATTGCAGCACGCCAGGCCTCCCTGTCCATCACCAACTCCCAGAGTTCACTCAGACTCACATCCATCAGGTCGGTGATGCCATCCAGCCATCTCATCCTCTATCATCCCCTTTTCCTCCTGCCCCCAATCCCTCCCAGCATCAGAGTCTTTTCCAATGAGTCAACTCTTTGCATCAGGTGGCCAAAGTACTGGAGTTTCAGCTTTAGCATCATTTCTTCCAAAGAACACCCAGGACTGATCTCCTTTAGAATGGATTGGCTGGATCTCCTTGTAGTCCATGGGACTCTCAAGAGTTTTCTCCAAAACCACAGTTCAAAAGCATCAATTCTTTGGTGCTCAGCTTTCTTCACAGTCCAACTCTCACATCCATACATGACCATTGGAAAAACCATAGCCTTGACTAGACAGACCTTTGTTGGCAAAGTAATGTGTCTGCTTTTGAATATGCTATCTAGGTTGGTCATAACTTTCCTTCCAAGGAGTAAGCGTCTTTTAATTTCATGGCTGCAGTCACCATCTGCAGTGATTTTGGAGCCCAGAAAATAAAGTCTGACACTGTTTCCCCATCTATTTCCCATGAAGTGGATTAGGAAAAGACAATTTCAGAGAAGAATGAGGATAACACTGGATAAGTAAACCACAGAGGGGTGACTACCTTAATATATCTTGAAGTATACCCAGGAAGAAGTCTCATTTTATCAAATTTTATCAAACTTATAAGAAAAAAAGGGACCCAAAACCCTGCAACATAAAAAAGTTTAGTGGAGTGTGAAGAAAACATCTAACTTGGGTTACTCCTTTACGGAAAGTAAGACTTTCTAATGATAAAACAAACAAACAAACAAAAACAACCCTCTAATATTCAAGAGAAGCTGGTAACAAAATGTTTGAGCAGTAGATCTCCTAAATGATATGAATTCATTGTTGACCATTATATAAAGTGTTTCTATAAGCTGAGATAATACAAAGAGTCAAAACGACTCATTGTCTAGTGGTAGACATAGGGCTTCCCTGGTGACTGACATTAAAGAATCTGCCTGTAATGCAGGAGACCCAGGTTCAATTTCTGGGTTGGGAAGAACCCCTGGAGAAGGGAATGGCAACCCACTCCAGTATTCTTGCCTGGAGAATTCCATGGACAGAGGAGCCTGGTGGGCTACAGTCCAAGGGGTTGCAGAGAGTTGGACACCACTGAGTGACTAACACTTTCCCTTTTCATATCAGACACGGGAATATAATGTATGGACATGAGGGGTAGGGCTTGGAAGGGGAGAAAATATTTTAAAATATATTAATGGGGTTGCAGAGTAATAAAATTGTGTGAAATGAAACTAGTGACTTGGGAGAGAAGCAGTTAATACTATATGTAATGAGCTTGAATCTGATACTGTATTTGATCATAACACTTCCTTAGACCCTGGTGTTTAGGAACCTGTCATGTAGAAAATCAGATATGAGACTGGATATACAAGTGGCTGCATCCTATAACTAATTGCAAATTACAATATGACAAAAATGGATATATACATTTGAGTTTTGTACATGAGTAAGTCTTAACTTAAATCATTATGATAGATGCATTCCTGAGGTTTTGTTTTGCTAAGCCTCATCACCTCTTCGCACTTGCCCCTTTCTTATTAAACAGCCTAGATCCCTGCAGTAGCAAGTCAATTCCATCTTTGTTGTCTTAAACTTTATTACTACCTTTGACTCTCTAGTGTTACTGACTTTATGGAGGCTTATAGAATGGAATCTAAACTGCTTTATATGCATAGTTCTACTTTGTTAATACTAATATTTCTACTTTAATATCTTTTGATGGATTACAAAATACCTTCAGTGACTTCATGATATTGTATATCCTTGTTATATTGCACAGTTGCTGTTGCTGTTCACTCACTAAGTTGTGTCTGCCTCTTTGTGACCCCATGGACTAGAATACACCAGGCTCCTCTGTCCACTATCTGTCCTCCTCCACTGCCTCCCAGAGTTTGCTCAAATTCATGTTCACTGGATCTGTGCTAACAATCTCCTCCTCCACCACCCCTTTCTCCTTTTGTCTTCCATCTTTCCCAGCATCAGGGTCTTTTCCAATGAGTCCAATGAGGCTCTTCACATCAAGTGGCCAAAACATCAAAGTTTCAGCTTCAAAATCAGTCCTTCCAATGAATATTCAGAACTGATTTCCTTTAGGATTGACTAGTTTGACTTCCTTGGTGTCCAGTAGACTCTCAAGAGCCTTCTCCAGCACAGTTGAAAAGCTTCAATTCTTTGGCATGCAGCCTTCTTTATGGTCCAATTCTCACATGTATATATAACTACAGAAAAGCCATAGCTTTGACTAGATGGACCTTTATTGGCAAATTTATGTCTCTGCTTTTTAATATACTGTCTAGGTTTGTCATAGCTTTTCTTCCAAGGACTAAGCACCTTTTAATTTCATGGCTGCAGTCACCATCTACAGTGATTTTGGAGTCCAAGAAAATAAAATCTGTCACTACTTCCACAGTTCCCTTCTCTTTGCCATGAAGTGATGGGATTGGGTGCTATGATCTTTGTTTTTGGAATGTTGAGTTTCAAGCCAGCTTTTTCATTCTCTTCTTTCTTCCTCATCAACAACTATGGCCATTTTTGGAGGTCTGATAAGTCAAATGTTTTATTCACAGTTATATACAGTTCATACAAGCCTAGTCAAAACTAGAACTCAGGTATTTAGACTCTGGCCCTTTTAAATGTAGAAGATTCCTCAGGCCTCTGAAATGCATAGGTAAACGCTGTACATAGTACAAATGGAACACATCCTTTGGGAGATTGTTAGAGTGACAAGTATGTAATAGGCAAAGTAGCACTGAGGTGAAATTTCTCACCCTGAAAGTGTGAGCAAAGGCAAATAAACACATACATATACTTATGTGAAGTGAAAGTTACTCATTTGTGTCTGAGTCTTTGCAACCCCATGGACTCTACAGTCCATGGAATTCTCCAGGTCAGAATATTGGAGTGAGTAGCCTTTTCCTTCTCCAGGGGATCTTCCCAACCCAGAGATCAAACCCAGGTTTCCCGCATTGCAGGTGGATTCTTACTAGCTGAGTCACAAGGGAAGCCCAAGAATACTGGAGTCGGTAGCCTATCCCTTCTCCAGCAGATCTTCCTGACCCAGGAATCAAACCGAGGTCTCCTGCATTGCAGGTGGATTCTTTACCAACTAAGCTATCAGGGAAGCTCATATGACTATGTATATAATCTTAATGTAAGATGCTATCTGTTGATAGTTTATTATGCCTTAGGTGTTGGAACAATATATGATTATACATTTTCCAATTTATGTCTCACAGTAACTTTATTGGAAAAAAGTTTACATAAGTGAAGTCACTTGGGCTTGGGTTGTTTTATTAGTCTTGATATACAATTATTATCTGAAAAGAAGCAATACTATATTAAGTATGATAATCTACTCATCTTAATTAAAAATATGTAATGAAAATCTATGAATCTTAAAATATGAGAATATATATGCAAATAGCATATAAATGACCTGCAAAAATGTGAAGAAATACACTAGACAAAATGCTGTAACTATGACATGTAGGTATACCACATACTTTTTTATACATATACTTAGGTGTGGATATATGTCATGTATTTATAATATTATTTAGATGATTCTATTTGCTTATTAGATTATTAATTTACTTTGAGTAAAAGCCATTAAGAAGATGGGGAATCATGGTGATGCAAGGCAGATTTTTTAATTTAATGCAGTGTTCTTTCCATGCTTTTAATCAAGCACATTCTATGTCTGTCATGTGTCTCTGTTATGCGGTAAACCAGTGAATCCTGGGTAATTACATAAGAAAGAGAAGTGATTTCAACAGAGAAAAAAAAAATCCTAAAAAAAATTAGTTATGCCAAGTCAGTAGAATCAATCTGGGTATTTCTGATGATGGAAAATGATTATCTGAAATTCAGAAAAGCCCTTTGAATTCCATTTTAGGTATTAGTTTCAATAGCACATCTCACCAAAACTGTAGTCCCAGTGATAAAAAACTGTAAAATTGACTGATCTAAGTCATGTCTTTATTCTTCACTTGCCTATTAGATTTTGAAGGTGCTAATGAACTGTGAAATGGCCAAAGGCAGGCAGCCAGAGGGAAAAAAAGAGAGAAGTCACAGACCTGGATCACCACAAAATGAGTAATTAGTCACTGAATAATGGGGAATTCAACTACATTAAACCTCTATCTGCTGCATGTATTTTCTATCAAAACTAGCTAGAAATGTAGCTCAAAATCCATTTTCTGAAGTTCTAAAGACTGTGTCCATTACTTTAACTACAGCTGAAAGTGTCTTCTCAGAGTCCTCAGGTGGATTGAGGATGGAGAACACAGCCATTTTTTCCATGAAAGATGGCTCATTAGATGATAGAGCAAATGTATTTTTGCAGATTATCCTATTCCAAATGTAGAATACATTCTCTATATAGATATATGTCCATTCTGCACCAAGATTTTAGATGCTTTAGCCCAATCCTCATCAGTGCAGGATTTTTATTGTACTAATTTTGATTATTTTCTGTGACCCTATTGATATATGTAGCAAGGTTTTATACATTCTTTTAAAATATTCTTTTCCTTTCAATATCCTTGATTTATTACAAGATACTGAAAACAGTTCCTTGTGCTGTACATCAGAACCTTGTTGTTTATCTAGTCTAAATATAATAGTTTCCATGTACTAACCCCAAACTCCCAGTTCATCCCGTCCCTCCCCCTGGACAACCACAGTCTGTTCCCCATGTCTACGAGTCTCCTTCTGCATTGCAGATAGGTTCATTTGCGTCATGTTTTAGATTCCACATATGAGTGGTATCATATGGTGTTTGTCTTTCTCTTTCTGACTGACTTCACTTACTATGATAATCTGTCGTTGCATCCATATTGCTGCAAATGGTATTGTTTCTTTCTTTTTTGTAGCTGAGAAATATTCCATTGTATATATGTTCCACATCTTTGAGGGGGGTGGGGGGTAGAGCTGCTTTACACTGTTGTGTCAGTTTCTGCTATACAGCGAAGTGAATCAGCCACACAGATACATATATCTCAGCTTTTGTTTGGGATTTGCTTCCCATTTTGGTCACCACAGAGCTGTGCTATACAGTATGCTCTTATTAGGTATCTACTTTATACTGCTGCTGCTGCTGCTAAGTCGCTTCAGTCATGTCCGACTCTGTGCAACCCCATAGACGGCAGCCCACCAGGCTCCCCCATCCCTGGGATTCTCCAGGCAAGAACACTGGAGTGGGTTGTCATTTCCTTCTCCAATGCATGAAAGTGAAAAGTGAAAGTGAAGTCCCTCAGTCATGTCCGACTCTTCACGACTCCACGGACTGCAGCCTATCAAGGCTCCTCCGTCCATGGGATTTTCCAGGCAAGAGTACTGGAGTGGGGTGCCATTGCCTTCTCCGTAATATACATATGTCAATTATGTAGCAAGTTTTGTAGTAGACGTCTTGGTCCATGATTGATTTCAATAATCATCAAGTTTCTGCTTGGAAGAAAGCAAAACATAATTTGGTGCTACGTATTAATATGTGTGGGAGTGTATGTGTTCACATGCTAATGCACCTGAATGGATTTTACTTCATGATACCACGAACCACTGACACCAAAGAGGAGAACCTGGAATATAGCTTATAACTTTTTATCTATGTAAGGAATATAAGTATGAATATATAAAGCAACTCTCTGGCAATGAGTTATTCCTATTTTACTGAATCAGGATTCATTTTCACTAAACTAATAATGTAAAACTTTTAGATAGAATTTAGATTCTGGAAACATACTTTGTAAACATTTTAGTTCTCATTGTTCTCCACTTTTTTTTTTTTTGGCTTTCAAATAGAATTATTGATTTTCTTCTAGGCTTCTGTATGAGGAAAAGATGTATTCTGCATATATCTTTATCATCTTGGAGCTCATAGAAAAGAAAACAAAAGTAAAACAATCTTCCCTTTCTGTTTTATTTTTAGAATTTCAGGTTTTTATGTTATTTCCCAGATACTTGACAATGTAACTGGTAACCGAATTTACACCATTTCCTTATCAGGACATTTAGGACCAACAGCTACTGTACATGCAACTTTAATTGGATATAATCTTAACATGCTAGTTCAATATCACTGCTGTGTCATTATAGGAATATAAACAGATTATTTTTTATCAACTGCTGTGGACAGTGTCAAAAATCTATCAAGAATTTTAAGTTTGATTGTCCAGGAACTCACTTGTAAACACTAATGTTTTATTTGCATTGTCAATGCCATGCAATAGAAGGTGCTTATTTCTTAATGAGTTTAAGTTAATCACAATATGTTAGGGTAAGAGTTACCTCCAAAACTTCTTTCAGGAAATCTGTAAGTCTTCCTCAGTGCTCAGGATTCTAAATATTTGGCAGTTTATTTCAGCATTAGTCAGTATTCCTGGAATCCATCTTTTCTTTTAGTTTTACTTTAATAGAGCCTCTGACTTTTGGAATTCTGGTATTTCTATTATTGTTAATAATATTACTTCTGTTAATACTACAACTCTTTTTTTTTTTAATACTACAACTCTTTCTGACATGTCATTGCAATACAGTAGGAAACTGACAAAGCCATTCTACATTCTCTAAAATGAGTAACTCTGTGCATTATATGATTCACCTCCTTGGCTACATCTAACTTTTTCCTTGTATTTTGGTACCTGAATATGTGCATGTTAGTTTTCTGTGGGTGCAGAGTCTGTGATATCGTGTGGACACAGGGTTTGAGGGTGCCCTTTTTAGAGCAGCCACGGTCACAGGGTGAGCAGTTGCTCAGAGAGCCACGAAGACAAGAGATTATGCAGAGCAGGATAAGGAGATGGAGTAAGAAATGAATCTACGATTCCCGTAGGTAGTGATACTACATTTTACTTATATAAGACACTCCTGTATTCACTAACAAGGACTGTATCCCATGTTTTTGTGTTTTAATTTAAGCTACTTTGCAATGATCTCTTTGTCTTGAAGCTAAATATGCCTTAAGATTACTTATGGAACTTATAGTTGTTTTTTTTTAAATGTGAATCACTTGGGCTCTTCTTGTATTAAGTTTGTTTTCTTTGAAAAAATCCAAAAGCTTACTAAAAGCTTGCTTTTACAAGGGATTTGGGGGAAATGATAAAACTGTGTCTTAATTATGGTTATACAGCTGTATGCATTTGTCTAAACTCATAGAACTGTCACTAAAAAGAGTGAATTTTGCTATTCATAAATTAAAAATAAAAATCTAAAATATGTTTTTCAAGATTCTGAATATACTGCTGTATAATTTTGATTTTTTAAAACTCTATCTGATACAAGAAATGTGAAATCTGGGTTGTCAATCTCCCCCTTTTGGTTTGGAATATGGGTTTCAGGAAGACAGAGAGATTGTCTTATTTAAGACTTTATCCTGATATCTAGCATACTATGGTCATTTAAATGACCAGAATGAATGAATTAATGAATAACTTGTGTACCTACTGGTGCAGGAACATAGCCAGAATATATTAAATGTCCAATATCACTAGCCAAATACCAAACACATGTCTGAAGAATGTATATGGTTTACAGAATTTGTATACTGAAGATACACAGTAGGTATAAACACGTCTCTCTCTCACTTCTTTCTTTCGTCCCTCCTCCTGAAGGATCACAGAAAGGATCATAATTCTTCACAATTATGTGTTTTCTTATCTCCACATTTTCCTATTTATTCATTCAACACATATTTCTTCGCTTCTCTCACTTGTACCATAGGATCGGGGCTGCAGTGGAATGTCAGCTTCATGCTTCAGGAATCTTGATTATGTTGGTCAAATTTGGTCTGTGTACTTCTTCCAGTTATGCTCACTTATTCACGTCTACCTTGTTCCCACCTCATCATAAATGAAGAAGTAGAGACATGGATTGTTTAGGACGTAAATTAACTTGGCCAAGATCACAAAACTCTTCAGAGACTTAAGAGTCAGCTCTGGATTCAAACCCATCCTTGTGATTGCAAACACTCCATATTTGTTCTCTCTCATTATCAGATAACACATTATGTGCTATCTCACTGTTCTACTATGAATGGGCTCACTCAACATGTCTCTAGCTGTGATCTGTTAGTATTGTTGTTTTTAAGACTAGTTCTTCCGTAAATTTTCCTCTTATCTTTATCTAAACTTCTACTTTACTTACTCTATAGCTTAAGCAAACACTGTATTATATCTACTGAATTTCTACTGTGTATAGGAACAATATATTCCTTATACAAGCATGGACCTGGCATTATCAATTCATTTCATATTGAATCATCTTATTGGTTCAGCACCGAAAAAAATAGGTATATTTTTCAATACTGGCCTACTTTAAATATTAGAACCATTAGTAAATTAGGTTCACATTTTTTAATACTTTTTTAAAAAAGCAGTTTTAGGTTCATAGCAAAATTGAGTAGAATATATACAGATTTCTCATATATCCCTTATTCTAATCCCTTATTCCTTGCTACCAACATCTCTCAACAGAGTGCTTTATTTGTTGTAATCAATGAACCTACTTTGACACGTCATTCTCACCCAAAGTTCAAAGTTTAAGGTTCATTCTAAATGTTGTACATTCCATGAGCTTGGACAAATGTGTGTCATATGTCTATTATAGTATCAAACAGCCCAATTTCATTGTTCTAAAAGTCCTCAGTGCCCCACCTACATATTTCTCTCTCTCCCTTAATTCCTGGCAATCGCTAATCTTTTTTTTTTTTTTTACTGTCTCTTTTTATAGTTTTGCTTTTTTCAGAATATCTTATAGTTGGAATTATACAGTATATAGCTTTCATATTTGCTCTTTTCACATAATAGTATGCATTAAAGTTTCCTTGATGTTTTTCATAGCTTGATAGCTCCGTTACTTTTAGCACTTAATCCTTTATCTGGATGTACCACTGTTTATCCATTCTACTGAAGAACACCTAGGTTGCTTCCAAGATTTGGAAGTTATGAATAAAGCTGCTACAAGGTATCTGTGAACCTTTACTCCCATTGTAAATGCGAGTGAACACACACTCCCATTGCAAATGCGAGTGAACACTCACTCCCATTGCCCTAAACAAATGGGTATGTATGTGTGCATGTATGTATGTGTGTGTGTATATATACACATATATTCTGCAGATAGAATATAATTTCAGTTTCCATATATATAGTAAATAGGTATGTTTTCGGAACAAGAAATAGGATATGAATATCAATCAGAAAGCTTACAGTATAAGCTGTTTGAAGAACAATTGTGCTCAATCATTGGCAACATCTTTGCCTTTGAATTGACACCAGATAAGTGAATAAGAAAATTCATGGATTACACTCTTCCATTCACATGCTGTTACGTCAACCAACATTCCCCACTTAGTAACTTCTTGGCATCCACATGAATTACTAAGGTCACTTATTTTGGTATATTAAGTGGAAAAAGAAAAAAAAAAAGAGTCTCTGAGCAAAGAAACTTCAATTAATTTAAAACAATAATGGGCTCTAAAATAACTGCATTTTAACAAGGAAGTTCATTAAACATTTTCTCCAACTCATAACCATTATTTTGCTTAGTCAGATGTTTTCTCAAAGGAGAGTTCATTCATTTTAACTGCTTAAAATGCATGATGAATGAAGCAATTTGCTTTTTTATTTACATTTTACCACTGATAATATTTTATTAAAAACACTAGCACAAAAGACCACATTGTGACTTTAATCAGTACTAACTTTCTAGGGCAAAGCTTTGTCTTACATTTAAAACTTTGGAGTTATGTTTGTGAGTGGTACAAAATAAGATGTCCCTAGAAATTACTAGAATACTGTTATAAAATTAATACATGCCCATTGTTTAACATAAACATAAGTACATGCAGATTAATGATCTCTGTTTTATAACAATTTTTTTCAGAGATAAATGAGAGTTGCAATGTTTAGATTACAGAGAAATTATACTGTATTAAAATGAGTTGTTATAGTAGGGACTTTTTAAAATATATTTCAAGTCTGTGAGCAGGTAAATTGGAACTGACCATGCGAAATTTCTAAAACAACATTATCAACATCACTTGTATGTTTCCATTCCAATATAGCAGTACCCATAGATTTTCTTATTTTTTTTTTCAGTGTACGAAATGTGTTTTAGAATGTGTTTTAAAATCTACTCATTACTGGCAATCATCTAACAATTAATATGCATAAGCAGCTTCTTACTACTCACAATACCCATAAAATTTGGAAGCTAAACATTTTATTATCAGTTACAAATTGATCTTTTAAAAAAAAGTTTCAGTGAATAAAGAGAAAACCAGGATGTTGTGAATAGGGTAAAATTTTATTTGGGGTTAACTTTCTATATTTTTTGTAGATAGTAGTTTTTTCCTTAAATTTCTATAAATTATAATAGTTTTAAAAGATTACATTTTTGGATTTTCCAAGTAGATAATCTTATTATCTATAACAAGGAAAATCACACTATTCTGAGTATTATATATCTGATTTTTTTAACCTCTTTTGCTGCAAGGGCTAAACCCTTTAGTATAATCTCAAAAAGTAACTTTGAACTGAGAAGTTCTATCTTGTTACTGCATTGAATTGTAATGCTTAGAATGTGTCTTAATTAAAATGACACATGTTGGAGATTTCTGTTGAATAGCTTATAAATCAAGGAAATTTTCTTTTTATTCTTGATTTGCTAAGACTTTTTTTTTAATAAAGAATAAGTGTTGAGCTTTATCAACTTCTTTTGTGAGATTTATTAAGGCGATCATAATTGTTCTTCTGTAATCTATTTATATGAGTAATTATATTAATAAATTTTGTTATATTAAACTGAGATAATCCCATGATAATGGTCATAATGCATTATTCTTTTAATAATATTTTTATAAACAACAATATAATTGTAATAACACTATTTTACTTTGATAATCTTGTATTGAAGATTTTCGCATCTTTCTTTGTATAAAATTAGCTTTTCTTATTATCCTTGCCCAGGTTTAAAATTAGCATTATTATAGTTTCATAACAAATGCTAAATAACTTCCTCTGCCTCCCTTTTCCTTTCACACTCTCCCTCTTCTCTCTCTTTCTCCCCTCAACCCCATCCCACCACTTCTCTCTGCACTAGAACATTAACTTAACGAAGAGTTATTTGTTCATTGCCATTTTTGTTAGAATTAAACTATTGGGCTTAGAGTCCGTGATAGAAAACTATCTGTCTCGTACATAATATCTTCTACAGTTACTGGTCTACTAGACATCTGTGTTTCTTGAATCTGGTGATTTAAGTTTTCCTATAAAATAAAAAGTTTTATCTGTGTGTTCAAGCATAAAAGTTCTATATATGTATATAAAATTATACATACTAATCTCAAACAATATATAATTGTGCACCCTAATGTTTTTAACATTAATTTTTGCCTCTCTCTTCTCTAAACCAATTTCTCAGACTTTCCAAAGGTTTGTCTTATTTACTAGTCTTTTCAACATCTTATGGAAAATTCAAACAAAATTTTTGGCCAAACCAATATTATTTTTCTAATTTATTTGATTTAATTTTGTTTTTAGCTTCATTAATAGAAAATTTAGTTTATTTATAAGGGATTTTGTAGCTTTAAATATTTCCAGCTTTGGTCACACATGACAAGTTTTGATTCATAATATTCTTGTGTCATTTTTATTTCCCATACTCTGTAATTGATTTTAATTTGTTCCATAATTCACAACTAATTTAGATTATTTTCCTTAACATGGAAGTATCTGTGCAGATAGAGATCCAAGATCTATGTATACACAAGTATATATAACACTATAATGGGTAGTTCCCTGGTGGCTCAGAGGATAAAGCATCTGCCTGACATGCGGGAGACTGGGTTCGATCCCTGGGTTGGGAAGATCCCCTGGAGAAGGAAATGGCAACCCACTCCAGCATTCTTGCCTGGAGAATCCCATGGACAGAGGAGCCTGGCAGGCTACAGTCCACGGGGTCACAAAGAGTCGGACACGACTGAGCGAGTTCACTTCACTTCACTTCATACATAACACAAGTGTATGTGTAGGTATATATGTGTGTGTGTTTATGTGCATGCATACATGTATATGCATACATTTACTTACTTGGTAAAGCTTTCTTTAGTATTTATTATCTATTAACTCTAGCTTGTCATTTATCTTATTTAAATACACAATATAGTTACCTTTTTCTAGTCAATTGTGAACTTATATTTTTATGATGACATGAACTTTTTAATATTTTAAAATTTTATTCGTTGGGTTATAGACATGTAACCTTGTGTAAGTTTAAAATGTTAAAAGGCATTGAATTGATACATCTCTATATTACAATATGATTAACCCCATGCTTTTAGCTAACACTGCTATCACGTCACATAATTATGATTTCATTTTTGTGTTGAGAACATTTGCAATCTAATCTCTTAGCAACTTTGAAGTATAGAGTACATTATTGTTGACTATTCTCTGTGCTGTGCATTAGATCTTCAAAACATACGTATCTTCTAGTTGCAAGTTTGTATCTTTTTTTTTTTTTTAATTTTAATTAATTTTATTTTATTTTCAAACTCCACATAATTGTATTAGCTTTGCCAAACATCAAAATGAATCCACCACAGGTATACATGTGTTCCCCATCCTGAACCCTCCTCCCTCCTCCCTCCCCATACCATCCCTCTGGGTCGTCCCAGTGCACTAGCCCCAAGCATCTAGTATCGTGCATTGAACCTGGACTGGCATCTCGTTTCATACATGATATTTTACATGTTTCAATGCCATTCTCCCAATTCTTCCCACCCTCTCCCTCTCCCACAAAGTCCATAAGACTGTTTTATACGTCAGTGTCTCTTTTGCTGTCTCGTATACAGGGTTATTGTTACCATCTTTCTAAATTCCATATATATGCGTTAGTATACTGTATTGGTGTTTTTCCTTCTGGCTTACTTCACTCTGTATAATAGGCTCCAGTTTCATCCACCTCATTAGAACTGATTCAAATGTATTCTTTTTAATGGCTGAGTAATACTCCATTGTGTATATGTACCACAGCTATCTTTTGACCAACATCTCTGATCCTCCAGTCAATTAGCCCCTGACAACCAGTGTTCTACTGTTTCTATAAAGTTAGCTTTTTAGATTATCCATATTAGTGATATCATATAGTTGTCTTCTTGTTATGGCTTATTTCACTTGGCATGATATTTTCTCAAGTTCTGTCCATTTGCCACAAATAGCAGAATTTCCTTCTTTTTCTCAGCTGAGTAACACTGCACATTGTGTGTGTGTGTGTGTGTGTAGTGCAATAAACTTGAGTGTGCAGGTATCTTTTTGCAATCCTGTTTCCATTCCTTTTAACCTTCCCAGGGTCATCACTTGTTAAATTCTGGGGCTATCGTTATTGTGATTCTCACCAACTCACACTGGTCACCATACCAAGTCTGACTTACGGCTACCACCTCACTCTGAGCCCTCTGTAACTACTATCTTCTATAATAAATGTCTTCTCCTAGATAGGTTTTGGACTTTGTATTTTTTTTTTCCATTCAGACTGATTAAGTCCATTTCCTGCCTTTTGCAACTTTCACATAATTTCTGATATTTTGTGAAACAGCTGCCAACAGAGAACTCTGTTCTCAAACCATTTAATAGGATCATACCATTCTCCAAAGGAATGTCAATAGAAATGATGTGCTACAATGACAGTTTTGAAGCAGGCGTATCTTTCGCATCTTTTTGGTTTGCACCTAACAGCTCATTGCAGAGGACAGAATGGCTCCAGGGAATGGCAGAGCCACAGGGTAGAAGGAACCAAGTTACCTGACTTATCTAATGGGGAAGTGTCACTAACCAGTCCAGAACATGCGCATCGGCACTCTATTGTTACATATACAAGAAGCAAACAATTGTGTGAAGCCACTGAAATATTGCTTAGTTTGTATCATAGCTGCTAAAATTATGCTACATCATTAGTCATGTAGGTTTAATTTCTATAAAAATATATATCTAGGATTTTCTATGACTTTTAATTGGATATATACTTAATTTTGTGTATTGATCTAATATCTCTCAATTATCTTTTACATATAGATTCACTTTAAAAGTTTAAGCAATGTTTTTCATAATGTTGAAACTTTGAATATATATTGTCATATATTACTCAAAAGTTCTGATTGATTTTCAGATATCTGGTGGCCAATCACTTTTGAGATATGGAAGAAATATGATTTTTCCAAGAACACTGGTGTGTTTAACACGATTAAAGTTTTAATAAGACTATACATTCTAAGATGTATATGATTATAATAGCTTTCTAACATGTTTATAAATAACTATAAGTATCTAAGTCAAATAAACAATAAAACCTCCTACATATAAACATACAAACGATCTAGATATACACAGCATTGTTTAAAGAGGCTTACATTTGTTTTGAAAATTCCTCCGTGTCCTGGCTTTGTATATGAAGGCCAAAACAAATTTCACAGCATACTGTATAGGACCAGTTTGTTTTTTATTGAGGTATAACTGACATATAATATTGTATTCATCTTAGGTTTATAGTGATTCAATATTTGCATATTTTGCAAAATCTACAAGAAGTCTAGTTAACATCCATAACATACAGATACAATTTTTTCTTGTGATGAGAACTTTTAAGATTTTTTTCTCTTAAAAACTTTCAAATATACAACACAATATATTTGAAATATAATTATATTTCAATCATAAATATATATGATTAGCTCTAATCACATTGTGGTACAATACATCCTGGAAATTTGTACCCTTTGACTCCCTTCACTGCTTTGCCCAACCCATCCCCTAACTCTGGGCAAGAACTTATCTATTCCTTGTATCTATGAATGTTTTTTTTTTTTTTTACTTTTTTTTTTTTTAAGCTGGCAAAGGATCCACCTGCAATGCAAGAGACCCCCGTTCTATTCCTGGGTTAGGAAGATCTGCTGGAGAAGGGATAGGCTACCCATTCCACAGTATTCTTGGGCTTCCCTTGTGGCTCAGCTGGTAAAGAATCCACCTGCTATGTGGGAGACCTTGGTTTGATTCCTACATTGGGAAGATCCCCTTAGAGAAGGGAAGGGCTACCCACTCCAGTATTCTGGGGGCTTCCCAGGTGGCTCAGTGGTAAAGAATCCCCCTGCCAGGGCAGGGGACACAGGAGATGCTGGTTCAATCCCTGGGTCGAGAAGATCCCCTGGAGAAGGAAATGGCAACCCATTCCAGTATACTTGCCTGAGAATCCCATGGACAGAGGAGCCTGGTGGGCTACATTCCATGGGCTCGCAAAGAGTTGGACATGACTGAGTAGGCGCGGAAATACAATGCGATCATACAGAATTTGTATTTCTCAGTCTGATGTATTTCGTTTGGCAAAGTACCCTCAAGGTACACCCATGTTGCAAATGGCAGGATTTTATTCATTGTTATGGCTGAATAATATTCTAGCTTTACATTATATACCACATTTTCTTTATTCATTAAACCATCAATGGATACTTAGGTTGCTTCCATGTCTTAGATACTCTAAGTATTGCTGAAATGAATGTGCAGGTGAAGTTATCAAGTTAGTGTTTCCTCAGGTAAATACCCAGCAGTGAAACTGTGGGATTATAGGTTAGTTCTATTTTAAATTTTTTGAGAAGCCTGTATACTGTCCTTCATTGTAACTGCCCCAATTTATATTCCCATGAAAAAAGCACAAGTATGTCTTTTTCTCCACATCCTCACCACCATTTATTTCTTGTCTTTTTGATAATATTTCTTCTAATAGGTATGAAGTGATACCTCATTGTGGTTTTGACTGTATTTCCCCTATGATTAATGATGTTAAGCATCTTTTCATATATACTTGTTAGCCATCTGTCCATCTGATCCTCTGCCCATTTTTATAACTGGATATTTTAGCTCATTTTTTAGAGTTGTATGAGTTCTTTATTTTGGATATTTCCCCCTTATCATATATTTGCATTTTCCCCTAAGGTTTCCTTTTCATTATGTTGATTGTTTCTTTTGCTGTGCAGAAGCTTTTTAGTGTATGTGATCCCGCTTGTATGTTATTGTTTTAGTTGCCTTTGCTTTTGAAGTCAGCTCCAAAATTCATCACCACGCTTGATGTCAAGCAGCTTACTATGTTTTTTTCTGACAGTTTCATGGTTTCAGGGCTTACACTCACATCTATTTAATCCATTTTGTGTTAAGTATTGTGTATGTTGTTGAGAATGGTTCAGTTTCATGATTTTATAGGTGGCTGCTCCATTTTCCCAACATTATTTATTGAAGAGATGGCCCTTTCTCCATTATATATTCTTGGCTCCTTTTCATAAACCAATTGACCATATTTGGATGGATTTATTTCTGGGCTTTCTGTCTGGATGATGCAAGTCGGGGTATTAAACTGGGATATCCCTGTTATTATTGGATTGCTATCTATTTGTATCTTTAGGTCTGTTAATATTTCTTTATATATTAGGTGCTCTTATGCTTGGTGCATAAATAGTTACAATGTTGTATCTTCTTGTTGGACTGACTGCTTTATCATTATTATAGTGACCTTCTTGGTCTCTTATTACAGTCTTTAAGTCTCTTTTGCCTAATGTAAGTATGGCTGCCCCAGCTTTCTTCTGGTTTCCATTTTTATGGAATATCTTCTGCCATTCCTTCATTTTTAGTCTGTGTGTGGCCTTATACATGAAGTGAATCTCTTTTAGGCAGATACAGATTTTGTGTAAATTCAGCCACTCTGTTCTTCTTGATGAGATGATAATGTCCACTTACATTTAAAGTAATTGTGGCATGGACTTATTAGCTTTGTATTAGTTGTTTTCTGGCTGTGATGTAGTCCCTTGTTTGTTTCTTCTTCTGATTTCTGCCTTTTGACGTGATGATCTTCTGGAGTGATAGCTTAGATTTCTTCCTCTTTGTCTTCTGTGCATGTAATATAGGCTACTGCACTCTATTGCCCTTTACTGCTATAAGCAATAAAAATCTGTGGCAACTCTACATCTGACAAGCGACCGGTGCCATTTTTCAAGCAGCATTTGCTCATTTCATATTGCCATGACACATTTTGGTAATTTTTGCAATATTTCAAACTTTTTCACTATTATATTTTTATGGTATACTTTGATCTATTATGTCACTACTGTAATATTTTTTTTTATATTTTAAATTAAGGTTTATAAATATTTTTAAACATACTGATACTGTACACTTAACAGAACACAGTAGAGACATGACCTTAATACACTCTAGGAAACCAAAAATTTGTGTGACTAGCTTTATTGAGGTGACCTGGAATATCTCTGAAATATGCTTGTATAGGTTTTTACTTTGTGATTACCTTGAAATGTATGTAAAATAGCAAAATAGATTGTTATAAGTTTATAACAACTTAAGTTTGAGTGCATTCTAAAGCTTTACATTTTTACACCCCCACCAAGTTTTATGGGGCTTCCCTGGTAGCGGTTGCTCAGACGATAAAGAATTTGCTTGCAATTCAGGAGACCTGTTCCATCCCTGGGTTGGGAAGTTCCCCTGGAGAAAGGAATGACAACCCACTCCAATATTCTTGACTGGAGAATTCCATGGACAGAGGAACATGGCAGGCTATAGTCCATAGGGTCGCTGAGAGTCAGATATGACTGAGCGACTAACATTTTCACCAAGTTTTATGTTTTTGACATTATCATTTACTTCTTTTTGTCTTGTATACATATTAACAAATTATTGTTACAGTTATCATTACTTCTGCCTTTTAACCTTACCTAGCATTATAAGTGATTTACCCACCAACTTTACACTGCTGCTGCTGCTACTGCTGCTAAGTCGCTTCAATGATGCCCGACTCTGCGACCCCATAGACAGCAGCCCACCAGGCTCCCCCATCCCTGGGATTCTCCAGGTAAAAACACTGGAGTGGATTGTCATTTCCTTCTCCAGTGCATGAAAGTGAAAAGTGAAAGTGAAGTCGCTAAGTCGTATCCAACTCTTTGCGACCCCATGGGCTATAGAGTCCATGGAATTCTCCAGGCCAGAATACTGGAGTGGGTAGCCTTTCCCTTCTCCAGGGGATTTTCCCAACCCAGGGACCGAACCCAGGTCTCTAACATTGCAGGTGGACTCTTTACCAGCTGAGCCATAAGAGAAGCCCAAGAATACTACAGTGGGTAGACTTTCCCTTCTCTAGCGGATCTTCTTGACCCAGGAATCAAACCAGGGTCTCCTGCATTGCAGGTGGATTCTTTACCAACTGAGCTATTATGGTGAGTCTATGCAAGCCCTTTTAGAACTGTTGCTCAGTTCACTATAGCTTTGTGGGTGTTGAACACATAAACTCCATTGGCTTTCTCCTCTCTTGGAGGAGGTGATCTCTCAGGTGTAAGTCTTAAACATTGGGGTGCCAGATGAAGGACTCAAACCCTTCACTCCAGGAAGAAGCTCAGAAACACATGGAGTTCCCTCTTGATTATAGGTTGCCAAACCAATGGTAGGGTTTATGGTGAGATTGTGTATCAGCCACTCCTATCTGCTTCAATGTGGGTGTTTTTCTTGTTTGCCTGATGCATAGGAATTGTTGTTCATTATTCAGTAGCTCAGTCATGTCTTATTTGTGACCCCCTGAACTGCAGCATGTCAGGCTTCCCTGTCCGTCACTGTCTCTCGGAGTTTGCTCAAACTCATGTCCAGTCGGCTCTTCACATCTGGTGCCCAAAGCACCAGTGTCAGTCCTTCCAATGAATATCCAGGGTATTAGGACTGACTGGTTTGATCTCCTTGTCCAAGGGACCGAAGATTCTTCTTCAATACCATTTTGAGAGCATCAATTGCTCATCTAGTTTGGGGGCTTATTTGACAGGAAATTATTCCATCTATAGCTATTGATTTGGTTTGGCTGTGGAAGGAGGTGAGTTCAGGAACTTCTTGCATTAGTACCTTTGACAAGAACCCCAACTGCTTTCTTAAAAAATTTTATACATGTATATGGCTTAATTTTGGATTCTGAGAACAGAGAAGAAACTCAAGATGAGATTCCCTCTATTACTGTCATTAAACTCAGAAGAAAGTAGGCTAAATGAACTGGAATAAAATCTCATTATATTTTCATGTACTTTTCAAGGAAAGACATACATAAAGGTGGCAATGGGCTCTTGCTTAGGTTATAGGTAAAAGTGCTTCTCAGGGAATGCTTGTTTCTTCTCTTCTCAGATTTTTACCTTTTCCAACACATCTGCTCCAATCTGTGGACATAGAATGCAAATGAGCACTGAAACCAAACTGCCTCTGTAATCCTGATGGAAGAAAGGAAACTACTGCAGCCATGGTCATAGTTTAGATTACCTTGCCTTAGGATCTGGACTGTTCATACATTTTTTTTTTACAGCCTAAGGGCTATATAATATTCAGATGGTACAGAGGTGATATTCTATAATAATCTAGCATTTGCAACTCATCATGAACTCTACATGAAAGGTCATGGTAACTTCCATCTGTGGTTATAATTACTCTATTCATTATTTTTTGACCAAGTGTGCTGGTATACCCACACATTCTTCATGATTTCAGTGTTTGCCCACTTGGCGTTTCTGGAATCTATGCCAAGGGTACAATCTACTGTTGCTCATTCATAGGGTGATTTCTATTTAGTTTTATAAGTGAGCAATGTAAACTCAGAAATGTATTATTTTCTCTGTTCATTACTTCATTCACTTAGTTGAGGCAATGAGTGTTGCTTGTTACCCTGAAATCCCTACAGATTAGCAAGATAGCAATTTATCTTTTCTTCAATAATTCTCATGTGAGGATTCAGAGGAAAGTCTTCCTTCTGACATTAATTCCCTTGTCACCTATTACCTGACTGCTAAACCAGTGCATTTTAGATTTTTGTTCCAAGTTCAGGTAATGTTTTCAATAATAATAATAATAATAGAATGCTGACTGTTGTAATAAATCATAGTGCCTATGGCTTAACATAATGGAAATCAGTTGAAGTTAACCAAAAAATAGATAATTTTTCACATCACAACAGTTCCATACTTACTGTACGTTCTGCTGGATTCCTCCTACTGATTCTCTTTTCTTTCATCTTTTGGATGAACTGTTTCTAATAACTAGAACCAAGTTTGTTATAGAAAGAGATGAGAGAGTAGGCACACATGCTTCTTAACTCCATTGGCTTAGAATCAATACACACTGTTACCACTCATTTTTTGTAGGCAGGAACTGAGTACATTGCTCAGATGTTGGAGGTAGAATCCTTACAGGTTTGAGGTGGTATCTCATTGTGATTTTGATTAGCTTTTCACTAAATGAATTGTGATGTTGAGCATTTTATATACCCATTGACCTTCATATAAATATTTTGTATAAATAACTTTCCTCCATTTTCTAATTGATTCTTTTGTTACCATTGAGCTTTATGAGTTCTTTATGTATTTTGGATATTAACCCTTATTGGATATATGGTATGCAGAAATTTCTTTATTCAGCAGGTTGTCTTTTTATTTTGCTGTTTCTTTGCCTTTTTAGTTTGATGAACCGTTTTTAGTTTGATGCAGTTTCACTTCTTTTTACTTTATTGATTGTGCTTTAATGACATACATGTAAGTATAGTGTGATAGGAGTCTAGTTTCATTGTTGTTCAGCTGTTCAGTCACTAAGTCATGTCTGACTATTTGCAACCCCATCAAATGCAGCGTACCAGGCTTCCCTGTCCTTCACTATCTCCCTGAGTTTGCTCAAACTCATGTCCATTGAGTCAGTGATGTCATCCAAACATCTCATCCTCTGTCATCCCCTTCTCCTCTTGCCCTCAGTCTATCCCAGCATCAGGGTCTTTTCCAATGAGTCAGTTCTTCGCATCATGTGGCCAAAGTATTGTAGTTTCAGATTTAGCATCAGTCCTTCCAATGAATATTCAGGGTTGATTTCCTTTAGGATTGACAAGTTGATTTCCTTGCATTCCAAGGGACCTTCAAGAGTCCTTTCCAGTATCACAGTTCGAATGCATTAAATCTTCAGTGCTCAGCCTTCTTTATGTTTCAACTCTCACATTCATACATGACCACTGGAAAAACCATAGCTTTGATTATACGGATCTTTGTCGGCAAAGTGATGTGTCTAATTTTTAATACTCTGTCTAGGTTTGTCATAGCTTTTTTTCCAAGGAGCAAGCATCTTTTAATTTCATGGCTGCAGTCACCATCTGCAGAGATTTTGGAGCCCAAGGAAATGAAATCTGACACCGTTTCCACTGTTTACCTATTTCTATGAAGTAATGGGACTGGATGCCATGATCTTTGTTGTTTGAATCTTGAGTTTTAAGCCAGCTTTTTCACTCACTTCTTTCACCTTCATCAAGAGGCTCTTTAGTTCCTCTTCACTTTCTGCCATAAAGTGGTATCTGCCATTTCTGTGGTATCATCTGCATATCTGAGCTTGTTGGTATTTCTCCCTGCAATCTTGATCTCAGCTTGTGAATTGTCAACCCCAGCATTTCATATGATGTACTCTGCATATAAGTTAAATAAGCAGGATGACAATATACAGCCTTGACATATTCCTTTCCGAATTTTTAACCAGTCTGTTGTTCCATGTCCAGTTCTGTTGTGTCCTGTCCTGCATACAGGTTTCTTAGGAGGCAGCTAAGGTGGTCTGATAGTTCCATCTCTTTAAGAATATTCCACAATTTGTTGTGATCCACACACTCAAAGGTTATATCATAGTCAATGAAGCAGAAATGTATATGTGTATATATGTGTGTATAGATATAGATATAGATAGATAAATGTATATATTGGAATTGCTTTGCTTTTCCAGCTGATGTTGGCAATTTGATCTCTGTTTCCTCTGCCTTTTCTAAATACAGCTTGTACATCTGAAAATTCTCGATTCACATACTGCTGAAGCATAGCTTGAAGAATTTGGAGCATAATCTTTCTAGCATGTGAAATGAGTGCAATTGTATAGTAATTTGAACCTTCTTTTTTATTGCCTTACTTCAGGATTGGAATGGAAAATGATCTTTTCCAGTCCTGTGGCCCCTGCTGTTTTCTAAATTTGCTGGCATATTGAGTGCAGCACTTTCATAGCGTCATCTTTTAGGATTTGAAATAGCTCAGCTGGAATTCCATCACCTCCACTAGCTTTGTTTGTAGCAGTGCTTCCTAAAGCCCACTTGATTCACACTCTAGGATGTCTGGCTCTAGGTGAGTGACCACACCATCATGGTTATCTGGGTCATTAAGAGCTTTTTTGTATAGTTCTTCTGTGCATTCTCGCCACCTCTTCTTAATCTCTTCTGCTTAGGTCCTTTCGTTTTTGTTCTTTATTTTGCGTAGTGTCATTGTTTTACATGCAAATATCTACCCTTCTGAACACCGTTTACTAAAACTGTCATTTTACCATTATATATTCTTGTTCCCATCGTCAAAGATTAATCAACTATATGTGCTTGGGTTTATTTCTGAGCTCTCAGTTCTATCGCATTGACCTATACATCTTTTTTCATGTCACTGGCAGGCTGTTTTGATTATTTTTGCGGTTTGGGAAGTGTAATTCTTCCTGCTTTGTTCTCAGGAATCCTTTGGCATTTGGGATCTTTTTGTGTTTATTACTAAGTATTTTTATGTTACTATAAATGGAATGATTTTATTTTTCAGATAATTTGCTAGTGTATACAAATGCTTCCCTCATAGCCCAGTTGGTAAAGAATCCACCTGTAATGCAGGTGACCAGTGTTTGATTCCTGGGTTAGGAAGATCCTCTGGAGAAGGAAATGGCAACCCACTCCAGTATCCTTGCCTGGAGAATCCCATGGACAGAGGAGCCTGGCAAGCTACAGTCCATGGGATCACAGGAGTCGGACCCAACTTAGCGACTAAACCACCACCACCATACAAATGCTACTATTTTTATATTAAGTTTGTATCCTGAAACTTTACTGAACTCATTGATTAGATCTGTTTTGTAATGGAATCATTAGGTTTTCTATACAAAACCATGCTATCTGCAAATAGAGACAACCTTTTCCCTTTCAAATTCTGATTTATATTTACCTGCTTGGTTGCTGTGGTGAGGACTTCCAGGACCATGCTGAATAGGAATTCTGAGACTGTGCATCTTTGTCTTGTTTCTGATCTTAGAGGAAAAGCTATCAGTCTTTTACAGTAGGAATTTACTTGAGTAGGAAATTACTTGTGGGCTTGCTTATACCCTTTATTATTTGGGGGTTCATTCCTGATATACTCAATTTATTCAGAAGATTTTATCAAGAGTGGATGTTGAATTGTGTCAGATGATTTTTTCTGCCTCCATTAAGGTGATCATGATATTTGTCTTTCTTTCCATTAATGTGAAATCACATAAACTGACTTGTATATGTTGAACTATCCTTACTTCCTTCGTGGCTCAGACGGTAAAGAATCTGCCTGCAATGTGGGAGACCAGGGTTCCATCTCTGGGTCAGAAAGTTCCCCTGGAGAAGGGAATGGCAATCCACTCCAGTATTCTTGCCTGGAAAATCCCATGGACAGAGGAACCTGGTGAGTTGCAGTCCATGGGTTCACAAAGAGTCACACATGACTGAGCAACTAACCCTTTCCTTCGTTCATCTTTATATCCCAGATATAAATCCAACTTGGTCATGGTGAATGCTGCTGTTTATGTGCTGAATTTGGTTTGCTAATATTTTACTGAAATTTTTGCATCTGTATTTATCAGGGATATTGGTCTGTAGTTTTCTGTTATTATTTTTGTGTTTCGTTTTTGCTGTCAGGGTAATGCCAGCCTCATAAAATGAATCTGGAAATGTTCCTTCCTCTCCAATATTTTTGGAATCTTTTGAGGATTGGTATTAATTCTTTAGATATTTGGTAAAATTCACCAGTTAAAGAATCAGTTCTGAATTTTTTTTCAATTGGGAGGTTTTTGATGACTAATTCTCTTTTTTCTTATAGATTGGTATAGTCAGAATTTGTTTCTTCCTGATTCAGTCTAAGGATTTACTGTTTTTAAGACTTTTTAAAATTTCCTGTAAGTTATCCAATCTGTTGATGTGCACTTATTCATAGTAGCTTCTTATGCGCCTTTGTATCTGTGGTATCCATCATAATGTCTCCTTTTTTATTTATATTATTGTTGATTTGGGTCCTCTTTTTCCCTTGGTTACTCTAGCTAAAGAGTTGTAAACTTCATTCGTCTTTTCAAACAACCAACTTTTTGGTTCATCTTTTCTATAGTTTTCCTGTTCTCTTTTTTGTGCATTTCTGCTCTAATCTCTATTTTTTCTGAAGGAATAGTTAGGTCATTTGAGATTTTTCTGTTTCTTAATACAGGCGTTTGTGACTGTGAACTCTTAAAACTGCTTTTGCTGCATTTTTCCATGTTTGTTTCAAGATGCTATTTTATTTCCCTTTTAATTTCTTCTCCCATCCTTTGTTTTTTCAGCAGCGTACTGTCAGCCTTCTGTATTTGCGGGTTTTGCATCTGCAGATGGCCAACTGTATTTATGGCACTATGCCATTTTATATAAAGGAACTGAGCATTCTTAGATTTAGGTATCCACAGAGATTCCTGAAACCAGTGCTGTGGGAAGGCTACTTGGGAATTTTCCAGGTTTTGTCTCCTTATTGATTTCTTAGTTTCAGACCAGTGTGCTCAGAGAGTATACTTGGTATGATTTAAATCTTCTTGAATTTGCTAAGACACGTGGCCAATATACGGTTTATCCTAGAAATCATCCTATGTGCACCTGAAAGAATGTGTATGTTTTTGAATAGAATACTTTTTTATGTGTCTCTATTAGGTCTGTTTGGTCTATATCGTTCAAAGTTGCTCTTCCCTTGTTCAGTTTCTGTCTGGATAAACTATCCATCACTTGGAGTAGAGTGTCAAAGCTATGGTTTTTCCAGTGGTCATGTATGGATGTGAGAGTTGGACTGTAAAGAAAGCTGAGAGCTGAAGAAGTGATACTTTTTAAATGTGGTATTGGAGAAGACTCTTGAGAGTCCCTTGGACTGCAAGGAGATCCAACCAGTCCATTCTGAAGGAGATCAGCCCTGAATATTCATTGGAAGGACTGATGTTGAAGCTGAAACTCCAATACTTTGCATCAGGTGGTCAAAGAAGTGACTCATTGGAAAAGACCCTGATGCTGAGAAAGATTGAGGGAGGGAGGAGAAGGGGATGACAGAGGATGAGATGGTTGGATGGCATCACCGACTCAATGGACATGAGTTTGAGTAAACTCCGGGATGGTGATGGACAGGGAGGCCTGGAGGGCTGCAGTCCATGGCGTCGCAGAGAGTAGGACACCACTGAGTGACTAAGCTGAACTGAACTGATCAAAGTCCCCAGTTATTATTGCTTTGCTCTTTAATCTTCTTAGGTGCTGCTTTATATATTTAGATGCTGCAATGATGGGAGCATAAATATTTATAATTGGTGTATCTTCTTGATGAACAGACCCTTTATCATTGTGTAGTAAAATTATGTCTCTTTTTACTAAAGTCTATTTTGTCTGATATAAGTGTCTCTATCCCCCTTTTTGTTATTATTTGCTTGAAATATCTCTTCAGTCCATGTGTGACTTTAAAACTAGACAGCATATTGTGCTGTGCCTCAGTAGTGTCTGATTCTTTGTGACCCCATGGGCTGTAGCCTACCAATCTCCTCTGTCCATGGGGACTCTCCAGGCAAGAATACTGGAGTGAGTTGCCATGCCCTCCTCCAGGAGATCTTCCAGACCCAGGGATTGAACTCAGGTATCCCACACTGCAGGTGGATTGCAGGTGGATTCTTTACTGGGAAGCCCCAGATAGCATATTATTGAATAGTTTGATCCATTTATATTTAAAGTAATTATTGGTAAGTAAGGACTTACTGTTTTGCCTTTTGTTGTTTTCTGCTGTTTTGTAGATCCTTTGTCCCTTGTTTCTTAGCCTTCAGTGTTTTCTTGCACTTTGATGTCTTACAATATCAGGATGCTTTGATCTTTAGCATGTTCTTTTCTGTAATTACTGCAGGTTCCTCCTTTGTGGTGATCATGAGGCTTACATAAAATATCTTAAAATTATAACACCCTACTTTAAACTTGTAACAACAGAATTATAAAGACTTATATCTTTCTTTTCTTTACCTTCACATTTTAGGTTACTCGTGTTACAGTATCTGTTTTTTTAAGTTGTGTAACTAATAATAAAATTTTGTAGTTCTGGTTATTTTTTACTATTTTTTCTCTTTACAGTGATTTACACACAACCATTACTATATCATATTACAGAATCCAACTTTGACTATAGAATCCAATTTTAACTATGTAATTATCATTATCAGTGAGTTTTACATGGCCTTATGCTTTTGTGATATTAATTAGCATCCTTTTATTTCTACTTAAACACTCCTTAGCATTTCTTATAAGGCAAGTCTAGTGGAAATGAATTGCCTCAACTTATGTGTATGTAGGGTCATCTTAATCCCTCCTCCTTTCTGAAGGACAGCTTTGTCAGGTATAGTATTCTTGATTAACAGGTATTTTCTTTCAATATTTTAAATATGTCATCTCATTCTCTAATAGCCTGAAAAGTTTATGTTGGGAAATCCTCTGATGGTCGTAGGGATTTACTTGTACATAACATCTCTTTCTTCTCTTTCTGCTTTTAATATTTTTTGTCTTTCACTTTTGGTACTTTGGTGTAGCCATATTTAGCAGCTCTTGGGCCTCTTGGATTTGGAGGTTTATTTCTCTCCCTGTCATTAAGTTTTAAGCCATTATTGCTTTAAATATACTTTCTGTTCCTTTCTCTTTTCCCTCTGAATTCTCATAATGTGTGAATGAATATTGCCCTTTTTATTGTGTACCATGTCTCATGAGCTTTCTTTAGTCTTTTTCATTTTTTTTTTCTTTATTTGCCCCTCTGACTGGATAATTTCAAATGTCCTATCTTTTAGACCACTGATTCTTTCTTTTGTTCTCAAATTGAAACTCTCTATTGAATTCTGCCAATCTTTATCATATTATCAGCTCTGGAATTTCTAGGGTTTCTTTTTTTACAATTTCTTTGTTGAACTATATTCATGCAATTTTGTCTATGTGTTCATGTAGTTCACTGAACTTTTTAAAGAGGATTATTCTGAAATCTGCAGCTCATAGATATACAGCTCTTTAGAATCAGTTCTAAGACTTTTTCCGTTTTCTTTGGTTGTATTATATTTACCTGATTTTTCATGACCCTGTTTCCTTCTGTTGTATCTGCATATTTGAATAAGTGGTCTCCCCTTCCAAAATTTTGTAGATTCACTATGCAGAGCAGTTCTTCACTAGTGAGCTCAGTTTGGATTTCTGGATGTGTCTGCTGGTTATATCCTTAAGAAGGCGGGACTTGCTATGAGGGTCTGTTTGGGGACAATGCAACTGTCTGAGTGCTGAGGTCAGTTGGAAATGGGGGTCAACTGTGTCACTGGTTTTGTTCTCTGCCCAAGTGAGTCTACAGGGAGGGGTTCACAGTCGTCTGGATTCTCTGGTAAGGTTTACTGTCAAGACTGTCAAGGCTGGGTGTTATTTGCAGCAGTAAGAAAAGCTATGAATTAGTTTCCCTGCTTTGGCCAGACAGCAGTAGAAGGGCCTATGTGGATCACTGGGGACCTGAACAGAGCAAGAGTACATATTGAATATCCTGGTCTTGCTCTGCATACAGGAAAGCCACTGCTGTGTTCTTTGTTCAAGACCACTGTATGCAGAGCTATTGGATGAGACACGCAGCTTCTCTGGTAAGGTTCCCTGGTCAGGAGGGCTAAAGGCTCTATTCAGCACTAACTGTGGCTACAAATTGGCTTCCCTGCTTGGACACAGTCAGACAAACAGCTCCAGGCCTCAAGCTGATCCATGCCTCTAGTTCCTGCCCAAACATACATCCTCAGGCTTTGTTCGGGGTGATCAGATCTGCTTGTCTATTGGCCTCAATGTTATTCAGTTATCCAGCTTTCCAGGTGTTCTCCCCAGCCTTTGCTGTCAGATGAGACCGGGGTCAGACCCTGTTGTGGGTGAAACTATGACTCTGCTGGCTTCTGCCCTCCTCAGGCAACTCCCAAATTTTCTGGTTGGGCAGAGAAGCCAAGATTCACAGCAAGTGGCGCTATTACACAGCTCTTTCATCAGCCTTGGAGCCTGTTCTGCCCACAGGCCCTAGCGGGACTCCTTGTTTAAAAACCTCAAGTAGGCGGACCTGAGCCCTGCTGAGCTCCCTGGTCAGACTGCCTCTCCAGCTTGGTTCTGCAGATGAGAAAAGGGGCTGGTTGACATAACTCCTTGGGCTTTTGCAAATAGGAATGTGGTCTGTAAAGAGCTGAGTGATGGTTGTTGGGAGTCCCTCCTCGTCTTCTCTGCCACAATCTTCCTGAGGCAAGTCCAGAGTAAATGTTTTCATGAAGTGACCCACAATGCCTGGGGTTCCGGATGTAAGCCCTGGGCTCTTTTTTTGACTACTGGAAGAACCATAGCCTCAGGAAAGAGACAACATTGCGGGGCGACTTCTCTTACCTGTCCAACGCAGTCCATCTTGGTTTCTATGGTGCAAAGAGGTGCTTCTTCCTCACTCCCATCTTCTAGGATTCTCTCAGTGGTGTGTTGTCCATGAGTTATAATTGTTAGCTGTTCTAGTGAGGGAATGGAGAAGGCAAAGGCACCCCACTCCAGTACTCTTGCCTGAAAAATCCCATGGACGGAGGAGCCTGGTGGGCTGCAGTGCATGGGGTCGCTAAGAGTCAGACACGACTGAGCGACTTCACTTTCCCTTTTCACTTTCATGCATTGGAGAAGGAAATGGCAACCCACTCCAGTGTTCTTGCCTGGAGAATCCCAGGGACGGCGGGGCCTGGTGGGCTGCCGTCTCTGGGGTCGCACAGAGTCGGACACGACTGAAGCGACTTAGCAGCAGCAGTGAGGGAAAGCTAAGTCAGGAAGAACTTGTGTTACCATCTTGATGAAGTCACGACTCTCTCCTTGAATAGAGTTCTTAAATAAATTTCCTGGGAGTTGTATTTTAGTGTATTGTTTTCTATAAAGGCAAGCAAATCAAAGTTGAATTTGTAGACTTATAAGAATTTTTTAAAGTTGACAAATCAAGATCTAAATGGCCAAATAAAATGTACGGATGGCCCAAAAGCACATGAAAAGATAGTCAACATAAGTAGTAATTATTAGAGAAATGCAAATAAAAACTACTATGAGGTATCACCTCACACTAGTCAGAACTATCATCAAAAAGTTTACAAACAATGCTGGAGAGGGTGTGGAGAAAAGCAAACCCTCCTGCACTGTTGGTGGGAATGTAGGTTGGGGAACAGTATGGAGGTTTCTTAAAAACATACCAATGGAAGTACCACAGGCGCTGCAGTCCCACTCCTGGGCGTATATTTGCAGAAAACCATAACTCTACAAGATACATGCACCACGATGTTCATTGCTGCACTATTTATAATAACAAAAACACGGAAGTAACCTAAATGTCCATTGACAGAGGAATGGATAAAGAGGATGTGGTACATGTATCAAAAAAGTAGGAAATAATGCCATTTGCAGCAACATGGACGGACCTAGAGATTGTCATACTGAGTAAGTCAGACAGAAAAACAAATAGCATAGGATATCACTTACACATAGAATCTAAAAAGATGATGCAAATGAACTTATTTGCAAAGCAAATATAGACTCACAGAGGACAAACTTACGATTACCAAAGGAGAAAGGTAGAGGGGAGGGATAAATTAGGGATTAACATATACACACTTGTATGTGTAAAATAGGTAACCGACAAGGACCTACTGTATAGAGCAGGAAACGTTACTCAATATTCTATAATGACCTATGTGGGAAAATAATCTGGACATGAATGGACATATGTATAACTGAACAGCTTTATAACAAACTAACACAACATCATAAATCAACTATACCCCAATATAAAATTAACTTAAAAAATGCTTACCTTGGAGATGAGCCCAGCTAGAAAATAAAGATACTTATGAATAATATGCATGATGCAGTGTGGGGGCACTTGATTTATTTAATAAAAAAGCAAGGTCTTTAAAGAATAAGCTATTTGGAAAGAACCTAATGAGAATAGGTCCTGGATACTTAGAAGTTTTAAACTGAAATCAAAAAGATTGCCCCCCCCCCCATATGTCCACTCAAAAGCAAGGTAACAGGAACTAAAACAATAATGAAACATGCCCAGAACACATTAACATTATGTAAATCAAGTCAATATCTGGATACATTTTTGTGATAATTAACTATAGTATCTTGTTAAACACAAAACAAGAAATCAACATGACAAATCCTCAAGAAAAATTAGATTCAAACACTGTTAATTATTTGGATTGAGTTTCCAGAAATAGAATTAACTGCTGGAAAACAGACACACATACCACTGCACAATCACATAAACCACACGCTCAGGAGTGAACCGTGCCAAAGGAGGAGGAAGACAGATTTAAGCAAGAATAACAAGAATAAATGAACATTGCATGTGGTATTGAGATCTAAAAGGTCTGAACAGTTCTACATGCAGCATCTGCAGCATGAAGGAACACAATTATTTACATATAAACGGTCTGCTTACATATAAGGATCACATAAGTAAATGTCTACATTAGGCTGCAAATGTCATGCGAGAAATACAACTGTCTGATTGATATGCAGAATGTTTGCCAGGCTGGTGACAGCCAAAGTAAGTTCAAAGTCACAGGAAATGTTGTCATCAGCCTAGTGTAAAAATGTACAATTACTTGCTATTCTCTTTCTGTTTAAAGGTGACTACTACTATCTTTTCCCTAGGCTACTTGTTCACTGTAGCTTATTATCATTACAAAGTATTAAAATGGATTAGCTTTTCCATATTGTGTTCATATTGGGAAGGGCATGTTTTAGACAGCTCACTGACAAGGTTTTTGAAAAAAGCATTTATTCTTCCACTAAAAATTACCAGGCAGCTTGTTTTTGAGAATAAAAATCTCTAAATTGCATGCTTGCAAATTTCTCTTTCCCGATAATTTCATTTAATATAAAGAAACCAGAGAGAAGAAGTGAGCAGTATCTAATTAATATCTTCTAATGCCCAACTAATGTCAAGCATGACTCCAATTTATAACTGAATTGTATTTTTACTTTGAAAAATTCAATTACAGTTACTGACAGACTTTGAAATGCCACATTATTTATACTGGCAAACTTTGCAGGCTCCCAGTATATTTATTAACATTCTTTCCACAGAATAAAGCATATATACAATACAGATCACTGCATTCTTCATTTTTTAATCTTTCAAAGTTATATGTATGTCTAGCAGAGCAGCAAGGGGCTGCTTCAGCCTAAGAGAGTCAAAAGACCAAATAGAGGCAGACATTCATGTGTCCTTTTAATTGTCCGGGCAAAACAAGATAACCTTGACATTTCACTACCCTCTCTGGCTCCTGCTTCCTTTTCTGCATTCTCTTTCTCGGGTGCCCCACCCCAGCCTCTCCCAGCTCCTGCCAGTGTACAGTCCAACCACAAGGCCCTCCTCTGTGCACACATCAACAATTTTGAGCTGTGAAGAGGTTCGATTGCCACACGGGTGACTCCGTTGCAACGCGCAAATCATTTACTGGGATAGCTTGAGGACATGACAATGACAGAGAGACATCTGTTGGGTAGATAGGAGGCAAAAAAAAAAAAAAAGGGTTATTCACAGCTGGTGCATTAGTCCTGCTAGCCACCAGGCCACTGCCGTGTCCCCATCCTCCAGTTTGCCTTCCGTTCCTTCTGCCTGCTCCCTGCTGTCAGCTGCCAAAAGATATCTGTTCTCACCCTTTGCTGAATGAAAAGGTGCTAATGCATGACTTCAGGATATGTCAGAACATACAGTACTTACAAGTGTTTGGAGATGCAGCCAACCTGACCATGGGGAAAAGAAATGAGGAAAGAGTGATTTTCCTGAAAACGAGAGGGGAAGTAGTCAAGGGTCATTCCTTTTCTTTGACCTTACACGGTGATGTTTGGGAGGGGACCTTTCTTAGCTTCAAGCCATCTCTCTCTCCATTTTTTTCTCTCCCTGCGCAACATATTTACTATCTTTGGCAATTTTAAATATTCTCAGAAAATACACATTCTGCAAGTGGTTTTTGGTTACATTCCTGCAATCTGACTTGGCAAACATACCAGTTAACATAAACGATTTAAAATAAATTACAGGACTATTCTAGGAATATTAGTTAGTAGTTTTATTCTTTTTATATGCAAAGGAGGAAGAGAGAAAATTAGAGGGGGGCTTCTCTAGTGGCTCAGATGGCAAAGCATCTGTCTATAATGTGGGAGACCCGGGTTCGATCCCTGGGTCAGGAAGATCCCCTGGAGAAGGAAATGGCAACCCACTCCAGTACTATTGCCTGGAAAATCCATGGATGGAGGAGCCTGGTAGGCTACAGTCCATGGGGTTGCAAAGAGTCGGACACGACTGAGAGACTTCACTCAAACTGACATTCCACTTTGCCCATCATGGCTATAATCAGATGCCTCATTGCAGAGCTTCCCTGGTGGCTCAGGCAGTAAAGAATCCGTAATGCAGGAGACCTGGGTTCAGTGCCTGATTCAGGACAATCCCCTGGAGAAGGAAATGGCAACACATGCTAGTATTCTTGCTTGGAGAATTTCTTGGGCAGAAGAGTCTGGCAGGCTATAGTCCATGGAGTCATAAAGAGTCGGACACGACTAAGCAACTAACACACACAATATATGTATTACTCAAATGCTTATCCCTTTCAAAATATTTATACTCTTGCTGCTAAGTCACTTCAGTCGTTCGTGTCCAACTCTGTGTGACCCCATAGATGGCAGCCCACCAGGCTCCCCCGTCCCTGGGACTCTCCAGGCAAGAACACTGGAGTGGGTTGCCATTTCCTTCTCCAATGCATGAAAGTGAAAGTGAAGTCGCTCAGTCGTGTCTAACCCTCAGCGACCCCATGGACTGCAGCCTACCAGGCTCCTCCGTCCATGGGATTTTCCAGGCAGGAGTACTGGAGTGGGGTGCCATTGCCTTCTCTTATCTCCTAGTATATAGAATCCATTCACTCACCTCTATGAAAAAGGTATTTGCCTAGGAACTGAGAAAATCTGGACAAGTCGTGAATATCCAGAATCTACATCTGTATCTTCAGGCTGATTTTTTTTTTTTTTTTTAAGTCTGATAGCACAGATGAGATTGGAGGCTTATCAAAAAACAAAAACAAAAAAACTAAGTTACAAGGAGGAATCAATGTTATAAACAATGACAACTATGCTACTAAGAGAGCGATATTTCACATATACACACACACACACAAATCACAGATCTAGAATGCAAAACACAATTTAAAAAAGCATATGTAGTGGAAGTGAGGTTTTTATTGGGAAACAATGTCTGCCAAATATAGCACCACAGAGAGGATTATCCGTAAAAGTTTATGCTCTCAAACTACTGATTTGTTTGTAACCAATTCTCATATTTTTGTAGCTTACTGCTGCTGCTGCTGCTAAATCGCGTCAGTCGTGTCCGACTCTGTGCGACCCCATAGACGGCAGCCCACCAGGCTCCCCCGTCCCTGGGATTCTCCAGGCAAGAACACTGGAGTAGGTTGCCATTTCCTTCTCCAATTCATGAAAGTGAAAAGTGAAAGTGAAGTCACTCAGTTTTGTAGCTTAGGGGGAAGAAAAAAAGCTGGAGACTTTAGATGAGAAGTCAAATAAGTCAGATAAACTGAGGTCATAATATCCCTTTTTAATTAGAGTAGCTTATAATCTGCATATGTAGAATTTTCCAGAGGAGAAAAAAAATGAAATTTGTTGCTTCAGAAATAATAATCCTTACTTCCTGAAATCAAAGAAATTGTCTTATAAGAGTGTAATCCATGAGTTATGACCTTAAATATAATTTTTATATATGGAATATTAGATTTTAATCCTATTTTGAAAGTATCAATAACAAGGCCATCAAAATTATTCCATTTATTTCACTTTAATTTACTTTCTAATAGGTTGTCTCTAAGTTATTATTTTTTATGTCTTTAGCAGAAAAACCTAAATTGATCATAAGTATGGTAAATTAAGTAAATTATGAAAATATACACTTAAACTATAAATGTTTCATCTAGTAAGAGTTATTAAAATACAGTAAAATAGCTATTTTAACTATTTGAATATAAAGGAAATTATCAGCTAAATTGTTGTTCTTGTGAGAAATGTCTCAAAAATGGGTTTTCTAAGAATCTTACAATCTAAATAATTGAATTCCATTTTATCAAGTACTTTTGTTTATTAGTAAGATAACTTTAAATTATACTAGAAAACAAATTCTTTGTAGAAAATTAAGGATTCTTTATATCTGCACTAAATTCTAAAATGCAATTTACAGAAACAACTTGCATCCTTGTTTTGTTACAGTAAATTATTGAGTTAAAACTAAACCATTTGTATCAAAAAATGCAAGGTAAAGTTTCCTTTAAAGAAACAACAGCTCAAATCCTTCACTGCATTTTAAAACTTAGGAAGTCATTCAAAGTAATAATTGTACTTTGCACATGTAGAATTATAGCTTTATCTAAAAACACGCAAATTATTTATAACTATATGCTATGTGAAAATTCAACAGCATTAAATCTTTACTTACTAAAATAAATATTTGAGAGGTTTTATACATAGAAACGAAGTGGAAAAATAAAAGCAAAAAAGCAAAATGGCTGTCTGGGGAGGCCTTACATATAGCTGTGAAAAGAAGAAAAGCGAAAAGCAAAGGAGAAAAGGAAAGATAAAGAATCTGAATGCAGAGTTCCAAACAATAGCAAGGGGAGATAAGAAAGCCTTCCTCAGCGATCAATGCAAAGAAATAGAGGAAAACAACAGAATGGGAAAGACTAGAGATCTCTTCAAGAAAATTAGAGATACCAAAGGAATATTTCATGAAAAGATGGGCTCAATAAAGGACAGAAATGGTATGGACCTAACAGAAGCAGAAAATATTAAGAAGAGATGGCAAGAATACACAGAAGAACTGTACAAAAAAGATCTTTACGACCCAGATAATCATGATGGTGTGATCACTGACCTGGAGCCAGACATCCTGGAATGTGAAGTCAAGTGGGCCTTAGAAAGCATCACTACAAACAAAGCTAGTGGAGGTGATGGAATTCCAATTGAGCTATTTCAAATACAGAAAGATGATGCCGTGAAAGTGCTGCACTCAATATGCCAGCAAATGTGAAAGTTCAGCAGTGGCCACAGCACTGGAAAAGGTCAGTTTTCATTCCAATCCCAAAGAAAGGCAATGCCAAAGAATGCTCAAACTACTGCACAATTGCACTCATCTCACATGCTAGTAAAGTAATGCTCGAAATTCTCCAAGCCAGGCTTCAGCAATAAGTGAACCGTGAACTTCCTGATGTTCAAACTGGTTTTAGAAAAGGCAGAGGAACCAGAGATCAAATTGCCAACATCCGCTGGATCATGGAAAAAGCAAAAGAGTTCCAGAAAAACATCTATTTCTGCTTTATTGACTATGCCAAAGCCTTTGACTGTGTGGATCACAATAAACTGTGGAAAATTCTGAAAGCGATGGGAATACCAGACCACCTGACCTGCCTCTTGAGAAGTCTGTATGCAGGTCAGGAAGCAACAGTTAGAATTGGACATGGAACAAAAGACTGGTTCCAAATAGGAAAAGGAGTGTGTCAAGGCTATATACTGTCACTCTGCTTATTTAACTAATATGCAGAGTACATCATGAAAAACGCTGGACTGGAAGAAGCACAAGCTGGAATGGAGATTGCTGGGAGAAATATCAATAACCTCAGACATGCAGATGACACCACTCTTATGGCAGAAAGTAAAGAGGAACTAAAAAGCCTCTTGATGAAAGTAAAAGTGGAGAGTGAAAAAGTTGGCTTAAAGCTCAACATTCAGAAAACGAAGATCATGGCAACCGGTCCCATCACTTCATGGGAAATAGATGGGGAAACAGTGGAAACAGTATCAGACTTTATTTTTCTGGGCTCCAAAATCACTGCAGATGGTGACTGCAGCCATGAAATTAAAAGACGCTTACTCCTTGGAAGGGAAGTTATGACCAACCTAGATAGCATATTGAAAAGCAGACACATTACTTTGCCAACAAAGGTCCGTCTAGTCAAGGCTATGGTTTTTCCAGTGGTCATGTATGGATGTGAGAGTTGGACTGTGAAGAAGGCTGAGCGCCGAAGAATTGATGCTTTTGAACTGTGGTGCTGGAGAAGACTCTTGAGAGTCCCTTGGACTGCAAGGAGATCCAACCAGTCCATTCTGAAGGAGATCAGCCCTGGGATTTCTTTGGAAGGAATGATGCTGAAGCTGAAACTCCAGTACTTTGGCCACCTCATGCGAAGAGTTGACTCATTAGAAAAGACTCTGATGCTCTGAGGGATTGGGGGCAAGAGGAGAAGGGGACGACAGAGGATGAGATGGCTGGATGGCATCACTGACTCGATGGACGTGAGTCTGAATGAACTCTGGGAGTTGGTGATGGACAGGGAGGCCTGGCGTGCTGTGATTCATGGGATTGCAAGAGTTGGACATGACTAAGAGACTGAACTGAACTGATACATGGAAAATGTGTTTTAATGAAATTTTCCTTGTTTGAGCTTTAGTCAACTACTCTCAATCTGGGTTTATTCTGCTGTAATAAATGATTCTTGTTAGTGATGATTATTTTTCACCTTTTTCCCAGTTTAGCTTTGTACATAAATATATGAAAATTTCAGTGTAGAGAAATATTACTTTGCAAATACTTCAAAGTCAAAATGACTTTGTTAAAAAAAATACTACATAAGCTTTGTATTTATAATTTATCCTTCCTTCCAAAAAATTGTTTAATTTCATCATATCTTACATATAGCTTAAGTCCAACAAATAGAATATGAATTGCTTTCAGAAAAATCGTGTCTAGTTTAAAATTATACCAGACCATGACTCAACCTGTATCAAACAGATTGGTAGGTAACAGGAAAATGTCTTTTCAGTGATTGATCTTTACCTCAACTCTGTGGTAAGAGAGAGAAACCAGAAAAAGAATATAGGCACTTAATGGAGATAAGTTCATCCTGTTTCAAAATCAAGAATAAAGGACAAAGTATCTATGTTAATAAATTTTTGTAGTTTCTGAACTTTCCATTTTTTTGTGCTTTACATACTCATTCTTTGGTTTCATCATTACTATCAATTCTTAAGAATAAACTAGAAGAAAATATTAAAAATGTAATATCCATACCTTAGAGGGGATTGAAACACTCATATGAAAGTATAAAAGGACATGCCTAAACTTATATGACAGAGACTACTTGTAATAATAGCTAACCTTTTATTTATTTTATGTCTCAGGCACTGGGTTCAGCTCCATGGAGGTTTCACAACAATTCAGTGAAGAAAGTAAGGCTCAGTGAAAAGTTGAAACATTAAAAAAATGAATCACATAATATCCTTATTACATCATTCCCTTGTGTTTGATGAAAAGTACCTCCAAGCAATTGATGTTTTATATATATATATATATATATATATTTATGATGCTAATTTACTGACCACAAAATATACATTCAAATATTGGCAACATGATCTTCTATAATTGAAATAAATTCAAGTAGCTTTCCTTTTTGTCATTGCTATTTGAATGGTGAAACTCCACATTGAAGGATTTCAATTCTGTATGTGCAACATGGCTATCTATATATGAAAACTAAGCATCCATGGGGTTGCAAAAAGTCGGACAGGACTTAGTGACTGAACAACAACCAAAGAGACTAACAAACAATCCAGCATGCGTTCCTTCTCATTGAATTTTATAGTTGGCAGATTAGAAAAGTTATTATCCCGTAACTTAATTGTTTTCATGTGTTTAGACCCCAGCTACATTGTTTTAAGTTACTTTCTTCTATATAACACCTTCTTTGTGTCTTGAATAGAGTAGATTTTGAAAAAAAACATTTGTCATCTAGAACCCTATGAAGAGAGTCTGTTCTCCAAAAGCTAAAATTTAGGAAGCTATCTCCCTTACCAGAATTATTCAATCATTCCTTTACAGTATTTACTGCAGTATCGGGTTTGGTTTGGTTGGTTGGTTTAAAAATGCAGCTCAAACATCAGAGGTAGGTTTAATGTGTGACAGACTTACTCTCATCTCAAGAAAGCCAAAAGGTTTTTCACGCCTCTTAGGGCACATGAAATGTCTGAGGACATTTTACTGAGATTGATTTAGTGTTTGTTTGGAGCAGTAGTCCAGGAAATGAAATGGCATTGCTCTTACTATTATTTACCCCTAACATTAGCTTCATGGCTGAATCTGTGTCTAATAATTTTCTAGAATAAAACATGAGATACAGCAGTTTTTAAATGGCATATAATGTGCCTTTTGCACACCGAATCTCTGGCTTAGTATATTGTAGCATAGAGAATGAATAATTTTGAGCTTATTTCCAAGTCCTTCCTTGACTCATCATAGGAAACAAAAATAAGCAATGCTCTTTAGAAGAAGGAAAAAGCATATTGACTTTCCTATCAGTTTCCAAGGACTTTAAAGCTAGATGCAAAACTATGTGTTTCAAATGGCATGAAACATAAATAGAAACGTTTTAATGGTCAAGTCATAATTTGCCTTAGTTTTAACATGTCTACGATTCAAGCTTTATTTTTATTGTTACTAAGAATTTCACAAACCATGTGATTTATATTATTTTTGCAGTTATATTCTGAATGACAGAATCTTTGAAAATATTCCAAAAATTTTATCCCCAATCAATAATCACATAGTTAATAAACTTACTCGACTAGTGAACTTGTGTTGATTTTTTTCATGGCAGTATCTTAACTATAAAGCAGAATTCAGAAGCTCGTTACAAAGAAAATCATAAGTTGGTAGACACAAAGGTCCATTTCAGAGCAGTAGCCTTTAAATACACAAGTCTAATTCCCTTGCTATACTTGCATTTATTTGTCTAAATCCATATCTATAAACTATATCCTCCCAGAAATTGTTTTCATTCAACCTCATGAAATATTATTAGCATATTCTACAAATGTATGCTATGTTAATTCTTCCTTTCTTACATGAAAGGCACACAAGAAATCGTGAGCAATTTTTTGACTTAGTGTGGCACAAGATCATGGAATCTGGTCCCATCACTTCATGGCAAATAGATGGGGAAACAGTGGCAGACTTTATTTTGGGGGGCTCTGAAATCACTGCAGATGGTGACTGCAGCCATGAAATCGAGAGACACTTACTCCTTGGAAGGAAAGTTATGACCAACCTAGATAGCATATTAAAAAGCAGAGACATTACTTTGTCAACAAAGGTCCATCTAGTCAAGGCTATGGTTTTTCCAGTAGTTATGTATGTATGTGAGAGTTGGACTGTGAAGAAAGCTAAGCACCGGAGAATTGATGTTTTTGAACTGCGGTGTTGGAGAAGACTCTTGAGAGTCCCTTGGACTGCAAGGAGATCCAACCAGTCCGTCCTAAAGGAGATCAGTCCTGAGTGTTCATTGGAATGACTGATGCTGAAGCTGAAACTCCAATACTTTGGCCACCTGATGCAAAGAGCTGACTCATTGGAAAAGACCCTGATGCTGGGAGGGATTAGGGGCAGGAGGAGAAGGGGACAACAGAGGATGAGATGGTTGGATGGCATCACTGACTCGATGGACATGAGTTTGGGTGAACTCTGGGAGTTGGTGATGGACAGGGAGGCCTGGTGTGCTGCAGTCCATGGGGTCGCAAAGAGTTGGACATGACTCAGCGACTGAACTGAACTGATAGCACAATTAAAGGATGATTAGGGCAGCTGCCAAAAAAAGATGCTCACACTATGCTGCATCTCTCTCATACTGTGACTCATTAAGAAGAGAATAGCTCAATTATGCAGGTTATTCAAAAAGTTGCCTATATGTAACACTAAAATGAAGGAAAACAGTTTTCTCACTGAATTTTTTAAAATGTCCTCCTTGGGTAGCAAAGGGCTTGCACTCCACCTGAATGTAATAATTGGATATGATTTAGACTTTATATTTAATTTTAACTATATCAACATCATAATATTTTGACAGCATTCACAAGACCAAAGCTAATCACTGAAAACAAAGATAGGAACACAAGTGACCTAACTGGAAATGAAGTTTTTAAAATTAGCTTCATTAAATTTTATAGAAGAAATGACCACAGAATACCCAAGAAAAGAAACACACAATATGAAATTCAGAGTCCTGTGAATCAGCAACCATATAATGCTAACTTTGCAGTAGAATGTTGTATGGGCTTTCCTGGTGGCTCAGTGGTAAATAATCTGCCTGCCAATGTAGGACATGTGGGTTCAATCTTTGGGTTGGGAAGATCCCCTGGAGAAGGAAATGGCACACATTCCAGTATTCTTGCCTAGAAATCCCATGGACAGAGGAGTCTGGTGGGTTATGGTCCACAGAGTCACAAAAGAGTCATACATGACTAAGCAAGTAAACAACAACAGAATGTTATATGTTAAACATTCATTTGTGCTCATGGTCCATCACTTAGCACTATGGTCAGTTGATCTATTCGAAAAGATTGTGGAAAAACATTCATTCATCCATATGAGCTCTTTCTTATATTTCCAACTTCTTGATACAAACAGGCATATAATATTTCCTAGTCTTTGAAGTGAAAAGAGTATCAAGAAATAAAGCTTAAAAGAACACTACAAGAGATATGAGCAGAAGTTCATAAATCACAGGCAAGTAAGAAAGCCAACGGTATTTTCAGGTATGCCTTTTTTCAGATTGGTTCATCTTGCTATATACAATGCCAATAGCCCTTCTAAGGAAAACTGCCCTACCCAAAGCCCTTGTTGGAGAGCCAGGCCAAGACAGCCACGTGTCTTCACTCTTTCTCCAAGTCACAGTTGCTTACGCCAAAGGTGGGATGAGGTGATCCAGCCAGCTAATTGGGCAGTTTGTGGAAGAGAGCTGAGAAAAGGCTTCTCACAAATGTGCAAAGTATGTGTCTATGAAGAAGCGATAACTAGAGCAAAATAAAGCTATGAACTAGAGAAAACATCAAGACTGATGGGGAGTGGGGAAGAAAAGGCACACCAACAATGCGATCACAGCTAGACAACATCGTGTGGGATGAGGCATCAGTGTGACGATATCCATATACTTCTGTGATGAGGTCCATCAAGAGGGCCTGACCCCAGACCCAGCTATGGTGATTTTCTGGTTCTTCTGTATTTCTTGTCCTTCCCATGGGAACTCTGTCCCTTTTTGAACGATATCTGCATCTGCCTCTCGAACAAACCAGTAAGTCTTGTTTCCATACATCCAAAAGAATCTTATTAAAACGCCTATACAAATAGCAATGCTACCAAGAACATTAGCTTTGAAGACTCTTCTCATTCTTCCTTTCCTCTCTCTCACACCAGGCATTCACTTTATTTCCTACCAAACTTTCTGCAGATCCTACAACCTCCTCCTCTCAAACATCCACTGTGCTCAGTGACAAGATAGGAGACATTATTCCCCTTGGAATTATTAACAAGACTGTTTTGCTGCTAAGCAAGCTGATGCATTTCCACTTTCCTTCCTGTATACTTTTCCCTCTTGATCTTTTATATGTGAACTATCCATTCTTGCTCCCAGTCAACCTGATTTCCTTTTTTAAGCAAACCTTCAAGTTAACTGAGATTAAGACTAATTAATGAGCCTGCTTGATTTTCAATCTTTAGTGTCTTCTAAGGAAGTATAACTGGCATTGATATATGAAGAGGCAAATATATTAACCACCTTTATGTGCTGTTGAATCCTTTTATATTAATCACTACTCTGCCTTATGTTTTATTCATTTATGAAAATTGTTTGCATTAGCACATGTTTTCCCAATAAAATTATAAATAATGAAAGACAGAAATGCCTTATTATACCAAATAAAACCGATTGCTCCATTAACTTGTTTTTCTCCAAAACTTGGTAGTTAACAGTGATACTTAAAATACTCTAGCTCTTTTCAAAGTCATACAAATATGCACTAAAAACATTCAAAATGTTGTTGCAACATTATAAGAATTGCAAATTTGATTTGTTATTCTGAAAGCTAACTAATAGACTTCTAAGAAACATTTTTAGAATTTGTGGTTCTGAGATGAGGAAATATTTTGCAGAGAATATCATTTGGAAAGCAGGTGTGTGGGGCAGGAAAGTGCCCCATAAACTGTAAAGTGCTATAGAAATGTAAGAGACCAAGCTATATCTCTTTTTCTGGAGACATGACTGCAAAAGCACAACAACGAAGAGCCTGTGGGAGCCTAAATATTCAAGAATTCAGAAAAAAAAAGATAATTTCCTGAGTATTCTTTTTGGAGGAAGAGAATGACTAGCATTCTCAAAATCCTATAATTTTCATGCCTTGTTACATTTAAACTGGTAACATGCAATCTGTGCTTCTTCATAAGTTCTGATTGACAGCTTAATGGAACAGTCTGGTTCTCTGCCTTTCTGGATGGTAAGTGTAAATAGTGTGGTTATCGGAAGGTAATACCCTACCATTAGCGGGTCTCCCCATAGTCTTTCACATCAATGAAAGTAATCTTGATATATTTACTTGCATGAATGCTTGCCAGGAAACTCAATCAAAGTGCTGGGAAATGCATGTGTCTAGAATGGAGACTTCATTGAAGGAACACCTGGTCACTGCAATGTTCCATATTAAGTATCACAGGCATGTAACAGGGGCTTCCCCACGTTGGAAGTGTCTTCCCTAGGTAGTTTCTAGTCTGCACTATTTTACTCCTAACATCTGTTTTTATCAATTGACCTCACTCCAAATTTCTCAGGGTTAGTTTTCCATTGGCTTGGAAAACAACGTGACTTCCTATTGCTGACAAAGGACGTGAAAGAAAGTGAAAGTCACTCTGACTCTTTGCAACCCCGTGGACTATAGAGTCAATGGAATTCTCCAGGCCAGAATACTGGAGTGGGTAGCCTTTCCCTTCTCCAGGGGATCTTCCCCATCCCAGGATCAAACCCAGGTCTCCCGCATTGCAGGTGAATTCTTTACCAGCTGAGCCACAAGGGAAGCCCCAAAGGAGGTGAGACCAGGCCAAAAGAAAACAGTAACAGACCGACTTGACTGGGACCAGACCCAGATTCTTAATAGAATCCTACTGGTCTTCTCTGTAATTTCAGCATATAGCTCCTTTGGCTATTTTTCATAAATATTATTTATTTCATATATTTCATAAATGTTATTTGTGAAAATAAGTAACATTTTCATAAATGTTATTAAGTGTTACTAAAATGTTAAGGAATATTTAAACAAAAGGCAAAAGCTTCATCTTATGTGAATGGAGACGCACCTTGATCCATGTTCATAATCCGGATTCAAATGGGCACAGGGAACAGTAGAGGGAACTCGACAGAGGAAGGAGTAAAATCACCATGGATGAGGACAGTGGGTCCGGCTGGGCTAAGGAATCAGAAGTGCTTTAAAGCACTGCGAGAGTTGCATTAAGTTAGTCTCACACCTCATCACCCTTTCCCTGATAAGGAGAGAATAAATTAGAATTTTAAAATTTATATTACGAAAGCTGGATATGTGAAGCAGAAGGCAGTGCATCAAAAGAGAAAGACTAGCAATCAGAGAGGAAGCTCGGAGAGCTGTTCTTTACATTTTGTGTCTGGCTTAGTCCTAATAGTTAAAATTCAAGAGCTAAAAATTCAGTCATAGACTTACATAGCTGCCCAAGCAAATGTGGAGATTTCAGAAATTATCCAGCAAACCATCAGAGCCAATTACGAATCTAATCTTGCTCTTGTACCTACTTCATCTCCTATATAATGTTAGGGTGGGAGGAATTCTAACCACTTTGCTGACTCGGAGTCTTTCAGACAAATGCTGAATCTGCCATGTTTTCTCCATATCCCTTTGCTTCTCTCTAAAATGATACCTGCGATGACAGATGACATGGGTGGTTGGAGGCAAGGACACTAGAGATACTTATGGAATTGTTTGAGCTTTGCTGGTCTAGACTGCAGAGTGAGTGGTTGAGCTACTTCCTATACTGATGACATCTGAGGTGATATCAGACTGAGAGCATTCCAGGAAGACCTGCCACCCTCTGTCACCGCTACCACTAGTACAAGTGTCCTCTGTACAGGAAGCTCTCCTAAAAGAGCTTGACCATTTCCTGTGTAGACCAGACCCTAGCCCAACACTCTCTATACACGAATTCAATTGTTCTCAGGCCGGGGTAGCCCCTGGGGCTTGTCAAAGATTGGACAAGCTTTAACAGCCCTTGTCCAATCTCTGCTGCATTTCTGACATCCAATCTCCATCCCAACTCCAAAGTTACTTAAGAATTTCTAAGACATTTTCATGACCAAAGGAACAGAAGGATGCTAGGAATGCTAATCTGGGTTCTTCACTCTCTTCAAGCAGTCATGGCCACTGTACTGTTACAATTTCCATTGTAATTGCCATAGGCTAGAACTGAACTACCAGTGAAATATCCCCAAATTCTAATTAAGAAAAAAAGAGACAAAATCCCTAGTGATAATCGCTTTCTTCTCTACTTTGGTGTCCAAAGGATTTCAGTCTGGGTAGGATATCAAGATGCTCTTGTTTATCGGTATGCTTTCCCTGAGACTCTTCCCATAGTTTGCCAAGATGGTAAGTATGAGCTCTCTGATTTCTCTCTTCTGGCCTTGGATGGACCCTCTGTGAAGTTATTCCTATTTTCAAATATACACTTCATGGGGGGAAGAGGGGATTTTTATTCATATACTAGTCCAGTATATGAATATTAATTTGACAAATTAATAGAAGTTAAAAAATCTAAACAAGCCTTTTCTCTCATTAAATCCAGATTTTTAAAACTATTGTTTTCTGGACACTGACAATTTCCTTTCATATATGAAAAGCTAAATGCTGACATCCTCTTTATTTTTCAATCCTGATACAAAAATAATAATTCTACCTGCGAAATATAGGTGTCTCTTGAAGAGTAGGGTAGGGATTAGGCACTAAGAAATACATACAAGAAAAAAATGCATATTAATGTATTCTCTCCCCAAATTCCATTGCACTTTTCAGAAAATAAAAAGACACACCAGAGACTAGGAGGATATATTCATGAAACAAACAAGTTAAAGGACTTGTATTCAGAATTTGCTGTTCCATTGCTAGGTCATGTCTGACTCTGCAACCCCATGGACTGAAGCATGCCAGGCTTCCCTGTCCCTCACTATATCCCAGAATTTGCTCAAACTCATTTAGAATAAACCTTATTTATTCATAATGCTGCTGCTGCTGCTGCTGCTAAGTTACTTCAGTCGTGTCCGACTCTGTGCGACCCCATAGACGGCTGCCCACCAGGCTCCCCCATCCCTGGGATTCTCCAGGCAAGAACACTGGAGTGGGTTGCCATTTTCTTCTCCAATGCATGAAAGTGAAAAGTGAAAGTGAAGCCATTCAGTCATGTCTGACTCTTAGCGACCCCATGGACTGTAGCCTACCAGGCTCCTCCATCCATGGGATTTTCCAGGCAAGATTACTGGAGTGGGTTGCCATTTCCTTCTCCATTTATTCATAATGAGCTCCTCCAATTAAAAAATAAGACCAACAACCCTATTTTTAAAGTAGGCAAGACATTTGAAAATACACTTCACAAAGAAAATTTACTTCACAAGGAAGATAGGCAGATGTCCAATAAGCACATATAAATGTTTTCAGCATTACAGATCATTATCAATATGCAACTTAGACTATAGTAAAACACTACTCCTGAATTGCTAATATTGAAATTGATGCTCAATACCAAGTATTACCAGAGATCCAGAATGATTAGAATTCTCATGCCTTGCTGAGAGCATGCAATGTGGGATAGTCATCTTGAAAAACAGTTTAGCAGTTTCTTGTAAAGTTAATCATATAATTATTATATTACATGCTGTATCTTCTCTCAGTTCAGTTCAGTAACTCAGTTGTGTCCTACTCTTTGCGACCCTATGAATCGCTGCACGCCAGGCCTCCCTGTCCATCACCGACTCCCAGAGTTTACCCAAACTCACGTCCATCAAGTCGATGATTCTATCCAGCCGTCTCATCCTCTGTCATCTCCTTTTCCTCCTGCCCCCAATCCCTCCCAGCATCAGAGTCTTTTCCAATGAGTCAACTCTTCACATGAGGTGGCCAAAGTCCTGGAGTTTCAGCTTTAGCATCATTCCTTCCAAAGAACACCCAGGACTGATCTCCTTTAGAATGGCCTGGTTGGATCTCCTTGCAGTCCAAGGGACTCTCAAGAGTCTTCTCCAACACCACAGTTCAAAAGCATCAATTCTTCAGCGCTCAGCTTTCTTCACAGTCCAACACTGTCTTCTCTATTCTTAGGTATTTTGCAGTAATAATGAAAACATGTATCTACATAAATACTTGCAAGAAAATAGTAGTTTTCTTACAAAACCGGCAGCAACCCAAATGTCCAGGAACTTATAAACAAATAATAGTATATCCAGACAATGAAATATTACTCAAAAATAAAAAGGAACAAACTACTGACACATACAACATGAAAGTGAAGTGAAAGTCACTCAGACCTGTCTGACCCTTTGTGACCCCATGGGTATACAGTCCATGGACTTCTCCAGGCTATAATACTGGAGTGGGTAGCCTTTCCCTTCTCCAGGGGATCTTCCCAACCCAGGGATCAAACCCAGGTCTTCCACATTGCAGGCAGATTCTTTACCAGCTGAGCCACCAGGAAAGCCCATACAACAATGCAAGAATCTCAAAGGAATAATGCTCTATCAAAGAAGCTCTCCACAGTCCCCCCAGACCACGGCCAATTCCAACATGTTCTAAAGCTACACTTAACAACATTATGCTTGTATCTCCCCTGCCACCAAGTTATAAACATTCCTACTCACCCAACCTTTCTCTTCTAGGGCAATATGTAGCGTCTTTCCATCGTCATTTAAAATCAGATTCAACAATTAGCCTCTCCCGAGTTTCCCTCGGGGCTCTTTGTTCTAGTTAACCTTCACAGCACCAGACATTACAGCATAAGCATAGGATATGCAGGCTCTGTTCTTGGCGATGCACACATAGCTCAATTCATAGTGATAATTTACATGGGTATCTCCCGTAAGAATGGGCTCCTCAGATCAAGATCTTTGTTCGTTTCATCTGTACATCCCCAGGCATCTCTTAGAGCAGTCCGTACATAAGTCCCCATCCAGTAAATGTCTCTTGAATCTCCTAGATATTTTCTTTGATTAGCCAGAAAGACAGTGATATGAACCATGCAATGTATAAATAAAAACAATAAAACTGTTTGCTGGTGATTTTGATTTTCTATACTTATCCTTGTATATAGACAATAATTGTGGAAGGTAAATATACATCTTTATTTTAATATTAAAGATAGCACCCTTATATTACATGTTATTTCAAAATCACAGAGACATATTTTAAGTCCTTGAAACTTTCTAGGAAACAAAAGCTACCTTTTAAACTATTCTCCTTTGTTTTTGAAAAGATGAAGATATTTTTATTAAAGTATGATTGTCATATATCATATTGGTTTAAGACATATCTCACTGATTCAATATTTATATACAGTTCAAAATAGTCACCATGATGTCTAGTTACTATCTGCTACCAAAGTTATTATAATACTAGTGCAATATTCTCTATCCTGTATATTACATCATTGTAAACTTAGTTATTTTGTAACTGGAAGTACTTACCTCTTAATCCCCTGTTACCTGCTTTCCCTCTGGAAACCACCATTTTGCTTTCTATTTCTATGAATCTGTTTTGCCTGTTCTTTTGTTTTTAGATTCCACATACAAGTGAAATCATAAGGTGATTATCCTCTATCTGACTAATTTCATTTAGTGTATTGCACTGTAGGTCTTGGGCTTCCTTTGTGGCTCAGACAGCAAAAAATCTGCTGGCACTGCAGGAGATCTGGGTTCAATCCCTGGGTTGGTAAGATTCCCCTGGAGGAGGACATGGAAACCCACTCCAGTATTCTTGCCTGGAGAATTCCATGCAAGAGAAGCCTGGTGGGCTATACTTCATGGGGTTGCAAAGAGTCAGACACAATTTAGCAACTAATGTTTTTCACTTTCTCTCTAGATCTATATGTTGTCGCAAATGACAAGATTTCATTTTCTGACTGAATAACTGTCCACTGTAAATATACACCACATGTCTTATGCAGCCGTCGATCTATGGACATTTTGGTTGTTTCCTTATCTTGGCTATTGTAAACAATGCTGTAAATAAATACATTGTAAATAAATATAGGGGTTGCCTATATTTTTTTTGGAGTTAATATTTCTGTGTTTTTGAAATGAATACCCAGAAGTGAAATGCTAGGTCATTTTTTAATTTTTTTGAGTAATGACCACATTGTTTTCATAGTGGCTGTACCAACTGATATCCATGGCAACAGTCCACGCGGGCTCACTTTTATCTACATCTTGTTCAATACTTGTTATTTCCTGACTTTTTGATAATCACCTTTCTGACAGATATCAGATGATAATTCTTTGTGGTTTTTATTTGCATTTTCCTGATAATTACTGATGCTGGGCATCTTTGTATATGCCTGTTGACCATATAAAAGTTTGCTGCCAAAACATCTATTCATTTACTCTGTTCATTTTTTAATCCATTATTTGTTTTTGATACCGAGTTGTATAAATTCTTCCTATACTTTAGATATTAATCCCAGATCTGCTATGTACTTTATGAATATCTTCCACTCAGTATTTTACTTTTTTGTTTTGTCCATAGTATCCTCCACTGTAGAAATGCTTTTTTAGTTTGATATAGTCCTATTTGCATATTTTTACTTTTGTTGCCCTTGTCTGAGGCTACAAAAGTAAAGAAAATATTTCTGCTTCAGATTCTCAGAGAATTTTGCTGATAATAGCCACTCAATGTGTTTATTAAATCATTCAGTTATACTAAAACCTGATTGTTTTAATCATGCTAGAAATAAATAGGTCATCTCACAGAACAAAATCTTCTGTTGTAGAGAATCACAGCTTGTGGCATTTTGCATCAAGAAATCTCATAAAAATGTTATTTTACAGGTCCTTATTTATTTAGGCCACAACTAGAATAATTCTCTCCATGAATATTTCTATGTGAGACATTTGAAAATTAATTATATGTAAGAGATTAGTGAAGGGTAGAAGGAAATTTGGGTAATTTAGATGCAGACTGAAACCCTGAAATCACTCTTAATAGTAATTTAAAATATTAACATATAAAGATAAGTGATTTTTAAATTCTACTGTAGGAAACAAAAAATAACATAACTAAACAGAATATTACGAATATAAGAAATAAATTTCTGATTATCAGGTACAAGTTGCTAGCTAAATGAATTCTGAAATTCAGAAATCTTTAAATTACTGATAATACAGATTTTTTTTTTTTTTGCCATCGCAGCAGAATCTAGAGTTAATTTTCATATTGTGTTTCACGTACATTTACCACTCTTCTCTAAGGCTTTGAGGCCGAACTATCCTCTCTAACCTGCATTGGCTCAGCAAGGCAATAGCAGCAAGAAGACAGTCCTTTTCCAGGTCTTGCCCTCAGTGACTATGATTCAGCTTGTGATCCTGGGCTCTACCTAGAGCCTAGACTACCTTCTATCTCCAGCTCCTTCCAGCTTTGACCTCCTACACAGTGGAGGGGCAACAGAGCACTGCTTTTACAGATCAGAGCCAGCTGACATCCTACCGAAAGATGCACCACACCTCGAGCAGGCTGCATCTTCCTGTGAGACCCTTGTTTTCCTTGAACAGGTCTGAAGCTCAGCTGCAGGATAAAGGAGTTTGCCTTGTCTTTAGCTCCTTTCTTATACTCCCCTCAACATGGAGGCAGTAACTGTCTGAGATCAATTACTTTTGAACCCCCTTGTGAACCTTTTCCCCTCTTTCACTAGTTAACTACTTTCTCCCAATACATAGTCCCTTATATTAAATGTCCCCTATTCAAATAACTGGCATAGTCAGTCACCTGAATGGAACTTGACTGAAACAGATAGTAATTGGTCCAGGTTTGCTAAAAAAAAAAAAAGCTTCTACAATGTAATTCAATTTACTGATGGAATGCCAACCTGTATTGACTTAGATCTTCCTTCCTTTAACATATCTGATCTAATGAGCTACATGACCATGTTTAGTTACTAATACTTGTCTCAATAAAAACTAGAAGCAGGGAGTATCAGAGTTTTCAAAAAAGACTCTTTTCTAATTTGATTTTATTATATCATCCTCAGCATAAAGAGACTGCAAAAACACACTTGGTTTTTGCAAATGTGGCTATCATTTCCACAGCACTCCTTCTTACACTCCCACTTACCAACTATTGGTCAAATGCTTTCTTTGGAACCAACATTTGGAGTCTCTTCTTCACAGTATACATAGAAAATGATTACTTTCTGCTTGCTACCTTAGCAGAATAATTGGAACAAATACATTTTAAGACTCACTCCAAGTGGTTCATTTGCAAGTATAAGTAAGTTGTTCGATGGATTTGGAAGTGTATCTTTTGTATGGCCAACTGTTCTTTTCTTAAAGTTAGTAAAGTTTCACAACTTTGAGGTTTGTGAAAAGGGAAAACTGTAATTTTAGCAGACAGTGTTGTTCTTAGGCGTGGACAAACTTGGGTTCCTGCCCAGCCTCCCAACTGTAGGATTGAGCTGCTCCATAGCTTGCCAGGGCCTCTGTTTTCTGCTAATAGACCACAAGTTTTCTTGTGGTTTTTCTATTGTTAAGGATGATAAAAACAGATTCTTATAGAAAACTCAGTGGAAATGTACAGTGCTTATACCAGAAACACTGAAAAAAATATTCTTATTTTAGTGTTCATGGTATTTCTCTCTCTCTCTCTTTTTTCCTTTTGGCAGAAAACAGAGGCACAGGCTGGCTCGGCTGGCACCTCAGCTCAGAAAAAAAAAAGAGAGAAGAAAAATCAGAAGAAAGGAAAATCGAGGCACAGATGGCATCAAACACTCTCAAAACCTCCATGATGAAAAGTTCTGAGAATACTCAGGGATTGGGCAGCCATCCCTTTGATGAAAGGTTTTTCAAAGAGCTCTTCCTCAATTTAAGTAAAAGAAGCGGGTTGGGAAAGTCTATTACAAAAGAAAGAAAGAAAGATTTAGTCACCCAAAAGAGAAAGCACGTCATGAAAAGAATATAGGCAGTCTGAAATTCTCTGGATAATTAAGTGAAAGAGGTCAGGGACGGTCCTAGCCTAGGATGATTTTTGCCTCTTTTAGGTAGACCTTCACCAAAGCAAATATAAAAATGACAACTGTACTAGGCAATTTGATTAGATAACCTTTCCATAAAGTCTTTTAAGGCATAAAGTCCACAGAAGAATATTATTATAAGCATTACTGATACCCAATTATAGAAACCAAATTCTCATCCTCCATGCTTCTCAGATAAGTATAAGAAATGCCCCCTTTCTCTACTCAACATCCTTTTCTTGTATAGAATGAAAGGGTCATTTAGTCATGTCCCGGAAAAACTTACACTAAAATTCCCAATAACTGTAAGCATCAAGCAAACAGTAAACTTTACAAGCTTTTACTAAATTACTACGCATCAGTAAAATTGAGACTTGTGCTCGTGTGTGTGTGTGCTTAATCACATCGGTCATGTCCAACTCTTTGTGACCCCATGGACCACAGCCCACCAGGCTCCACTGTCCATGAGATTCTCCAAGCAAGAATACGAGTGGGTGTTGCCATGCCCTCCTCCAAGGGATCTTCCCAACCCAGGGATCAAACCCATGTCTCCTGTGTCTCCTGCATTGTAGGCAAATTCTTTACCACTGAGCCATCAGGGAAGACCAAGAAAGTCCCCCTTGTCCCACTCAACATCCTTTAATTTTATAGAATGAAAGGAGCATTTAGTCATGCCTAAGAAAAACTTACACTAAAATTCTAAATAACAGCAAGCATCAAAGAAACAGCTTTTGGTAAATTATTACACATCATAAAATTGAGGCTTACCTCCTAATAATTTACTAACTATATCACTTACAAAAATGCAATAACAGCAAGTAATATTTAATTGATGTAGAGTAGGTATGCATCTTCAGTTTTAAGAACCTTTGAAATCCATTATTTCTGAAAGTCAGAATGAAATTACAATTTTTGTACAAAAAAGTATTCCAAAGGGATTGCTTTCTCTTTAAGGAAACAGTTTTAAGAGACTGATAAGAAAACATCAAAGGACTGCTGCGACAAATGATGTTGAATGTAAGTGAATCACAGGCTCAGTGAACACATTTGATTTCTTAAAAATATTCTCTAAATTGGTACCATTTTACTCTCTGCCAAACATCCTTCATCTTAGTCTAGCACCCCAAAGTAATGTCTGCTGCTTTCATATACCATTCTCAGGATCCAGGCCTCAGATTGTCCCTTTCCAGCCATTAGATGAGGGTTGTCTCCTAAAATCTCTATCTAAAATCACCTGCTTGGTTTCTGTTGATTCAGTATTTTGTTAAAATGCAGTGATATCCATAACATGAATCTGCATGACTAGAAGCACTTTGCTTATGAGACACTCTTTACTGTCCTGTTCTTAAAGCCATACTGGAAATTATCTATATACATGTTCTTTACCAAGGAAATCTCAAGCACTGTGGAGGGGATGATAGGAGAGATTTGGGGAAATAATATATCCTTTGAGATTATAACCTAAATGTATATGTGAAGGCCATGTAGGTGCTAGTCCATTCCATTCAATTATTAACATATAGCATTATAGAGGACATGTAAATAGAGTTTCCTACTTATCAAAGAAGCTGGAAATCTAGACTCTTAGGTGAATTTTCCAGTGATAATATTTACTTACTTAAAATGTCATCATGTGAAGACTGTTCATAACATTTCAGAAGATAGTACACCTATGGCCATCAGTCTTTCAGAGGAAATTGTCAATATGAAAGGCATTTCTGTGACGAACAGTTAAAATTCTAATTTTGACTTGAGGAAGACTGGATTCTTGACAAACATAAGCCAAGAGCTCGTAACCCACAAAGTCATGGAAACTAGGTTGTCTGTGCCAACACAGTGCTACTCAGTGACAAGGCAGCTGATAGTGAATTTAACAGGCTTCTAAGTAATTCAAAAGCAAATGATTAAAAGATTCTCAGCATCACCATTATTAGAGAAATGCAAATCAAAACTACAATGAGGTATCATCTCACACCAGTCAGAATGGCCATCATCACACACACACACACACACACACAAATTCTACAAACAATAAATGCGGGAGAGGGTATAGAGAAAAGGGAACCCTCTTGCACTGTTGGTGGGAATGCAAATTGACACAGCCACAATGGAGAACAGTATGGAGCATCCTTAAAAAACTAGGAATAAAACTACCGTATGGCCCAACAATCCCACTACTGGGCATATACCCTGAGGAAACCATAACTGAAAAAGGCATGTGTACCCCAACGTTCATTGCAGCACTACAGTAGCTAGGACATGGAAGCAACCTAGATGTCCATCAACAGATGGATGGATAAAGAAGTTGTGTATATACACACAATGGAATATTAGCCATAAAAAGGAACACATTTGAGTCAGTTCCAACGAGGTGGATGAGCCTAGAACCATCATACAGAGTGAAGTAAGTCAGAAAGAGAAAGTCAAATACTGTATGTTAACACATATACATGGAATGTGGAAAGATGGCACAGATAAGCCTGTCTGCAGAGATCTGGAGTATGGACTTATGGACGTGGGGTGGGCTGGGAGAAATTGAGAGGGGACCACTGAATCATGTGCCTTGCCTTGCGTGGAGGTGGATGGCAAGTGGAGATTTGCTGTATGATGCAGGGAGCTCAAAACTGATGTTCTGTGATAATCTGGAGGGGTGAGATGGGGTGGGAGGTGGGAGACATTCACGTACCTATGCCTGATTCATGTTGATGTATGACAGGAACTGACACAATGCTGTGGAGCAGTTATCTTCCAATTAAAAAGAAATAATTTTTAAAGATGTTTCAAAAACAAATGATTAATCAAGGTTTAAAACATTTGATAATAAATAATAATTAAGTAGCTTGTGTTTTCTTAAGCTATAGAACTTTTATATAATTATTTCCTCACACTAAATTATCCTTGCATGATGATCTCTGCCTATAGGCAGAGAAGAAAAACTAACAAACCAAAAATGATTGAAAGCTTTTGCTGGTGGTGATTTGTTTGTTCAGCATCTAAACAGACCACTTAACAGACCACATTTTCAGGCACCTGTAGGCTCACCAAGGGATATCATGAAAATGACTTTTTATCTTTGCGCTTTCTTTTTCTTGTTGTTCAGTCACTAAGTCATGTCCAACTCGTTGCAACCCCATGGACTGTAGCCAGTTTCTTTAGTGGTATCAAATGAGATAATAGGTGCGAAGGCTGAGGTGAAATAAAGAGGGTTAAATACAGAAATCATCAGAAAACTGTGTGAACACATTATCCAATATTAGGCAAGAAAATGAATTATTTAATGTCATTCTCTATTAACCCAACAGTTAAAATAGGACCAAAATATACATAAAAATGAAATAAAACAATTAGGCAACACTTTAAATGGTTCATTATTATTAATTCATTTAGTATTCATTGTAACTGTGCTGGTCATAATGAATTCATTTGATATTAATGGGAATGTTCAGTAGCAATTTCATTATAATGCAGTTTTAATTCATGTGCCATTAGAGTAAAGCAATACCAAAATTTATAGCCATTTTTTGAATACTGTACATGATCTCTAATTTCACGAAACACTGTAACAATGGTTGTCCTTTTTAAAAATTGGGGTGAATAACCCAGATTTAAGACAAACTAGGATGTTTGCCTTGAGCTACACCAGTGATGGTAAACTTGATGGAGTTTTGTGCAATTAAAAGGTTTTATGACACTTGAAAAATGAGGGGTAATGGCTACTTCAAAATTTGTCATATGTCAATAGTTGCCAATGTTTAACTGTTTCATGCCACTAGACTTGCTAACATAGTGCCACTAATGCAGTATCAGCCCAGATATTTTGAACTCCCATCCTATGCTTTTGTGGAAAATTGAGGTAAATTAGATATTTTAGCATTTCATTGGAATAAATATTGATTTTAACCATTTCCAAATAATATTTCATTCACACTCAAAAAAATAGATAAAAACTATATTATCTTCCATGAATAGTATTAGGTTTTCTTGAAAGATGTTGAAGACAGTCTATAGAGAACTCCTCTGTAGAACTGCAGCCATAAGGTCTTAATAAAAACCTTAACAATGGCACCAGAAATGTGCTCAGTAACATATTTACTTTTACTTTCTCTGGAGGCAGACTGTAAACCATTTTGCTAAAGCATGTATCAAAACTAATGACAACAGACAACCAAAAACCCACAGCCCAGTCAACAGGCCCTCTAAAAGTACATTTAGGCAGGCTTCGCGGGTGGCCCAGAGGTAAAAACCCACCTGGCAGTGCAGGGACTCAGGAGACAGGGGTTCTATCCCTGGGTCAGGAAGATGGCAACCCACTCCAGTGTTCTTGCCTATAAAATCTCAGGGACAGAGGGGCCTGGTGGACTATAGTCCATGGGGCCACAAACAGTCAGATGTGACTGGGCATACACACACACCTCTTGGTAATGCATAAGAAAGCAGCCTACCTCAAAACTCCTTATTTGAAATCCTATATTCTAATACATTATTCACAAGCTAGGTAGCCTAGAGGCATATTTGTATAAAATTTGTTCTTTTATTCATTATTTTGGAAATAACTAGAATGGTTACCTTAAATTAACTGGAATAGTTATCTTAAAATGCAATAAATGACTGCTTCATGTCTCCTCCAAGCTCCAAGCCAAATTTTAAAATGTTTAGAAGTAGTTTTTATAAATTTTATTCATTTAGTTGCTTTTCTTACTATTTAAAATGATTAATTAAAAATTGACAAAAATTCATGAAAGTATAAACTAATGGCAGAAAGTTGAAGAGGAGCTAAAGAGCCTCTTGATAAGGGTGAAAGAGGAGACTGAAAAGCTGGTTTAAAATGCAGCATTCAACAAACAAAGATCATGACATCTTGTCCCATCACTTCGTGGTAAACAGAAGGGGAGAAAAGTGGAGACTATGGTAGATTTTACTTCTTTGGGCTCCCAAATCACTGTGGATGGTGACTGCAGCCATGAATTTAAAAGATGCTTGCTCCTTGGAAGAAAGGCTATGATGAACCTAGACAGTATATTAAAAAGAAGAGACATCACTTTGCTGAAAAAGGTCTGTATAGTCAAAGCTGTGTTTGTTTTTTCCAGTAGTCATGTACAAATGTGAGAGCTGAACCATAAAGAAGGCTCTGCACTGAAGAATTGATGCTTTTGAATTGTGATACTGGACAAGACTCGTGAGAATCCCTTGGACTACATGGAAGTCAAGTCAATCAATCCTATAGGAAATCAACCTTGAATATTCTTTGGAAGGACTGAAGCAGAAGCTCCGATACACTGGCCACCTGATGTAAAGAGCTGACTCATTGGAAATGACTCTGATGCTGGGAAAGATTGAGGGCAGGAGGAGAAGGAGGCGATAGAGGATGAGATGGTTGGATATCATCCACTGACTCAGTCAACATGAGTTTGAGCAAACTCCGTGAAATAGTGACGGGCAGGGAAGACTGGCATGCCACAGTCCATGGGGTTGCAGAGTCAAGAATGATTTAGTGAATGAAAAACAAGTTTAACCAAAGAGATACAGTACTTTTCCTCTGAAAACTCTAAAACACTGATGAAGGAAACTGAAGATGATTGAAAGAAATGGAAATATAGAACATGCTCGTGAATTGGAAGAATTAAAAGTGTTAAAATGTCCATACTACACGAAGCGATCTATGGATTTAATGCAATCCATATCAGTATTTTCACAGAAAAAAAAAATCCTAAAATTTGTGTGGAACCACAAAAGATGATGAATTGCCAAAGCAATACAGTAAGTGTCCTGCTAATACTAATCTTCAAGTTGTGCACTTTCAAAGATGTGAGCATGCATTCTGTTAACATCAGGCATGAATCAAACTGCAGCTTGCTCTTTGTCTCCTATTGCTGGTGATCTTTCAGCTGTACTATCTCCCAGGCCCTCACCCTCCTCCAGTCAGTAACTCTTCTTGCTTGCTCGCTTGATGCCAGTCTGTGAATGCCAGCTTTTGTACTGTACTATTATACTTGTCAAAGTACTGTACTTTAATACCAAAAATGTTTTCTCTATTTTTCATGTTTGTTTATGCATGGTTTGTGTGAAAGAACTCTAATATAAACCTATTACAGTTTATTACTATAAAGCCAATTGTGTTAGTTGGGTACCTAGGCTAACTTTGCTGGACTTATGAACATATTGGACTTACAACATGCTTTCAGAATGGAACTCATTCATACGTAGGGCACTTACTGTATTGAAGGAAAAAAAAAAGAACAAAGCTGGAAGTATTACTTCCTCAATTTCAGTCTACACAAGTAAGCTACTGTCATTGAAGCAGCAGGGTACTAGCACAAGGACTGAAATATGGATCAATGGGACAAAATAGAGAACTCAGAAATCAATGTATACACTTATGGTCAATTAATCTACAACCAAAGAAGCAAGAATATGCAATGGAGAAAGGGCAGTCCCTTCAATAAGTAATGCTGGGAAAACTGGACAGCTGCATGGAAAGGAATAACCTTTTAATACTGTCTCACACCATATACAAAAATTCAAAATGGATCAAAGACCTAAATGTATTACCTGGAACCAGAAAGCTCCTAGGAACATAAGCAGAACACACTTTGACATAAATCACAGCAGTATTTTTTGGAGGATCAATCTCCTAAGGCAAAAGAAACAAAAACAAAAATAAATAAATTAGAGCTGATTAAACTTAAAAGCTTTGCACAGGAAAGGAAACCATCAACAAAACAAAGACTGCCTACTGAATGGGAGAAAATATTTGCAAAGGATATGGTCAGTAAGGAGTTGTTATCCAAAATATGTATAAACAGCTCAGACAGCTCATTGTTGAAAAGAAAACAGCCCAACTAAAAAATGAGTGGAAGACTTGAAAAGATATTTTTCCAAAGAAGATATACAGATGGTCAACAGGCACATGAAGAGATGCTTAACATCACTAATCATCAGAGAAACTAAAGTGAAAAACACAATGAGATATCACCTGACACCTGTCAAAATGGCTATCATCAAAGAGTCCACAAATAACAAATGGATAAAATGTTTTAAAAAAAGGATCTGTAGTACATTGTACACTGTACAAAGTGGTACAGCCACTATGGAAAACAGTTTAGAGCTTTCTCAAAAATCTAAAAATAGAATTACCATATGATCCAGCAATTCAACTCCTGGGCATATATTCAGAGAAAATGAAAATACTAATTTGAAAAGATATGTGCACCCCAATGTTTATATCAGCGTTTTCGGTAATAGTCAATATATGGAAGCAACCTAAGTGTTTATCAACAGACGAATTGATAAAGACTATGTGGTATATGTACACAATGGAACATTACCCAGACCTTAAAAAGAATGAAATAATGCCATTTGCAGCAATATGGATGTACCTAGAGATTGTCATGAGGACTGAATTGTCAGAGACAGAGAAATATTGTATGGCATCCCTTATATGTGAAATCTAAAAAGAAATGATACAAATGAACTTACTTATGAGACAAAAAGAGACTCACAGACTTAGAAAATGAACTTACAATTATGGGGTAGGGAGGATGGGAAGAGGGATAGTTAGGGAGTTTGGGATGGACATGTATACACTGCTATATTTTAAATGGATAACCAGTGAGGACCTACTGTATAGCACTTAAACTCTGATCAAAGTTATGCTGCAGTCTAGATGGAAGGGGAGTCTGGATAGATGTGTAAGTATATCTAAGCCCCTTCTCTGTTCGCCTGAAACTATCATAACATTATTAATGTTATACCCCAATACAAAATAAAAAGGTTTTTTTTTAAAGAAATACAACCTCCTACATATAAAGTAAACAAGAATATATTGTACATAGAGAAAAAAAATGGGCATTGTTTTTAACAAATTTAAATATAGTATAATCTATGAAAATCACCATGTGTACACATGAAACTTGAAAAATGAAGGTGGAGTCGCTTAGTCGTGTCTGACTCTTGGCGACCCCAAGGACTGTAGCCTGCCAGGCTCTTCCATCCATGGAATTTTCCAGGCAAGAATACTGAAGTGGATTGCCATTTCCTTCCTTCTACACCTGAAACTTATTGCACATCATATATGCTTCAGTATACGTCAATAAAAACAAAAGTATCGTTGCTACTTCTGTATTAAAAAATTGAGGTAAGAGTCCTCAAAAATACCAAAATCAGATATCCTAAGGCATTTCATCACAGGACTCAGTGCAAAGAGGCTTTCAGATAGACAAAAACAGAAGAGGGCAAACACAGCTGCCATCAGAAGACTTGGTGTTTTCCCACCATCCATGTGATGCTAATGGCAGAGAGTAACATTCTTTCTCCATTTTCACCAGTTCCGATCTTGTCTCAGATCATCTTACAAACACTTACAAACACTCATAACTTAATAGAGCTGAAACAGGACAGTTTATTCCATCTTATCTCCAGTGTCCAAACTTTTGCATCCTAGAAATGGCACCACTAATCAACCAGTTGGTTGCAACTCTACATCCAGTTAATTGCTCAAGGGAAAACAAATATATGTATATGGTTGTCTTCTCATTCATTTCTTTACTTTCTTCATATCTGATATTTTATAGAACAGTAAGTACTGCCTACTCCACCAGTAGTGTTCATCCTGAGTCCCATCAATTCTTGCCATCTCAAAAGTAATCCTAGTCCAATCTATTCTGTCTCTCCTGGACTATTTCAGGAGCTTTCTTTCTGATTTCCTTCTAATGCATACTTAATTTACAAAAGCCCATTATAGCAACTATCTCTAGTGATTCTCTAAATCATAAATCAGAACATATGATGCAAATTTTAAAACCAGTCAAAGCTTTCCACTTTCCACCACAATAAACTCCTTACTATGGGCTGCAAGACTGCATGATACAGTCTCAATCTGCTTCTATCTTTCTCAACTTTTCATTCCACATCCTCCATTCACATAGACTTATTAACACACATATTCTTTCCCATCTGATAACCTTTACCTTTCCATTGTTCAAAAAGCTCTTCCCCTCATTTACACTAGCCCCTGGTCTTACTTCAGGTTCTCCCCCAAGAGGACTTTCTTGAATACCCAGTCTATTCCCTACCCTAATTGCCACTCTCAATTATATTGGTATTTAGAGTATTGACCTCCCTATGTTTAATGCCACCTTAAAGTCAGAGACTCAGTCTTTTGTCCAGTAGTGTATCCTCACCACCTACAGCAACAACTGGAGATGGGTAAAACCTCAATAAAATATATTCACTGAGTGAAAAGTGACTTAGTGACTCAGGAAAATGCAAACACACTGTGAGGTATAAGGTGAAGCTATGTTTTCAGAGTATAATAGGCAGAGGGAAGGAAAGGGAATTTTATGTTGCCAGCACATTTATTTTTTAATAAAAAGAACAATTAATTTATAAAGTTACTGGCATATAAAGGGCTTGCTTTCTAATGTCTGCCCCCTTCCTTTTTGATCAATAGCAAATCTGTGCTTGTAAAGTCACGATTCTCTGTGAGGAGAGGATTAATTGCATACATGACTATTTCACTATTGGCCCCTACTGCACCCTCTATCAACTTGCAGTGAAATATATTAGAGACAAAATAAACTGTTTTGAAGCTTCTATTGATGTTTTCTTGTCTTTTGACTTCATGGACAGGATTCTGTGATGGATTAACCTTTATGAGGTCAGTATCGGCCCCTGGTTATTGATGTTCATGCAGGACCTTCACCTTAATACCACCTCGAGAGGAAGGGTTAGTGGGAAAGTTCTCTAGACAAATCAATTACATTAGATTTGTGTCCTCCATATTCCTTTTTAAAACCTATTTTAATGACTTCATATCTTATGCACTGAGGCAGGTCATTCATTAAGTAAAGCTGTTACTTTATAACTTGAAAATTAAAGTAGCCAAAGACATCATTTATGTGAGATGCTTTGTTGTTTACATAAGTAACAAAATACACTGGCATGAAGGTGAATTAATCCCCTTGTCCCATCCCCCATAATACTTTAGCAATTAGTGAAATGAAGTCATAAATGAGTTAGAGAACAGCCAAAACTTCAATTAAGGACATCCAAATGTGATCTCTCATATAAGTTTGCAAGATGATGGCAATTTATTCAGATAAATTTTAAATAATTGCATTGTGCCTTCTCAGGGGTATAGCATTTCATTGGGATGAATGATTAGACTAAGGCAGCGTTTCTCAATGTGCAGATATTTATAGGTAGGACTAGTGGGCCTCCCTGATGGTTCCAATGGTAAAGAATTTGCCTACAGTGCAGGAGACCCGAGTTTGATCCCTGGGTTGGGAAGATCCCATAGAGGAGGTCATGGAAACCCACTTTTGCCTGGAGAATCCCCATGGACAGAGAAGACTGACGGGCTGCAGTCCATGGAGTTGCAGAGTTGGACATGACTGAGCGACTAAGCACAGCACAACATATGGAATTCAAAGCTGAAAGTAGCACGTGGGTTCTCAACTTCAGCAGTATCGCCCAAAACGTCACCTCCAAAGAGAGGCCATCCCTGACTACCCCACATAAAGTAGATCCTCTTCATTCACTTTTCTATCCCCTTATTTGTTCTTTTTTCTCTTGTCCTTATATACCATTACATTGTTCATCTTTGGTTTTCTGTTGTCTGTCTCCTCCACTAAAGTGTAAGTCACTTTAGACAGTGACTTCAGTGTATTCACCACTCAATCCCCATGCCAAGAATTATGTCTCTATAATATAGTTGATATTTGATATATGCTTATTGATAAGTGCAAGTGTTAGTCACTCAGTATCTTGAGACCCCATGGACTATAGCCTACCAGGCTCTTCTGTCCAGGGAAGTTTCCAGGGAAGAATACTGGAGTGGGTAGCCATTCCCTTATACAAGGGATCTTCTTAACTCAGGGATAGAACCTGGGTCTCCTGCATTGCAGGCAGATTCTTCACCATGTGAGCCACTAGGGAAATCCCACTGGTAAACACATAACTAATTTATATGTGATAAATAAATAAATAACTATATATATTTCACAGGAACTAGATTCAAGCCTCTGCTTCTATAGAGAAGAAAGACATTTGATTTCCTATATGTGACTATGGTTTCATTGTCAAAAATACAGATAACTTAAAAGTTAAATGGGTCTGTTCTCTGAGTTCTACCAGAAAGAATAATTCAAGGTAAATTATCCTGAAATTTAAGTCAACATTTCTGTTAGAAGTCCTCTGGCATAAAGTTTAAAAGGCTGTTAAAAACTGAACAAATTCAGTACTTAGCAAACACTTTGTAGTCATTTTTTTTGGCAGAATTCCATGACAAATTACATGTTTGAATGAAGACAAATTACATATTGAATGTCATATGTACTTTGTAGAAATTATTTTTCAATGACCTAGGTAAAGTCCCCATATTATTGAATGTCCATGATAAAAGCAACATAGAAAAGTTCTGCATTAAATACTCCCATCTGTTCATGAAATGGGACAGTTTCTGGGGATATTTTAGAAACCGCACATTAGTTTTCTCTTGGCTCATTTCCATGTGCAGTTAGACTGATTTTTCCATGTAGGCATGTATCCTGATCTGGGACTTGCCAGTCCATCAGGTTCTCCTTTCCCATTCTTCTTTTTTAGTGGTATTTGGAACTGTTCACAAAGAGGAGAATCCTAGGCCTCATGCTAATTTTACCATGAAGAAGTGCTCATGATAGAAAAATCCCATGGGGCACCTTCGGAAGGGAAAGAGTTAGGCAGTAAAACTAAATTATTTTAGTAATTGAGTATTACATCTTTTTGTGCCCTATTGGTTTCTGATTATTTAATAACAACATGAGAAGAAAAAACTAGTAGAGTTCTTCACTTGTAGATAATCTTAATTAATTTTTGGTAAATAATCCCAATGGGAATGTTGATACATAATTTTGTAGGAATTTTAAAAATTCAGTCACAGTGTTATAAAAATCTTACTGCTAATAAAATGTACTTATTATCTAAATAAATTTTCTGCATGTTTACATTTAAGAATAAAATTCTTAGTGAATCATACTTATTCAAGTATGAAATAAACATGGAATAATCTATGAAATAAATGATAAAATAACCCTTTAAAGAAATTAATAACAAAGAAAATTAACCTTTACAGCCTAAGAAAGAAAGAAATTTTAAAAGATTAATATGAATTCTTATGCTTTTTTAGAGAAGCATGTTTAGTGATAATAAAGCTTTTGAAAATAAAGTATGCATATATTTTAGAGTAAAATTTTTAGAGAAAAGTGAGTGAAAATACAATTTTAGGAGAATGAGAAATGTTATAATATTTCCAACTGTTAATAAAGTTTATCTTCATATTTTCAAGTAGATGATGAAAATATCAAATTGCTAGAATAGTTATATTCTAAAGGATGTATTTAAAGAAAGGATGTAAAAAAAAAATAAAATAAAGAAAGGATGTAGCCACTTTTTTAACGTCAATATTTGAAGCTTCTGGAAATTACATCCTTTTAAAATGTAAAATTTAAACTATTTAAAATTATCATGAACATTTTTATATGCCAGCTTAAAAATACACAAGTTAATTATTCTTTTTAAATTCTTTTGGAAATAAGAGCAAAGTATAAACAGTTGGAAGAATATAGTCTAAGATTATATTTGGAAGCTATGATTCTGCTCTCTATAGGTAAATGTTTAAAGAAATGCCCTATGAAATTCCAAATTATATTTAGTCTAGAAATATTTTTGACATGGTTCACTTCGTCATACAAGTTACGGTTCTGTGGGGCCTTTTTCAGTGTAACTATCAAAAATATCTGAACATTTTCTGAAGTGCTGTTTTTGTTACCTTGAAAATGAATTTGTGTGTAGTTGACATAATGTGTTTTTAAACTTGCAGCAATATTAACTTACATTATGGTGATGTTTGCATTTTTAAAGTCATCTCTTCTTTTTTGGAAATGAGGGGAAAGTGATGGGATAATTAGATATAAATATAATGCAAAATGAGAATATAGATATTTTAGATTGTTAGTGCAAACTCTCCATTCCAGGGTTATGGCAACAAGATTACACAGTAGGGAGCCTCAGACTTTCCTTCCTCCTATGGAAACACTGATTTAATAACAATACTGGAACAATTATTTGAGTGATTCATCTAGAAACTAGTTAAGAGATTGCTGCATCCTGAGTGAGTGTGAAATAAGCTTCCTTGAAGCCAATAGGAAAATACATTTAATCTTTTCACCAAAATTCCTCCTCTCAGCACAGAACGCATTAACAGGAAGAATCTCCCAGTTCCTGGCTTCTCCCTGGGGAAAGAAACAGGGGCCTAATCCATACAATTTTCAGGGGTGGAGGCTACTTATGAGTCCAGTTTCTGTCCTATCTGAGAACACTGAAGGGACCCAGCATAATCTTGATGCCTGAGACCCTGAGAATAAAAGGAGATTGGTGGCATTCTGTTGTTCCAGAGGACTCATGATGCTACACATAAAGACTTTATAGCTCACTGGCCTTACCTTCAGGATGGTGACAAGAAGAATGTAACATGTCTTGTGTTTCTGTGTTTTGAGTTACTGATTAAGGGATTAGTTTGTCTTGAAGCACTGACAGTACCCAGCATATTCTTGATGGCTGGGGATCACTGAGGACAAAGCTAAGTTCAGCATCTTTCTGTAGTACCAGAAGACCTAAAGAATAGCAAAGAAAAGCTAGTATAGCTTGATAATTCTCCCTCAGTGGGGAAACAGAAAAAAAGGGGGCACATGTTCAACATTCTGGGGCTTCAGTGATTCTCTCTGAGGGTCTATTTTTGTCTAACCTGTCTCTGAGCATGGCTGTGACTTGCCATAACCTAGATACCTAGAGGGGGCTTCCCAGGTGGCATTAGTGGTAAAGAATCCACCTGCCAATACAGGAGACACAAATGACCTAGGTTCAATCCCTGGGTCAGGAAGATACCCTGGAGAAGGGAATGGCTACCACTCCAGTATTCTTGCCTGGAGAATTCCATCGACAGAGGAACCTGGTGGGCTACAGTCCATGGGGTTGCAAAGAGTTAGACACGACTGAGCAAATGAGCACACAGACAGATACCTAGAGACTGCTGAGAAAATAGCTGGCAACATGATTCTTTAGATGATCCCCAATATGCTGGCAGACAGCAAAAGAAGAGATTATGAGGTCTTCAATGGACAAAAACAAAACAAAACAAAATAAAAAAAAAACTGGAAAATCTCTTTAATTAGAAATCTATATACCCAAGTCAAGAAAAAGAACATCATATAACAGTTTTGAAAAATACCCCAAATTTCTAGATGGGATGATTGGTTCAGGTCTTTCTCTATTTGAAATTAGTCAATAAATAGGAAGAGATTTTATTTCTTTCACAAATGAGGGTATCATAATAAGAAGTTACAAAGAACATGAAGAAATAGGGAAATAAGGTCCATTAAAATAAATATGGAATTTGACCCTAAAGGACATTTGTGAATTACTTATTTTTTAAAAAATAACTCTTAAAAAAAGGTTCAAAGAAATGAGTTCAGGAAAATGATACAAAAGCAAAGCTAGAATTTCAATAGATAGAACATGTTAAAAAGAAAAAGGACCAAGAAATTTTGAAGCTGAAAAATACAGTTTCTGAATTGAAAAACTCACTTGAGAGGTTTAACAGCAGACGTGATCAAGCAAAATAAAGAATCAATAGACTTTTATAATATTCATTTGAAATTTTGAAGAGGAAAAACAACAAAAAAAGAAAACCTAAGGATTTATGGGACACCATTAAGAATGTCACTACCCACTTTATAGTCCTAAAACAAAAGGAGAGAGAGAGAAAAGGACAGAAAGTTTATTTTTTTTAAATGGCTGAAAACTTTCCAAAATTGGAGAAGAAAATGGGCATTCAGATTCAAGAAGCCCTATATAACCAAGTAAGAGAAACCAGTGAAGTCTGCACCAAGACATATTACAATCAAATTATCAAAATAACAAAAAAATATATAAAAAAGGAAGAATTTTCACAACAAGAGAAAAGAAACAACAAATAAAAGGGAAGCCCCTTAAGATTATAACTGACTTTCTCAGCAGAAAGGAATGAGATGATATATTCTAAGTGCTGAAAAATACTGCCAACCAAGAATATTATATCTAGTAAAACTTCAAAAATAAAGAAACAAAGACTTTTGCAGGTGAACAAAAAGCTGAGGGAGTTCATACCAGTAGACTTCTCTCACATGAATTGTAAAGTAGAGCTCTTCAAATTGAAATAAGTAACACTAAAAAGCAGCACACAGAAGCAAATGAAAACATAAAGTTCACTGCTAAATATAAATTTATAGACAGGCACAGAACACTGTACTTCTATAATAATGATGTGTAATTATCTTTCTATGTTGCTGCTGCTGCTGCTGCTAAGTCACTTCAGTCGTGTCCAACTCTGTGCAATCCCAGAGACGGCAGCCCACCAGGCTCCACCGTCCCTGGGATTCTCCAGGCAAGAACACTGGAGTGCGTTGCCATTTCCTTCTCCAATGCATGAAAGTGAAAAGTGAAAGTGAAGTCGTTCAGTCGTGTCTGACTCTTCGCAACCCCATGGACTTAAGCCCACCAGGTTCCTCCATCCATGGGATTTTCCAGGCAAAAGTACTGGAGTGGGGTGCCATTGCCTTCTCCACTTTCTATGTTATAGAAGTTAAAAGACAAATGCAAACATAACTATACCTATAAACATAAATGTGTTACTATTACAAAAAATGCAATCGATACCATTAAAAATATAATGTGTTTGTGTGTTCAGAAGTGGGGAGTAAAAGTATAGAGTTGATGTAGATATTTAAATTTTTATCACCTTAAACTAGATTATTATACCAAAAGATGTTTTATGTAAACCCTGTGATAACCATAAAGAAAATATAAAATGAGAAAGGAACTAACACCTGTCACTACAAAAAAAAAAAAAAAATGTAAAATAGCACATGTATACCTGTGATGGATTCATTTTGATATTTGGCAAAACTAATACAATTATGTAAAGTTTAAAAATAAAATAAATAAAATAAAATAAAAATAAAAATAAAAGAAACAAAGGTGGCAAAAGCAAAAAAGAACAGAAGAGCTACAAAATAAACACAAATCAGTGAACAGAATGGCAATAGTGAGTCCTTCCCTATCAAAAATTAATTTAAATGTAAATAGATTAATCTCCATATTAAAAACATACAACAAAGCTACATGAATTAAAAAAAAAATGATCCAACGATGTGTTCTCTACAAGAGACTGTCTTTAGATTTAAGGACCTATGTAATGCTGAAATTGAAACAGATGGAAAGAGATATGTCATGTAAGTGGGAAACAGAATAGTACCGGGTAGCCATATATACATCAGTCAACTGGAGAAAGAGATGGCACCCCACTCCAGTACTCTTGCCTGGAAAATCCTATGGACGGAGGAGCTTGTAAGGCTCCCGTCCACAGGGTCGCAAAGAGTCGGACACGAGTGAGTCCTTCCCTATCAATAATTAATTTAAATGTAAATATCAGTCAAAACAGACTTTAAATCAAAAACTGTCACATGAGACAAAAGCATCATATAATGATAAAAAGAGCAATTTATCAGAACAATATAATGATTATAAATGTAAATGCACTGATCAGAGCACGCACGCATGCTAAGTTGCTTCAGTTGTGTCCGACTCTGTGCAACCCTATGGACAGCAGCCCACCAGGCTTCTCTGTCCATGGGATTCTCTAGGCAAGAATACTGGAGTGGGTTGCCATTTCCTTCTCCACTGATCAGAGCACCTAAATATATAAAGCAACATTGATGAACTGCAGGAAGAAATAAACATTAACACAATAATTGTAGAAATTGCAATACTCCACTTTCAATAATGAATAGAACATCCATACAGAAGACCAATAAGAAAATAAACTTCAAACACTATCGAGCATGCTATGCTATGCCAAGTCACTTCAGTCATGTCCGACTCTGTGTGACCCCATAGATGGCAGCCACCAGGCTCCCCCGTCCCTGGGATTCTCCAGGCAAGAACACTGGAGTGGGTTGCCATTTCCTTCTCCAATGCATGAAAGTGAAAAGTGAAAGCGAAGTCGCTCAGTCGTGTCCGACTCTTCGAGACCCCATGGACTGCAGCCTACCAGTCTCCTCCATCCATGGAATTTTCCAGGCAAAAGTACTGGAGTGGGGTGCCATTTCCTTCTCTGACTATCAAGCATCTATACCTACAAATATACACAGAGTGTTGTATACAACATAAATAGAATACATCATCTTCTCAGGTACATATGGAATAGACCAGAATAGATCATGTTAAATTACAAAACAAATATTAATATATTTAAGACTGAAATTATACCAAATATGTTTTTCAGTTACAAAGGAATGAAACTGGTAATCAAGAGAAAGAAAAATGAAAATTTTATGAATATGTGGAAATTAGACAACACACACTTGAACAACCAGTCAGTCAGAGAATAAATCAAAAAGAATATTAAAAATATCTAGAGACAAAAATGGAGAGGGCAATGACACCCCACTCCAGTACTCTTGCCTGGAAAATCCCATGGATGGAGGAGCCTGGTAGGCTGCAGTCCATGGGGTCACTAAGAGTCAGACACGACTGAGCGACTTCATTTTCACTTTTCACTTTCATGCATTGGAGAAGGCAATGGCAACCCACCCCAGTGTTCTTGCCTGGAGAATCCCAGGGACCCGGGAGCCTGGTGGGCTGCCGTCTATGGGGTCACACAGGGTTGGACACGACTGACGTGACTTAGCAGCAGAGACAAAAATGAAAACATATCAAAATATTTGTGATATAGCAAAGCAATACTAAGGGGAAATTTCATTGCAAAATATCTACATTAAAAAGAAAAAAATTAAATAAACAACTTAATTCTACACAATGAACCAGAAAAAGAACAAGCCAAGATCAAAGTTAGCAGAAGAAAGGAAATAATAAAGATTGGAGCAGAAGTAAACAAAACAGAAAATCAAGAAAAATAGCAATAAAGCTGAGGTTGTTTTTTAAGATCAAAAAAGTTAACAAACCTTTAACTAGGCTAAGGGGGGAGAAAAGAAAGAAGACTCAACTAAATTAAATCTAACATCAGAAATGAACAATAAGGCATTGCAACTGTGATGCCACAGAAATAAAAAGGATAAGAGATTACTATAAAAATTACATGCCAGGAAATTAGTTAACCTAGAAAAAAAAAAGGATAAATTTCAAGAACCATAAAATCTATACATATGTAATCATAAAAAAATAGAAAATGTGAGCAGATTAATAAAGAGTAAGGAAACTGAATAAGTAACAACAACCTTCCGGAAAACAAAATCCAGAGGCTGCCTTCCCTGATGAATTCTACCAAACATTTAAAGAATAATAAATGCATATTCTATTCAAAGTCTTCCCAAAATGTATAGAGGAAGGAACAAATCCAAACATATTTGTGCAGTCAGCATTAGTCTGACACCATAGCCATTGAAAGACACTACAAGAAAAAAAAAAAAAAAAAAAGTTATAGACGAATATCTCAGATGAACATAGATGTAGACATCCTCCACAAAGTATCAGCAAACCAAATTAAACAGCAAATTAAAAGATCACACAACATGATCAAGTTGAATTTATCCCTGTGATACTAGAATGGTTTAATACATGCAAATCAGTCTACATGATACAATAAATTAACAGAATAAAGAATAAATAATCATCTCAATATATGAAAAAGTTTAAACAAAAATAAAAAACCTATCATGATAAAATATCTCAACAGTAGGAATAAAAAGGAAGTACCTCAACATAATTAAGGCCATGTATGAATAGCACACTGCTAATATAATCAATGGTGAAAAACTGAAAGCTTTTCCTCTAAGATCAGAAACAAGGCAGGGCTCTCATCTTGGTGCTCTATGATGACCTAGATGAGTGGGATGGGGAGGGAGGTTTAATAAAGACGGATATGTGTATGTAACCTAATATATATAGCTGATTTACTTCACTGTACAGCAGAAACTAACACAGCTTTATAAAGTCATCATACTCCAATTAAAAAAGAAAAGAAATAAGGCATGGATGACCACTCTTGCAAATTATATTGAATATAGTAATAGAAGTCCTAGACAGAGCAATTGGGCAGTAAAAAGAAAAGTTATCCAAATCAGAAATAAAAAATTAAACTTATTTCTAATGTTTGACATTAGAACTCTATGACAAGATATTTTTATAGAGGAAACCTAAAGATTCTACCAAAAAAAAAAAGCCTATTAGAATTAACAGCAACAAAAACAAAAAATTCATTGACAGTTCAGGATATAAAATCAAAATGCAAAAATCAATTTTGTTTCTATACATTAGCAATTAACTATCCAAAAAGGAAATTAAGAAAATAATTTCACTTATAATAGCATGGTATGAAATACAATACTTAGGAATAAATTCAGCCAAGAAGGTATAAACCTTGTATGCTTAACACTACATAGCATTGCTGGAAGAAGTTAAAGAAGAGCTGAATAAAGGAAGACATCCTGTGTTTTTCGAGTATTAGAGTTAATGTTAAAATGTCTGTACTAAATTCCATATATATGTGTTAGTATACTGTATTGGTGTTTTTCTTTCTGGCTTACTTCACTCTGTATAATAGGCTCCAGTTTCATCCACCTCATTAGAACTGATTCAAATGTATTCTTTTTAATGGCTGAGTAATACTCCATTATGTATATGTACCACAGCTTTCTTATCCATTCATCTGTTGATGGGCATCTAGGTTGCTTCCATGTCCTGGCTATTATAAACAGTGCTGCGATGAACATTGGGGTACACGTGTCTCTTTCAATTCTGGTTTCCTCAGTGTGTATGCCCAGCAGTGGGATTGCTGGGTCAGGGGCTGGTGCACTGAGATGACCCAGAGGGATGGTACAGGGAGGGAAGAGGGAGGAGGGTTCAGGATGGGGAACATGTATATGCCCGTGGTGGATTCATGTTGATATATGGCAAAACCAATACAATATTGTAAAGTTAAAAAATAAAATTAAATTTAAAAAAAAGAAAAAAAATGTCTGTACTAACCAGAATAATACACAAATTCAATGTAGTCCCTCTCCAAATTTCCTTGTCATTTTAGAGAAATGGAAAAAAAATCCTAAAATCCATATGAAACTGAAAGGACCCAGAAAGGCCAAAATAATCTTGAAAAAGAACAACAAAGCTGGAGGTTTTCACTTCTTAATTTAAAAGCGTATGATGAAGCTATACCAATCAAAGAATTATGGTACTAGATAAAGATATACACCAACAGAACACAACAGAGAGCCCAGAAATAAATCCATACATATGCAGAAGGTTGATCTCTGACAAGTGTGCCATGAATAAACACTGGAGAAAGGATAGTCTCTTCAACAAGTGCTAATGAGAAAACTAGATATCTACATGTGAAAGAATGAAATTGTACCATAATCACACACAAAAATAAACTCAAAATAGATGAAATACTTAAATGTAAAACTCAAAATTGTAAAACTCTTAGAATAAAACATAGGCGAGAACACTGATAATGACATTCTTTTGAGCAATGATTTCTTGGATATGACAACAAACACCAGTTTAGAAAGGAAAAATTTCTAGTAGTAATTAATTTACAAACTTAAAAATTTCTGTGTCCAAAATATATGGATAGTTCACACAGCTTAATGTCAAAAAACAACAACCACCAAAATGGGCGGAAGATCTAAATAGACATTTCTCCAAAGAAGACATACAGGTGGCCAAAAGGCACGTGGAAAATATGCTTGACAATGCTAATAGTTAGAGAAACACAAATCAAAACTAAAATGAGGTATCACCTCACACCAAGCAGAATGGCCATCATCGAAACTGAAAATGCTGGAAAGACTGTAGGGAAAAAGGAGCCCCTCTACACTGTTGTGGGAATATAAACTGTTACAGCCACAGTGGAGAACAATATGGAGGTTCTGTAAAAAGCTGAAAATAGACCTACTATATGATCTTGCAACCCCACTCCTGGGCATATAACCAGAGAAAGCCATAGTTCTAAAAGATACATGCACCCTGATGTTCACTGCAGCACTCTACAATAGCCAAGACACGGAGGCAACCTAAATGTCCATCAAATATGAATGGGTAAGGAAGCTGTGATGCATGTATATAATGGAAGACTAGCCATAAAAAGGATTGAAATAAGGCCATTTGCTGCAACATGAACAGACCTAGACATTATCATATTTAGTGAACTCAGACAAAGACAAACATGATACGGTCTCACTTATCTACGGAATCTAAAAAATGATCCCAATTAACTTATTTACAAAACAGAAATAGAGACATAGAAAACAAACTTATGGTTACTAAAGGGGAATGAGGAAGTGAGAGTAGAGAGATAAATTGAGTTTGGTAGGAACATATATACAGTGCTATGTATAAAATGTATACACACACACACACACACACACACACAACTGAATAAAAAGAAACAAAATCTTCTGCAGAGAAAAATAATCCAAGTGAAAAGCATGCCATGGAGCCATTATCTGATAAGAGATTATTATTCAAAAACTATAAGAAAACAATACAACTTACTAGCAAAAGACACCCTGATTTTAAAAATATTCAAATGACTTGAACACACAATTCTTCAAAGAAAACAAGCGAGTGGCACACAGGTGTATAAAAAATATGCTTTGCATCACTAATTGTCACAGAAGTGCAAATCAAAACCACAATGAGATATTATCTCACACTTGTTAGAATAACTAGTATATATTTTTAAGAAAACAAGTGTTAAATTGGATGTGGAAAATTGGAATCCATTGTGCACCATTGGTCGTTATGTAAAATGGTGTCACTGCTATGGAAAACAGAAACGAGGTTTTAAAAAAAAAATAAAATAGAATTACCATATGATTCAATAATCCTTCTTCTGAACATTAGTCTAAAATAATTAACGTAAGGATCTCCAAGAAATATTTGCAGTCCCACGTTCATTGAAGTATTATTCACAGAAGCAGAATTAAGTGGACAGAATCTGAATGTCAACTGATTGGTGAATGGATTGCAGAAATGTGGTTATACATACAGTGGAGTATTATTAAGCCATATACAAAAATAAATGCTATAATATGCTGCAACATGGATGAACCTTGAGGGCATTATGCTCAATGAAATAAGTCACTGACAAATGGACAAATATTCCATGATTCTGCTTATAATTAGGTATCTGAAATAGTCAAACTCCTCAAAGCTGAAAAAAGAATGGGGGTTGCTTGGCTGGTGGGAGGAGGGGAGGTGGGAATTGTCAAATGGATATAAAATTTCAGTTACACAACATGAAAAAATTTGAGATCTACTCTAAAAAATTGTGCTTATAGTTAACAATTCTGTATTGTACATTTACAAATGAACTGAGAGTAGTTTGCATTATATGTGTTTTTTAGCACAATTATAAACAGAGAAAAAAGAACATCTCTCTATGCCTTCCAGACACACTGAGGAACACTGGATGCCATTTAAAGGGAGAGGATCTCATTGCAAAATGTGCTTTACATACACTCACTTCATAACCCTCTCACAGTGAAGGCTGAAGTCAGGAGGAAAATGAGGTAGGATAAATCTCTAGGATTTCCCGGGCTTTCTGCTAACTCTTGAAGGCACTTAAGTAACTGCTTACTTTGAAAGTTTAGTAATAGCGAATTTCTGTAATTATTCAAGCTGGATTTAGAAAAGGCAGAGGAACCAGAGATCAAATTGCCAACATCCACTGGATCATAGGAAAAGCAAGAGAATTCCAGAAAAATATCTACTTATGCTTTATTGACTATGCCCCGAGACTTTGACTGTATAGATCACACCAAACTGTGGAAATTCTTAAAGAGATGGGAATATCAGACCACCTGACCTGCCTCCTGAGAAATCTGTATGCAGGTCAAGAAGCAACAGTTAGAACTGGACATGTAACAACAAACTGGTTCCAAATTGGGAAAGGAGTATGTCAAGACTGTATACTGTCACCCTGCTTATTTAACATATATGCAGAGTACATCATGTGAAATGCCAGCCTAGATGAAGCACAAGCTGGAATTAAGATTGCTGGGAGAAATATCAATAACTTCAGATATTCAGATGACACCACTCTTATGGCAGAAAGCAAAGAAGAACTAAAGAGCCTCTTGATGAAAGTGAAAGAAGAGAGTGAAAAAGTTGGCTTAAAACTCAACATTCAGAAAACTAAGATCATGGCATCCAGTTCCATCACTTCATGGCAAATAGATGGGGAAACAATGGAAGCAGTGACAGACTTTTTTTGGGGGGGCTCCAAAATCACTGCAGATGGCGATTGCAGCCATGAAATTAAAAGACACTTGCTCCTTGGAAGAAAACTATGACCAACTTAGACAGCATATTAAAAAGCAGAGATGGTACTTTGCCGACAAAAGTCCATCTAATCAAAGCTATGGTTTTTCCAGTAGTCATGTATGGATGTGAGAGTCGGACTATAAAGAAAGCTGAGTGCCAAAAAATTGATGCTTTTGAACTGCAGTGTTGGAGAAAACTCTTGAGACTCCCTTGGACTGCAAAGAAATCAAACCAGTCCATCCCAAGGAAATCAGTCCTGAGTGTTCATTGGAAGGACTGATGCCGAAGCTGAAGCTCCAATACTTTGGCCACCTGATGCAAAAAACAGGCTCATTGGAAAAGAACCTGATGCTGGCAAAGACTGAAGGTGGGAGAAGAGGATGACAGAGGATGAAATGGTTGGATGCCATCACTGACTCAATGGACATGAGTTTGGGTAAACTCCGGGAGTTGGTGATGGACAGGGAGGCCTGGCGTGCTGCAGTCCATGGGGTTGCAAAGAGTCAGACACGACTGAGCGACTGAACTGAACCACACCCCTTGTCACTCATGCTCCAGACAAACTGGCCATTTTTTAGTTCAAAGTGCAACTTCTGGTCTTAAGATAGTTACGTGTAGTCCTTTTGCCTGGCATGCTCATGCCCCATTCCTGGCTTCTGCTTCTTCCTCTGGTATGGTCTCAGGTTTATTTGTAAAGCAACTATCCACTCTGCATCATCTTTCCTGTTACTTTTATTTTACTTTGTTGTTTCCCTAATCGCAATTTATAGTTACATATGTGTTTATTAATGTATTGATTTCTATTACCTTAACCAGGCTGTAACCTTCACAAAGGTTAGATACAGATTACTTTTTGTTGTTGTTTCTTTTCCATCTCAGCATGTGAAATAAAGCAGCATTTCTTAAGCTTCAATGTGCATAAAAATTTACTGGGCTCTTTTTTTTCAGCTTTAATAGGTGTGAAAGTGAAAGTGAAGTCGCTCAGTCATGTCTGACTCTTTGCGATTCCATGGACTGTAGCCCACCAGGCTCCTCAGTCCATGGAATTCTCCATGCAAGAGTACTAGAGTGGGTTGCCATTTCCTTCTCCAGGGGATCTTCCCAACCTAGGGATCGAACCCAGGGCTCCCGCATTGCAGGCAGATGCTTTATTGTCTGAGCCACAGGGAAGCCCTTAATAGGTATAATTGACAAATAAAATGTGTAAGATATTTAGAGTATACATTGTGATGATTTTATATATATATATATAAAACTCCATCTAGTTAATTAACATATCCATCACCTTACATCGTTTTATGTATTTATTTTTTTCACACTTTAAACTTTTTATTTTGTGTTGGCATATAGCCGATTAACAATGTTGTGGTAGCTTCAGGTGAACAGCAACAGGACTCCACCATGCGTATACCAATGTGGCTGAGTCCATTCTCCCCCTAACCCCCCTCCCATCCAGGCTGGCACATAGCATTGAGTAGAGTTCCAAGTGCTATACAAAATTTCCTTATTGATTATCCATTTTGAATACAGAAGCATCACCTTACATATTTATCCTTCTGTTTGTTCGGATTTGGTGAAAACGTGTAAGTTCTACTCTCAACAAATTTCAGTTATACAATACAGTGTTATCAATGATGCTCATTTCATTCTACAGCTGAAAGAACTCTGAGCTCTCGTCATAGTGCATATTCTGACTAGGTAGGTCTAGGGTAAGGTCTCAGTTTCTCACAAGCTCCAAGCAAATACATGGTGATCTGCTGTTCAAAGGACCACAAATTGAGTAGCAGAAATCTAGCGCATCTAAATGATTAAATAAATAGATCTTGACTCAATTGTTGAGTATCACCCAAGTGACAGTGAATAAATGAGGGAAAAAAGATAACCTCAATCATTTTCTAACCTTAAAAGTATAATCAAGAAAGTTGATGGCTTTAATTATCACAACTTTTACTAGTAGTTCATTTGTAACAAAATCACAGCCAAGATTTTTTTCTGTTAATAGCTCAGATATTATATAGCTTCCAAGTGGCAATATTATAAATACTTAGGTCAACAAATGACTCAGTGGAAGTTATTTTTATAGTATCTTGAATAGAGAAGCAACATGGGACCCATATACTGTTAGCGTTGCTCTCTGAAATCAAGCCATTTATTGACTGTTCTAAATTTTGGCCACAACTAAAATTTAACTTTGAAATTCTAAATGGTTAATTCCTTCTTAGTATCACAATAAAATGGTTTTTCAAAATAAAAGATTTCCTATTTTGATTTAATCAATGTTTACTGGATGAATAAATGATTAAGTACCTGTTATGTGCCAGAAAATGTTAGTGGTTAAAATATATGGATTCATAGAACATAGTTTGTAACTTTCATTAGATTTCACAGTCAAAAGAGGGGAAGCATAACATAATTTAATTGAAACCTTTTACAGCGGTATGAATAAGGTATCCTGGGAGAGACAGGAAAAGAATTTACCTATGACTTGAGAGGTCAAGAGCTTGTGAAAGAAATTACATTTAACTTGAGTTTTTAAGAATGACTCAGAGTCATTTTTAAGAATGACGGTTAAGAATGACTCAGAGTCATTCTTAAAAATGACTAGACAAGGTTATGGAAATGCCATGACACAGAGGGAAAAAAAAATGCATTAAAACAGAAAACAAGGCCACAGAGACCAAAGGGCACTGGGGAAGTAAAGAGCCTGGGGACTGCAAGACCAGGGTTATTGAAAAGATCGGTAAATCTCAGACCACAAAGAATATTTTGGTTCACATGAACGCTTTTGAACGTTTTCTTGCAAGTTAGCACTTTTCAACACATGTTTCTGCATGGCACCTATGACAGATGATATTTATGTACAAGACTCAGTGCCATGGGCAGAACCAAGGTTAGTGTAATTCCTTGTACTCCATCTATGTGGATCCTTTACTATGTAACATAAGAAATCATGTCCAAAAATAAGCAAGTCAAAATGTAGAACTGCCACAATTTTTATTCTCCACAAGTTGATTTACTGAAGTAAACTATTCACTAAAATTGTCATACTATACATGTGAACCTAACACATCATCCTGTCAGTGTACCATTAAAACCATGGTGCTCTAAATTGCTGCTGTGTTGAAAATAAGGCTCCACTAAAGATTTTAGGTAAGTTTGTGCATGATTACATTATTGTAAAGAAAGGACACCATGGTGGCAGTGAGGAAAATGAACTGGTGAGTAACAGGAGTGGAATGAGGACCATCATTCAGCAGTCGTCAACATCCATCAGACACATTTCGCTAGAGTGACATGACAGATATCAGAAATTAGCCGGTTCAGTTCTTATTTCTAATTACTTTCTTTTTTCCTAAATCCACCATAGTGGATAATAAAAATAATACTCACTGAACCTGCTTTTCTAGCAGTGAGTGCTAGACATGTGAGAGTCTAGGCCAGTAATATGTAAACATTAGTCTGTGCAAGACTTCTAGGAGGGCTTTCATCATTAAATGGACATTCTGTCCGTGTTTCCTTTAACCAATTCTTTCTGTCTTGAATAAGGAGGTGATCCCTGAAATGGCCTAATAACTGTGCGTCCATAATATCCAAGAAAATTGCTGAGAGCTGAGGTTCTTGAGTAGCTTATAGAAGCTCTCTTGCAAGATTCTTATGTTAAAAACAAAATGCAAACACCTGTTTAAGTCATCGCATGTGCAGTTCTTTGTTCCCTACACATCGTTGTTGTTTGGTCACTAAGTCACATCCAATGCTTTTGCAACCCCATGGACTATAGCCTGCCAGGGTCCTCTGTCCATGGGATTTCCCAGGCAAATATCAGTGTGGGTTGCCATTATCTTCTCCAGGGAATCTTTTTGACCCAGGGATTGAACCTTTGTCTCCTGCACTGCATGCAGATTGTTTACTTCTGAGCCACTGGGGAAGCCCCTCCCTACATATGATGGTAGATATTTCTTTATGATATATTTATGAATATCCAAGTGAGACTTTTCCAAAGCTGTATGTGTGGGTGTTTAGTGTGTTCCTTTTCTATCCCAGTGAGACATCTTTTATTATAAATACTGCTTTAACAACCCACTTTACTGATGGGAGCATGTTATAACTTTCAGTATTCATGTGGCAGGGAGGTAAAAAGCTCAGAAATCATCTGTTGCAAGGTTTTTAGAATAGGTCAGGTAAAATGGAAAAGGGCAGCTATGCAACAGTCACAGTGAGGATGTAAAGAAGGGAAATGAAGAAGAGCAATAATTAGAGGAATAAAAGACATACAATACCGGCTTTGGAAATTATAAAGTATCTATGTGATATTAATAATGGTGTTTAGTAATCCTTGGGGAATAAAATTCCAAAGCTCATGAGAGATATCAGACATTCATATGCTGACATGAAAATCTTTACCATTTAAATCAGGTCAGTCAAGCTTATTGTCCAAATAGTCCAAATAACTTCCAAATGAATCTATAGTTAAGTTTTAGCACATTTAAAAAAATAGGTTAACACTTATGGATGCTCATGTACTAGTAAAGAATTTTAGAACTGGGTGCAAATATGAAAAAGTTCAGTTCACTTGTGATGTACCCAAGACCTACAATAAAATGGGAATGGTTTTACTAATTTATTGGTAAAAGAGACACTGTATGTTCTTACCAGTAGTGATCTATGAAACATGTAAACTAGGTTCATACATGTATTCACATATCTTTAAAAAAATAAGCTTATAGTACATAGTAGATATAAATAGTAATCAAATAATATAAAATTGCAACTATGATAATCATGGAGGAGGTGATTTAGGAATACTGTGCTTTGATATGAGAGCCTATTTTAAGTAATTTGAACTTGGAAGGAAATGAGATATAATAATAAAAAATTGGCCAAGTTCTGAAAGAAAGTTAAGAGTTAAACTGGGGAGGGTATGGAGAGTTCCAGGCATAGAAGACATACTTGCAGATACCTTGGAGTGGGAGGAAACATGGAAAGAAGAGAAATACAGAAAGCCACCAGGACTCTCATGAAGTTAAGGCTAGAGAAGTTAGTGATGGCTGAGGATCTTGTGGGGCAGTTAGAGATTTTCTTATGATGTTGGGAAAACTATTGAACATTTATAAGGATGATACAGTGGATTAGGTAATAATGATTGAATTCCCTTACAGTCTTAATTTGTAAAAACAATAAACAAACTATATCAAAGCAATATTAAAAACTACTATTTGTAAACTACATAAAATTACTTGGGAAAAGATTATAAATAGGAAGAAAACATTATTTATATTAATGATCATATTGATAAGTCATGAGAATCAATTAAGGATAAAAAGTTTGTTGCTAGTAATATTAAAGAGTCAAAATAATTTGCACCTAAATTCTCTTCCATGCTTAAACATGGGTAAGTTTTGGGTGGGGGGGGCAACCTAAACTTTGTAGGAACTAAAATGTCATGCATGTACACTAGGGTACTAATTCTAATGCAATGCCCATCACTTCTATCATTTTCCTTTTTTCAGGGGTCTATGAGGTCCCTTTACATGTACATCAAAACAACAGTTAAATATATTATATGAAAAAAATCTGATTTCTGCAAAATTGTTGATTCTGCTAGCCAGTTATTCTATAAGCAAATAATGACAATTTTTTTTTTTCTCAGTTCATGTTTTCTCACACTGGATAGAGCAATCCTGACCACTGTTTTAATAATGGTGTTCGAGGACTTAATTTCCTACTCTGGTAAAGGGGAATACATAACAAATTGCACTTCATTGTAATACTAGCTGCTACTTTCCAGTATATACTCAAGTTAAGTATGTATGACCAAGTTAAGAATGCATGTCCTATGCTGAGCTAAGATTTTGGATCAAGAATGAATTTTAATTTTATAAAATGTCTTTTGCATATGTATCCAGCTGATCATTTGATTTTTCTCTGAGACCTTTTGATGAGATAAATTCTATTGATAAATTTCCTATTATTGAGCCTGGAATAAAACTTAAATAAGTAAAACAGAATGAAAAAGGGTAACAGAAAAGACATCCAGATCCAGTTGAAATGAGGAATTAAAATTATCACACCAACATATCTAAATATACGATCAGAGAATGGATAAAGGAGGAGTGAATTAACTGAGGTAGTGGGGATATCAAGTTCTATACCCTGACTCTAAATAGCAGGAAATTGCTGCTTTGTACCTATAATTTGGTAAACTAAGATCAAAAAGACGATGATACATGCATTAAATTTTTAATAATTTACTTGAAAATGTTATATTACAATATCCCAATGAAGTCTTTTCTATGAGGGATATACTGCAAATATGTTACTTATAAACAGACTCAACTTCAGTGAAAGAAGAGATTTTGGAAAATGATAAAGAAAAAAGAGAGAAATTAAATTACAATCATAGAAGATGTATCATAAGCATGAATTATGTTTTGTGTGAATGTCTTTATTCATAGTATGTTATTTCAAAATGAATGTGAATTACCAAACTTCTCTTTCATCAGTAGATCTTCATTTCAAGAACTGATAGATCATGTTCTTCCTACCAAAATAATGCATAGATATATATGAGGAATTGCATGAATTATCTGATTGTTTGCCAAATAATGGCACCATGTGGTCATACTTAATTATGAAACTCTGGAAGCAATGATAACCTATAGCTAGGGTCGGATTTTGAGATAAGTTTGAATTGAGATACATCCCATAATACTTATATATCCTTCCACATTTTCTAAAAAGTGCTTATATTGACCACCAGAAGATTCTATTTCTATATGTACATACAGAAAATGAAAATAATGATTTATCTACCACTTTCTATGTGACATTATATCCTAAAATTCTCACAATCACACTTAAGGTATTCTTATTTCCATCTTACAGAAGTAAATGAGACACAGAAAGGTGAATAATTATCCACGTTCACAGTCCTGGTAAATAGTAGATACAGCTGAATTTGCATAAAACTTATTGTGATATTGCTTTTGAATTAACTGTTTTAAAAGGGTCACAATTTAAATGGCCTGAGTATAAGCAGCAAAAGTTTCTAAATATTAGCAGCTACTGTAAATCAATAAACAATATTCAGAACATAATCACTGAAAAGAAGGTCCTGTTTATAACCAAATTGTTTTCAAACAGATCCTTAAAAGCAAGGTTATACTTTTAATCTGTGATATTCTCTGAATATTGGAAGATTGGCCACCTGCAGACGAAATCTTTGAACTTTTAAGGAACGTCCTATATTGAAATAAACATTTTCAAGTGACCATGACCTCTAAATTAAAAGATGCTTTCTCCTTGGAAAGAAAAGCTATGACAAACCTAGACAACATATTAAAAAACAGAGACATCACGTTGCCAACAAAGTTACCTATAGTCAAAGCTATGGCTGTTCCAGTGGTCATGTACAGATGTGAGAGTTGGAAACAAAGAAGGTTGGGCAGTGGAAAATTGATGCTTTTGATTTGTTACATTGGATAAGACTCTTGAGAGTCCCTCCACCAGCAAGGACATCAAACCAGGCATCCTAAAGGAAATCAACTCTGAATATTCATTGAAAAGACTGATGCTGAAGCTCCAACATTTCTGTAACTTGATGCAAAGAGCCGACTCATTGGAAAAGATCCTGATGCTGGGCAAGATTGAGGGTAAGAGGAGAAGGTGATGACATAGAATACAATGGCTGGACGGCATCATCAACACAGTGGACATGAGTTTGAGCAAACTCTGGGAAACAGTGAAGGACAGGGAAACCAGGTGTGCTGCAGTACATGGGGTGGCAAAGCGTCAAACACAACTTAGCAACTGAACAGTAAAAAACAGTGGGAGCTAAAGAGATGCAATCTGCATGTGCCAAGAGAGCTCTAAAGTTACAAAACTCAGACAACTTCAAGCTATCTTCACAGAATCAACAAATGCCAAATTTGATCAGCTAATTATGCCTTGGCTGGCATCCAGTACACGAAGAAACTAAATACATATGCACTGCCTGTGGGTAGAATGTTCCAGGTCCTGAAGTACCAAGTGAGGTAAAGGGGACCTTGTGGCAACTCTGAATGGCTCAAATGGTATCCCATCCTAATCCCATTGAAAGGGGGAGCATGTACTCACATACTTCTGTCCTCCAACCCTTGTTCTCTTCAGCCCTTCTCATCTCCTGTACTCTATATGTCCAGGAGGCTTTTGGCCCATATAAAGACCATGTGAATCTCATATTCCATTCCCACCACAAGGGAGTGATGACTAGGGACCAGCATTAGCTTCTTTTAAAATCCTAGTGATATTTGGCAAAACTAATACAATTATGTAAAGTTTAAAAAGAAAAAAAAAATCCTAGTGAGGCAGCTATGGTAACTGGTCCACTTGGTTCAATTTCTTGCAGCAGTGACTGTGGGAATCCTTTGTGCAGTCATTCTCTTTATTGCTCATCAAAATGTATGAGACTTGACTGGAAGGTTCAAGTGACTGAGGAACCAGTCTTGTTTCAAATACAAGTCATTATAGAAAACACCCTTAAAGCTGATGTACTGTTAACTTGCAGAAGAACAATTTATAGGTCAGTTTGTTCTACAGGTTAATTTGTTTTGCATTTTCTCACCCATTTACATCATCTGCCAAACAGCTCTGAGTCATTTAGTGTCACATGAAGTTTTTAAGTTTTCTCCAATTTTAGAGTTTTTAGAGTAGATATACAACTTTTACATGAAAATATTATTCCCTGGATCAGAATATGGATTTACACTTTACTAATAAAGAAATAAAAAGTGGAAGTTTTACCACATTAATCATACAATATTATAAACAGAGTTTAGAAAACACAAAAATTGTATACCATAGTATGCTGATAATTCACATACTACAATTCACAAGACTGATGAAAACTTTATAACATAGAAAACGACATGAAATTCACTGCTGATTGAAACAATTATCAAAAAACATACACTTTAATGAATGAGTTAAAAATAGTCATGCTGATATTTCCTACTAAAATGTTCAATAGATTATGGTAGGTATTATCTTTGTTCACATGGGTAGCTCCCTCTCCATTTCTAAAACTATACTATTAAAATGTTTTAATTGGGCAGAGAAAGAACTGTCAGTAGAAAATACCCACCAACAAAATATACCTAAAGTTGAAAAATCATAAATTGTGTTTATCTTATGGGCATTGCACTTCAGCACGATATTTAAGTCAAACTAAATTCATAATATTTCAGTTTCTCTAATCAAAACTGCACAGCTTTATTCTTTGCTGATAATAACTACATCTTACAGATAGAAAATTTCATTCAGGTAAAAGAAAAATTTAATTCTATAGTTGCCAGATAATTTGTCATTGCATTTTACTAATTATGTATAGAAGTTTTGTTTCCAATCTTACCAAACTATTCTCTATCTATATATAAAAAAGGAATTACTCAACTCCTTTCATGACATTGAAAAATCTTGGTATCAGAACCTGAAAAGGATAGCACAAAACAATAAAGATACTTTTATTTGTGTTTTTAATCTTAAAAATCCCTTTTACTTAAGCATATTCAGTAAAGTCATTAAATCAGAAAACTTCTAAACAAAATGTCAGCAAACTAAATCCATAATCTCTATCTATGTAGAAAACACATGATGAAGTTCAACCATCCATACTAAAAATGATTTGCTATTATTTTTTCAAAAAGATAAAAGCGTAATTTTTAAAATCAGGTAAAATAATAATGTGTCTTGCAGGTTCTTGAAAATATGAGTAAATTTCAAAATTTTATTTTATGAATAACTAAATGTGTATAGTATGATATTTTTACCTTTGATTAATATATATTTTCATATATATAAATATATCTGTAGTATACATTAAACTGTATAGTATAAGACATAAAATCTAATATATTAAAGTATATTATGGTATAAATGCAGCTCAGTTGAAATTTACAACTATAAATTTAGAGGTGTCAATTGGTATGTGAAAATGTTTTTTCAGAACTAAAATAAGTTACATTTTTTTAAATAAAAGATAACTTATTTTTCAAAAGAGGCAATTTGCACTCCTTTCATTGAACAAGCCCAGATGGGACTTAGGATGAATATTACTGGTAGAGAATTTAAAGCTAAATATGATAATTGACAGTTTTTCTAAAAGGGGTAGTTCATAAAACCTCAAGAAGTTTTAAAAATTCCAGAAAACAAATGTTAATCAGTGGGGAACAAGAAACAGGGGAGGTACAGAAGACATATTTTTATTTATCCTTTTTGTGATTTGTTCTGATATGTGGTTTGTGTACTGCCTGTCCAAGATTTCCTGCAAGGCTGGAATACCGTTTTATGTTTTGCGAAGTAGTGCCTGCATCTTTTTTTTTTTTTCCTTTCTTGCTCTGCTTTTAGACCTTTCCCATCAGTTTCACTGCCTTGGGTGTGGCACGCCCCAGTATAGCATTGTTATTTACACACTAAGTCATGTCCGACTCTTTTATGACCCCATGGACTATAGCCAACCAGGCTCCTCCTGTCCATGGGATTTCCCAGGCAAGAATACTGGAGTGGGTTGCCATTTTCTTCTCCAGGGGTTCTTTCTGATCCAAGGATGGAACTGGCATCTCCTGCATTGGCAGGCAAGTTCTTTACTACTGAGCCACCAGGGTAGTCCCGGTAAAGCATTAGATTTAAATATTACTTCATGCCCAAGTTTCTAGGAGGCTAAAACTTTCACAGTGAGTACCAGAAGTGACTTGACTCCTTTTAATGATACTGGAGGTTTTGGAAAAGCAAGAAGGCTATAAACTGTTGCTTTAATCCATGATTATGAAAAGCATCTCAAAGAGATGGGAGTAACAGGTTACCTTACCTGCCTCCTGAGAAACAAGAAGCAACAGTTAGAACCAGACATGGAACAATGGACTGGTACAAAAAATGGAAACGGGTACATCAAGGCTGTATATTGTCACCCTGCTTATGCAGAGTACATCATGCGAAATGCCGGGCTGGATGAAGCACAAGCTGGAATCAAAATTGCCGGGAGAAATATCAATAACCTCAGATGACACCACCCTTAAGGCAGAAAGTGAAGAGGAACTGAAGATCCTCTTGATGAAAGTGAAAGAGGAGCGTGAAAAAGCTGGCTTAAAGCTCAACATTAAAAAAACTAAGATCATGGCATCTGGTCCCATCACTTCATGGCAAATAGATGGGGAAAACGTGGAAACAGTGTCAGATATCACTTTTTTGGGTTCCAAAATCCGTGCAGATGGTGATTGCAGCCACGGAATTAAAAGACTCTTGCTCCTTGTAAGAATAGCTATGACAAGCCTAGACAGTGTATTAAAAAGCAGAGACATCACTTTGCCAACAAAGACTGGGGTAGTCACAGCTATGGTTCTCCCAGTAGTTATATATGGAGGTGGGAGTTGACCCATAAAGAAAACTGAGCTTTGGAAAATTGGCACTTTTGAACTGTGGTGCCAGAGAAGACTCAAGAGTCCCATGGACTGCAAGGAGATAAAACCAGCCAATCCTAAAGGAAATCATTTCTGAATATTTAATGGAAGGACTGATGCTGAAGCTCCAATACTTTGGGAACCTGATGCAAAGAGCCAGCTCACTGGGAAAGAACCTGATACTGGTAAAGATTGAAGGCAAAAGAAGAAAGGGGATGACAGAGGATAAGATGGTTGGAAGGCTTCACTGTCTCAACAGACATGAGTTTGAGCAAACCATGGGCGATAATGATGGACAGAGAAGCCTGGAGCGCTGCGGTTCATGGAGTCGCAAAGAGTCAGCCATGCCTTGACAACTGAATAACAACAATGAAAAGCAAATGAATTGAAAAGTAGTTTTAGAGATCCTAACCTCACAGCCATAGGGAGGGGCATGTTGAAAATCAAGCCCAGAATCTGGTTTTGAATATGACTGAACAGCAGAGGAGACAGATTCATGTTCACCCTATGATATTCCTATGTCAAAGTCAGGACCTTGATGGGGAAATAGGGAAATCTGAGATGAGGCTTGACTTCTGGGTAAATAAGCCTACCAATACTGTGTGAAATCTCTCTAAATTTTCTAGATCAATAGAAGCATATTATTTTCCTTCCAAGAGCAGAGAGGGCTTTCCACACATGAAAATATTTTGAATACCTCAACTCATACTGCTTCCTGAGAAGATAATGGTTGTCCTCATGGTCTGCCTGTACCTTCCCTCATTACTAGAGCTAGATGTATGATAATCAGCTTTATATTACAGCATAATCTAAGCAAGGAAATATAGTTATTACCTATGGGGAAATGGCACATGTACCCAAAGAGCTGAAATATCTGGCTAAAGGGGCTATAAATCCTGAGAAGTGAATAAGCACCTTGAAGAACCTGTACCTGAGAAGGTGGAATATATGGCAGGACAGGAAAGAGTTTACTGACATGGAAGAACTCTTCTGGAATTTGCGGCAGAGACACCTGGAGCTGATTTCATTATATTGCTAGAATGGTGTCTTGAACCATGGACACAATAACTCCTTCAGACTGAAGTGAATTCACTTTTCAGACTGAAATGCATTCAAGTTACCAGCTAGTAACTAGCCTGGTACTAAGCTACCACCAATAATCTGAAGGCACATGAAAAAGAACACTGATAACATAGATAAATATAAAAATACAGTATAAACATTATATTTTTGGTAATGCATTTTTTTCCTTTTTGCAGATCTTTTAAAAATAACTGCAAATAAAGAAATAATTACAAATCCATGTAGGTGGCCTTATAATTTATGAAGATGTAATTTCATTCACATGTAATAATAGTAAATATGGAAGAGGGAACAGGAATGTATAGGCACACTTTAATGCTATTGTGATTAAGTTGGTTTTAATTGAATTAGACTATATTAAAATTAGTATACTTGATTTTCAGAATACTTTGATTTACCAAAAGTTTGAGGAGAAAGTAAATAGAATTTCTATTGCTCACTCACAAACAGTTTCTATTACTAACACCTTCCTTTAGTGTACTTCATTTGCTAATCTGATGAACTAATGCTCATATATTACTAACTAGAGTTTATAATTCACCTTAGGGTTGCCTGTTTGTGTCATACTGTTCTATGTGTTTTGACAAGTACACAATGTCATGTATTTATCACTGTCCTAACATTACCCCGTGCTCCACCTATTCCTCCTTCCCTCTCACCCCTTGAACCTCTGGCAACCAGTGATCTTTTTACTGTCTCCACAGTTTTTCTTTTCCTAAAAATGTCTTATCATTAGAATCAAGCAACATGTAGCCTTTTTCAGTCGGCTTCATCTATTTAGGTTTTCTCCAAGTGATCTCAGGGCTTGATGTCTCATTTCTTTTTGTAGGTGAATATATTCTATTATATATGTGTACCAGGGGTTCCCAGGTGGTTCCACTGTAAAGAATCTGCCTGCCAGTGCAGGAGATGCAGGTTACATCCCTGGGTCAAGAAAATCTCCTAGAGAAGAAAACAGCCATCCACTCCAGTATTCTTTTCTGGAAAACCCCATGGACAGAGGTACCCGGTGAGCTACAGTCCATGGGGTCGCAAAAGAGTTGGACACAACTTAGCAACTAAACAGCAAAAACAATATATGTGTATCAGAGTATGTTTCTTCATCTTTCTATTGAAGGTTATTCCAAATTTGGGACATTATAAATAAAACTGTTATAAACAATTGTCAAGACCATCCCCAAGAAAAAGAAATGCAAAAAAGCAAACTGGCTGTCTGAGGAGGCCTTACAAATAGCTGTGAAAAGAACAGAAGTGAAAAGCAAAGGAGAAAAGGAAAGATATACCCATTTGAATGCAGAGTTTCAAAGAATAGCAAGGAGAGGTAAGAAAGCCTTCCTCAGGGATCAATGCAAAGAAATAGGGGAAAACAATAGAATGGCAAAGACTAGAGATCTCCTCAAGAAAATTAGAGATACCAAGGGAATGTTTCATGCAAAGTTGGGCTTGATGAAGGACAGAAATGGTAGGGACCCAATAGAAGCAGAAGATATTAAGAAGTGGTGGCAAGAACACACAGAAGAATTGTACAAAAAAGATCTTCACGACCAAAATAATCATGATGGTGTGATCATTCACCTAGAGCCAGACATCCTGGAATGTGAAGTAAAATGGGCCTTAGGAAGCATCACTATGAACAAAGCTAGTGGAGGTGATGGAATTTCAGTTGAGCTATTTCAAATCCTGAAAGATCACGCTGTGACCTTGAGAGCTTGTTTGGAGGTTCTAGCAGGGGAGCGCAGCTACTCATATACCCTTGACAGAAGACTGGTCCTCCTCTATCGGGGATGGTCATCCTCTTCAACCGAGCGCGCAGCTTCGAGAGGGACGCACATGGAGTGGTAAGGGAGGAAGGGGACACCCGCCTAGCCAGCCTGATCAGCCGAATCAACCCTGGCGATCAATGGGGTGACAGATGTCACAACAGGATCGCCCTCACATCCATATATATGGAATTTAGAAAGATGGTAACAATAACCCTGTATACGAGACAGCAAAAGAGACACTGATGTATCGAACAGTCTTTTGGACTCTGTGGGAGAGGGAGAGGGTGGGATGATTTGGGAGAATGGCATTGAAATATGTATAATATCATATATGAAATGAGTCACCAGTCCAGGTTCGATGCACGATACTGGATGCTTGGGGCTGGTGCACTGGAATGACCCAGAGGGATGGTATGGGGAGGGAGGAGGGTTCAGGATGGGGAACACATGTATACCTGTGGTGGATTCATTTTGATATTTGACAAAACCAATACAATATTGTAAAGTTTAAAATAAAATTAAATTAAAAAAAAAAGATCACGCTGTGAAAGTGCTGCACTCAATATGCCAGCAAATCTGGAAAACTCAGCAGTGGCCACAGGACTGGAAAACATCAGTTTTCATTCCAATCCCAAAGAAAGGCAATGCCAAAGAATGCTCAAACTACCACGCAATTGCATTCATCTCACACACTAGTAAAGTAAAGCTCAAAATTCTCCAAGCCAGGCTTCAGCAATACGTGAACTGTAAACTTCCAGATGTTCAAGCTGGTTTTAGAAAAGGCAGAGGAACAAGAGACCAAATTGCCAACATCTGATGGATCATTGAAAAAGCAAGAGAGTTCCAGAAAAACATCTATTTCTGTTTTATTGACTATGCCAAAGCCTTTGACTGTGTGGATCATAATAAACTCTGGAAAATTCTGAAAGAGATGGGAATACCAGACCACCTGACCTGCCTCTTGAGAAACCTATATGCAGGTCAGGAATCAACAGTTAGAATTGGACATGGAACAACATACTGGTTCCAAATAGGAAAAGGAGTACGTCAAGGCTGTATATTGTCACCCTGCTTATTTAACTTCTATGCAGAGTACATCATGAGAAGCGCTGGGCTGGAAGAAGCACAAGCTGGAATCAAGATTGCCGGGAGAAATATCAATAACCTCAGATATGTAGATGATACCACCCTTATGGCAGAAAGTGAAGAGGAACTCAAAAGCCTCTTGATGAAAGTGAAAGTGGAGAGTGAAAAAGTTGGCTTAAAGCTCAACATTCAGAAAACTAAGATCATGTCATCTGGTCCCATCACTTCATGGCAGATAGATGTGGAAACAGTATCAGACTTTATTTTTCTGGGCTCCAAAATCACTGCAGATGGTGATTGCAGCTATGAAATTAAAATACCCTTACTCCTTGGAAGGAAAGTTATGACCAACCTAGACAGCACATTAAAAAGCAGAGACATTACTTTGCCAACAAAGGTCTGTCTAGTCAAGGCTATGGTTTTTTCAGTGGCCATGTATGGATGTGAGAGTTGGACTATAAAGAAAGCTGAACGCCAAAGAATTGATGCTTTTGAACTGTGGTGTTGGAGAAGACTCTTGAGAGTCCCTTGGATTGCAAGGAGATCCAACCAGTCCATCCTATTGGTTATCAGTCCTGGGTGTTCATTGGAAGGACTGATGCTGAAACTGAAACTCCAGTACTTTGGCCACCTGATATGAAGAGCTGACTCATTGGAAAAGACCCTGATGCTGGGAAAGATTGAGGGCAGGAGGAGAAAGGGATGACAGAGGATGAGATCATTAGATGGCATCATCGAATCGACGGATATGGGTTTGGGTGGACTCTGGGAGTTGGTGTTGGACAGGGAGGCCTGGCGTGCTGCAGTTCATGGGGTTGCAAAGAGTCGGACACAACTGAGTGACTGAACTGAACTGAAACAATTGTGTGCAAAAAGTAGAAGATGAAATTATATTTCATGACTCATTCTGTACAACCAATTGTTACTCAGATACCAAAGCCTGAGCAAGACAACACAATAAAACTATAGACCAATATCCTTCCCTCCAATAAATATAGACATAAAAGTCCTCAAGAAAATTCTAGCAAATGGTATTTCAACAACATGTGAAAAGAATTACACATCATGTCTATGTGGGGTTATGCCAGAAGTGCAAGTTTGGTTCAACATATAAAATCCATCAATGTAATAAACCATAGTAATAGAATATACAACACATTACACATGATTAGAAAAAGAAGCATTTGACAAAATCCAAGACTCTTCATGATAAATATACCTACCAAACTAGGAGTAGGAGAAAATTCCCTCACCCTAATAATGGATATCTATCACCTCAAAATAAATAATAAATCACAGCTAATTGAGACTGAATGATGAAAGTCTAAAAGCTTTCACTCTAAAATCAGGAACTAGACAAGGATGCCTGCTCTCACCACTTTTATTCAACACTGTACTGAAGTTCTATCCTGGGAAACTTGACAAGAAGATAAAAGACATTCAGATTGAAAAGAAATAAGTAATTTCATTTATAATTGAAGGTACCACAATTTATATTAATATACCAAATGTATCAAGGAATCCACAACTACTAAGCTAACAAAGAAGTCCGGCAAGGTAGCAGGTAACAAGATCATTATACAAAAATTAATTGTATTTATATACACAAATAATGAGAAATTCTATTTATACTAGTGTCAAAAATAATATAAAACCATTAAAATATATGATAAAAATGTTAAATTTTAAATAAAATTTCAGTTCCAAGTGCACTTGTCATATTTCAAGTGGTCCACACCCATATGTTGCTGGTAGCTACATTCTTGAAATAGAACAGATAGAGAACCTTTCCTTCACTGCAGAAAGTTCTAATAAACAGTGCTAGTCTAGAGCACTTGGCTGATAAAATCTTACTCATTTGGGGTCCTACAACTCAGTGCCATTCATACAATAGGTATTCCATAAGTGAAGGATCCTTTTATGAAAGCTGAGCTGGTGTGATCATGAACGGAGTGATCATAAATGGGAACCTGATGCAGAAAGAAAAAAAATAAAAAGACAGATCTTTACAATTTGGTGTTGGGCAATTATCTTCCAACTGAAGACAGACAAATAGTTATTGGAGGGTTTTTGAGCTTGGTGTTGCAAAGAGCAAATGATCTGTGAATTCTGTTTGTTTTTCCCAACTACTTCATCTAAACAAGAATTCGTATAATGGACTTTTAGATCTAAGCAAGTGCAAAAGCTGTCTTTAGAAGAAGGCAAGGGCCCAGTGTAAATCGGGTCCCACTGGAGTGACATGATGGTTGTCTACTGGTGGGAGTTGAGGGCAGTAGAGAGCTGCCAGGGTAGTGAGCTCTGGGGAGTCTCAAAGTATGAGTGAACTCAAGTTGCTGCTGCTGCTAAGTCACTTCAGTTGTGTCCAACTCTGTGCGACCCCATAGATGGCCTCCTACCAGGCTCCTGTGTCCCTGGGATTCCCCAGGCAAGAGCACTGGAGTGGGTTGACATTTCCTTCTCCAATGCATGAAAGTGAAAAGTGAAAGTGAAGTAGTTCAGTCATGTCCGACTCTTAGCGACCTCATGGACTGCAGCCTACCAGGCTGCTCCGTCCATGGGATTTTCCAGGCAAGAGTACTGGAGTGAGGGAACTCAAGTTAGATGAACCCAAATCAGGGACTCAAAGACCGAAAGGAAAGCCAAGGCTACAAAGCACAGCATTAGGAAGGCTGCCACATGCAGTTGGGACCAAGGTATAAACAAAGATGCCAGGATCTGTGGTTTCCCACCTCACCTTAGAGGGAGGTTTGGTCTTCTTTTTTATTTTCATTTAAATTATAAGCAAATTGAAGAAAATTAAATTCACTGTTAACCACACAGATGCATGTAGCCAAAACACTGGTTTAATTTTTTGGTATATTTCCTTGCTATATAATCATTATTTTAAATGAATGTGTTATTTTGTAGGTTGATTAAAAAAAAAAAAAAGTTACTATTCTATAAACATCTTTCCATTTCTTTACATATTTGTAGTATTCTTACTCATCATTTTTAATGGACCTTTGATATTTGGTTGTGGTGGATTTGTTCTGTTTGATTTAACCAATTCCCAGTTAGAACACACTGAGCGAGTGACTGAGTGAAGTCGCTCAGTTATGTCCGACTCTTTGCGACCCCGTGGACTGTAGCCTACCAGGCTCCTCCATCCATGGGATTTCCCAGATAAGAATACTGGAGTGGGTGATCTTCCCGACCTAGGGATTGAACCCGGGTCTCCCACATTGTAGGCAGACACTTTACTGTCTGCGCCACCAGGAAGTCTAGAACACACTAGGGTTATTCTAATATTTAACCATTTGAAACAATATAAATACTAGGAAAATCTTTGTGCATATCTATAATGATCTTAGGATAAATTCCTTAAGTAAAATAGTAGGTAAGAAGCTCATATCTGCAAGTTTTTGTATTTGAATTGTTAGATCCCTCTCTTGAAAGCTCTAACAGTTTACTCTCTTTCACTAATCTCCATTTTACAAAATCCTTATCAATTCTGGTAATATTAAAAACAACCAAAAAAACAATATCCACTATAGCCATATACTTCAAAACTTTGCCAACTTGATTGGTGAAAAAAATGACAACTCATTTTTTAAAGTAGCATTTCTTTGGTTACTGCAGGTGTTGGACTGTGAAAAAAAATATTGGTCATATATTTGTGTGTGTCTGTATGTGTGTCAGTGTGTGAGGGTATGCATTTGGTTGGCCTGCTTATTTTTGTTATCATCCATTTTCTACAAGATGTTTACTTGTAGAGTTTTGTAAGCGCTGTCTACATAGTTAAATATATGCTGCAAAGAATACATTTGAATCAGTTCTAATGAGGTGGATGAAACTGGAGCCTATTATACAGAGTGAAGTAAGCCAGAAAGAAAAACACCAATACAGTATACTAACGCATATATATGGAATTTAGAAAGATGGTAACAATAACCCTGTATACGAGACAGCAAAAGAGACACTGATGTATAGAACAGTCTTATGGACTCTGTGGGAGAGGGAGAGGGTGGGAAGATTTGGGAGAATGGCATTGAAACATGTATAATATCATGTATGAAACGAGTCACCAGTCCAGGTTCGATGCACAATACTGGATGCTTGGGGCTGGTGCACTGGGACGACCCAGAGGGATGGTATGGGGAGGGAGGAGGGAGGAGGGTTCAGGATGGGGAACACGTGTATACCTGTGGTGGATTCATTTCGATATTTGGCAAAACCAATACAATATTGTAAAGTTTAAAAATAAAATAAAATTTAAAAAAATAATAAAATACTTAGGTATGAAAATAGGAAAATAAGTTAAGACTTGTACAGTGAAAACTATAAAATACCATGGAAAAAAATTTTTAAAAATTTAAATAAATGAAGCAATATCCGATGTTCATAAAGTGGAAGACTTGTTAAAATGGCAATACTCCCCACATACATCTACAGGTTCAACAAAATCCTCTTAAAATCTTAAAATTCATATAGAAATGCAGGGACTCAGAATAAACAAAATAATTGTGAAAAGCAAAAACAAAGTTTGAAGACTCATGCTTCCCAATTTCAAAACTTTCTGTAAGTCTACATTCCTCAAGGTTTTGTGGAACTGCTGTAGGGCTAGATATATAGATCAATGGGATAAAATTGTGAGTACAATTACCCTGTATATTTATGGTCAATTAAATTTTGACAAGGGTGCCAAGATAATTCAGTGAGGAAAGAAAATTTTTTACAACTTACAGTGCTGAAGACAACTAGATATCCATATGCAAAAGAAAAAAGTTGTGATCATTCATCACAGCACATAAAAAAAAATTAGCTAAAAATGGATCAAAGATCTAAATGTAAGAGTTAAAAGTATGACTTCCTTAGAAGAAAACATCAGTATAAAAGTGTGTAACCTTGGATCAAGCAGTGAATTCTTAGATATGACACCAAAAACAACCAAAGGAAAAAAGATGAAATTGTCCTCGTTAAATTTTAAAACTTTGGTGTTTCAGAGAACAAAATGAAAAAGTCATAGAATGAAACTCATAGAATGGGAGACAGTATTTGCAAATCATACATCTGATTAGGGGCTAGTATCCAGAATATATAAAGAACTATTATAACTCAACAGTAAAAAAAAAATCCAGTAACTCTGAAAAAATGGACAAAGTATTTCAATAGAATTTTTTTCAAAGATGTGCAAATAGATGATAAACATATTCAACATCAATGGTCATGGGGGTTATTACACAACATAATGATATTGAAAACTTCACAAATTCTAAGATATTTATAATTGAAAGGACAAACTATAATAAGTATTGGCAATAATGTGGAGAAATATAAATTCATGTACTGCTGGTCAGAAAGTGAAATAGTGCAGGCACTTTTGAAAACAGTCTGGCAGTTCCTCAAAAAGTTACACATAAAGTTACCATATGGCCCAGAAATTCTAATTCGACATATATATCCAAGAGAATTGAAAACATATGTCCATCCACAAACTAGTAGTTGAATGCTTATAGCAGCACTGTTCATAAAAGCCAGAAAGCGAAACAACACAAATGCCCATCAACAGATGAAGGGACAAATAAAGTGCAACACACCCATAGAATAGAATATTATTATGCTTAAAGAAAAAAGAATGATTCATGCTGCAACATGATGAATCTTTAAACATTGTACTAAGTGAAGGCAGCAGACAGAAAAGGCCACACACTGCATCATTCTTTTTATGTGAAATATATTCAGAATAAGCAAACCCAAGGATACAGAAAGTAGATGACTTCTTCAAAAGACTGGGGGGGGGATGGAGACTGACTGCTGATGGGTACAAGTTATAAATACCAGAGATGAAATAGTTGCCATACCTACACTACTCTGTGAATATACTAAAGACCACCAGCTTGCACACTTTAAAATGGTTAATATTTTAGTATGTGAATTCGATTTCATTTTTCTTTAAACTGCGGCTTATTAGGCCAATACCAAAGAGATCAACAAGAAGGCTACTATGGGAATTTAGGGGAAACTCTACCTAACCAATCGCTGAAGTACTAGGCTATTTTGAAGTTAACACAATGGGCAGTGAATAATGCTGAGTTAGAAATGATAGCTTTAAGTGACTCCTTTCTCTTGGCAAAAAAGAGCTGAGTTACTCATGGATGAGAAAGAAGTGATCTTCTTCATCTATTCTATGTAATAGTGTTTATATTGAAGCATTGAAGTATTTAATAAAACAAAATAACCATGTATTTAATGCTGAGTGACAGGACATGAATGCAACCTGATACAACCTGGTTCTGTAGGGATTCAGACAGAGTCTCTCCAATATGCATTACTTTTGCATAAGGATTATTTTGAGCCGAAGGCAATTGATATCCTGTGAGTTCAAGAGAAGGCTCTCTTTTAACTAGCTAGAAGAATTTAAATTGGGAATTTTTTTCCCAGAAAAGAGTTATTACAGAAGATAAATTTTATCTAAGTGGCCCCCTCTACATAGCAGGGCAGACATCTATTAGTAAATATCTCCTCCTCACATTATCGTCCTGTGAATAACCTTTCTATTCTTGGAAGCCCCAGGTCCCTATTCTGTTCCTTAGCTCAGGATGACATATATGCTTCATTTTACCTTTGTCTTGGAAGGTCTCATGTATATGAGGTTCCCATATGTATAAAATTAAATTTGATTTTCTCCTGTTAATCTGTCTCATGTTAATTTAATTCTTAGACTAGCCAAAGGACTAGCCAAAAGGGCAGAGAGAAGTTTTTCCTCCCCAGTTGTATCTTTCAAAGACTCACAGCCTAGAAGGTAAAGCAGATCTTATTTAAAGTATAAACATTCTATGCCCTTGCAAAACTGTTTGCATGTCTGCATCCTTACTCTTCAATATATAGCAAAGGTCCTAAGACTGTCATGAAATAAATGAAGTTGAAACTGGCATGCACTTTGCACTGAGAAGTTCCAATAGCAAAATCTACCTCAAAGTCCCAGAATGGTAGAGAAACAGACAATCAGAGGAATCTGGTAATATCTGATTTTCAGATGGCTTGTGATGGCAATGCTGAGGTAGGGAATGTGATAGTTGGGGAAAGCCTTCTGGGGATCAGGGGTACAATTAGAAATACTTGGAAGGGAATGTGTACAAAACGATCCCCAAATTCAAGGAGTACCAAGCTAGGAAACAAGGCAATAACTCAGAGATAGGAAGACAAGAGGGTGACACAGCTGTTTGAATCTGCATAGGAGGTCAAAATGAGCCCAGTATTAAATCTGCTTCTCCTAAGCTACTAATGTCAAGCTACATGAAAAATCATTTCTTATTCACTATTATTTGTTGCTCCTTCATCAACTGAGAGGCTTGAAACAGGTCAGACACTCAATAACCATTTATTGAATAAGTGAAAAAAAAAAAAGGGGATGAAATGACCCCAACTCTGACAGAGGGATTTAGGGGCAGAAAGCTAAGTCTACCACAATACTTGACTATCTTTATGTAGCCAGGCCTTTTAATGACATTAATAGCTTTCACAAGGTCAATAAACACAGTGTGGAAAATTATTCCTTAATTTCTGCAAATTACTACCAAGAATCGTCATTCAATTACGATTCAAGCCTTCAATGTGGCCTCAGGCTTCACTGTAATTGTAGAAGAATAGTTAACAAAGAGTTTCCAAAGCTAATGCAAGCAATCTGGCCAAGATTCCTTCTTCAGTAGAGCATTCTAAATGCTGCTTACCTACAGGCATAGGCTACAAGAACAATAATGCCCATAGTAAAATTCACCCTACTGCACCAAATTCCTTATATTTCCAAAATTATTACAATTGTCAGTAGCCAAATATTTACTTGGGTGTCATTAATGTATTTACATCACATTGATAATGTTATCTATATTCTAGAAACAGAAGTCCTAGTACCATGTGATTTTTGTTAAATTAACACTTAAGTTCCTAAAAGACATCAGTCCTAAATGTTCATTGGAAGGACTAATGTTGAAGCTGAAACTCCAATACTTTGGCCACCTGATGCGAAGAGCTGACTCATTTGAAAAGATGCTGATGCTGGGACAGATTGAGGGCAAGAGGAGAAGGGGATGACAGAGGATGAGATGATTGGATGGCATCACCAACTCAATGGACATGAGTTTGAGTAAACTCCGGGAGTTGGTGATGGACAGGGAGGCCTGGTGTGCTGCAGTCCATGGGGTCACAAGGGTCAGACATGCCTGAGGGACTGAACTGAACTGAACATTTTAGTAGAGCCCCCAGGGTGTTCAATAGTTCAACAAAGACTTGAAGGCAAGGTGAAAGATAAGATTATTACAGGTCCTGGAGGTATGGACATGCCTACAGCAGTTATATAGGGTGATCAAGGTAGGATACAGGCAGAGAGGGAGCTACAGGATCTGAGGCATATGCCTTTAGTAGGATCTGCGGGCAGAGTTTTTTGAGGGTTGTTGCTGGCCTAAGTCTGGATTGGTCAATTCAAATGAAAAAGAGCTGGGTTTTTGGTAAGCTGCCAAGGGCTGGGTCTTCATCTAAGGAGCACATAGAGGATGGAAACGAGAGACAGAAGAGACCATCACTGCAGACTCGCACATCAGGAACTTAACACTTTCTCGTGACTCTGTTGACTCTTTTCTAGGACATGCACTGGGGGCAGGCTAGGCTATTGTCAGTTCTGCTACTGCTGCTAAGTCACTTCAGTCGTGTCCGACTCTGTGTGACCCCATAGACGGCAGCCCACCAGGCTCCCCCGTCCCTGGGATTCTCCAGGCAAGAACACTGGAGTGGGTTGCCATTTCTTTCTCCAATGCATGAAAGTGAAAAGTGAAAGTGAAGTCGCTTAGTCGTGTCCGACCCTCAGCAACCCCATGGACTGCAGCCTACCAGGCTCCTCTGTCCATGGGATTTTCCAGGCAGGAGTACTGGAGTGGGGTGCCATTGCCTTCTCCATTGTCAGTTCTAGGGCCCTGCAATATTTAGTCACAGAAAAATGGACAGGAAGTCAGCGATGTTATGGAGTAGTTTAAACTCAATTTACAGATGCTTCCTTAGTTATGGCAGCTTCTTAAAGAAATGATCTAAGTAGTCTTGGACTGCAGTTTGCAATTTATCTAGATCTTAATATCACAACATAAACTTCTTAGTATAGATTTTTTGGTTGGACTCAATGATTGAGGACACAGTTAAAATGAATTACTTGATTATTGGTGAAACACTCCTTGGTATTTTGATCAAACTTCTTTGACTAGCTATACTGATATGAGAATCCTTAGTAGTTATGGTTACTGAGCAACTGATATCCTGGTTTCCACTTGGGGTGTAACATCCATAATAAACAGGAGATAATAAAGTTGAGATAATGATCATTCTCAGTGAGAATTTATTCCTCTAATCAAATGTTTAAAGACCAGGAAATTGAATAATTCTCTTTGATGTATTAAAATTATTCCTACATTGAAAATTACCATGTATTCACTCAACAAATGTGTGTTGTGTGTCTACCAAGTGGCATGCACTTAAGTGGCATATATGAGAGGAGAAACAGTGAGCATATTATGCAGAATGGTGGATTTTCAACAATGTTTAAGATCTAATGAAAAGATTTTAGAAGAAGCACTGTATAAGAAAATTTCAAATTTTGTTTTTCAAACAGTAGTAATATTTTATAAGGCATATAGATAAGAGAATGAATTTTTTTTAATCTTTTATTTTTTTAAATATTTTATTCTCTGACCAATCAATACTGTTAGATACTTAGACATTACTGTTCCAGTCCTCCTCAGGCTTACTCCTCCCTATATTAGAACCAGGGTCATAACTTTCAAGACATTTTCCTATATTTCTGTGCAAAATAAGTGCCATAAATATTGAAGTAACTTTTGTTGGCTGCCTGTTACCAGGGCAATAGTCAAGTTTCTTTTTGTATTATCTATCCATTAACACGTTTAGACCCTCCCAGAATAGAAAAAAGGCAAATAACTAAAAAACAGTTATGAATATACTTTACGTTATAAATGCATAGTACCATGAATATAGTACAAACCAATAAAATTTTGAATAAGCTAATGGTTTGCACCTTAAAGGAAGCTTTCAGTGAAAACACTTATACAAAGATACAAATTACTGAAATTCAACCATGAACATAAATATAGACTTTCTTATATTAAGTTTGCCTAATATATGTTCTCACAACTCACAAGTTTCACAGAACTATTAAAATTTGTATTTAGTGTTATTACTGCATAACAAAGCATCAGGCTACTTGTGCAAAAGCCTTGGACTAAGAGTCGGGGAGGCAGGTTCAGGTTTGTGTGGACTTGGGCATATCTTTCACTTCTCTCCACCTACTCTATGATGGTTCATTTTATATGCCAGTTTGACTGGACTAAGATGCCCAGCTAGTTGGTAAACCATTACTTGCGGGTATGTGCCGAGGTCCAGCCCCGGCTGATCCAGGGTGTTCAAAGGAGAGACGGCGTCGGAGAATACACTGGCTTTAATTAGATATTAATTAGAGATATAAAGAGTAATAGAATGAGGATAGCTCAGCAGGAAAATTCAGTGGAGAAAAGAGGCTGAGTAGCTTGGTTTACACAGGAAACCAATAAAACTTCAAGACAAGAAGCTTGCACCACTTACTTAGGCCTCAGGCGTCCTTCCGTTCTCCCGAAGGAGAGGAGACACTGAGGCCTCCCCGGTCGGATCTTAGAAGCCCAGGCAAAATTAGTAAGCTTGGTGGGCTCCGCGCTCCAGATGGAAACCCAGCCAGAGTTTGAGAGAGAGAACGACATGGGGAGACCAGTCTTTCAAGGAACTGATCCCATTTTTTATTTTTCCAGGGTCTGTTTTTATACACTGAGATGTTATACAGAAGTCACGTGGAGTCAGCAGTCCTGACTTTTTTTTAAAGTCAGGTGCTTCAAACAGATGTATACAGAGGTCTTAGGGGTGTTACATCATCTTCTGGCCAGGGGGCCTGCTGACAATTTTTGACCCTCTCCTTGTGACAGCGGTCAGTCAACCAGGAAACTTATTTCTCCAGGGGTGATTATTCTTAAAACAGATGCCACCTTCTGAAGGTACCAGATAAAGTTACATTCCTATAGGGTGAGGGTGTAGTGGGTTTTAATTAAGAAAATAATTTACTTAGCCTAAGGTCTAACGTGATTTATATCAAAGGTTAATACTTATTTCTTCTATATATTCATTAATGTGTGTAGGGGCAGGGGATGTGGAGACTTAGCAGCAAACATTGGCTCAACAAATGAGAAACCCTTCACCAATACAATTTCTAATCATCCCACTATACTTATACTAATAGTTTTCTAACTTCTCTAAGGAACCTGTTTTTAGAAGGTTTAAAGCACCTCGTGCCTCTCATGGTTGGGAGGCTGTGAACAATCACATGTGGCTGGACAAGCCTGTGAGGCAGGCTAGAGAAACTTCAGAGGAGTTTGTAAGTTTGGAACACTCCTGTCACGCCCAGGAATTATTATTAACTGGAGCTCTAAGTTAACTCCTTCTCCGAAAGAGGTGGTGGGGGACAGCCCCCCGTAAAGTCGGAGGTGTATGTGAGAGCACAAAGTAGTAAAGTAGGCAGACTCTGGTTTTGGGGGTAAATGCTCGAGAATTTCCAGGGGGACTCCTAAGGCTCGATCCTGCCTTTGCGTATGTCGAGGCTCCTTCCTCGTGACCTTTGCCATGGGTGGAGGTCCTCACGCCGGCTCCCCGCAGGTATGTCTGTGAGTATGTTCCCCAAGAGACTGGCATTCAAACTGGAAAACTGAGCAAAGCATGTACCCCTCCCCAATGTGGGTGGGCATCAACCAATTCCTTAGGGGCTCAAACAGAATAAACTGTGGAGAAAGGGTGAATTCCCTCACCCCAGCCCCCTCTCTGAAGTGGGACACCCATCTCCTCGTCCTTGGACACTGGCACTCCTCAAGCCTTTGGGTTCAGAATGAATGACACCAGCTCACAAAGGGCAGACTGTGGTGCTTCTCAGCCTCTATAATCACATAAAACAATTCCTATAATAGATCTCTATCTTCTTTCAGCAGGATATACATCTCCTATTGATTTGGTTCCCTAGAGAACCCTAATACATAGTCCAAGGGAGTTGTACATGATGCATATGCAACTTTCTTCCATTTCTAAAATGCTGTGACACATCATGATGGAACAGCTACTTCCTTTATGTTCAGTTCACTTCAGTCACTCAGTCGTGTCCGACTTTTTGTGACCCCATGGACTACAACACGCCAGGCCTCCCTGTCCATCACCTTTATGTTAGAAGCTTTATTTAGGACCAAGAGCATAAAGGTAGGATTTACTAAAACTGATCATCTGGCACCTTATGTGATATAAGCTATTCATAGGATACATTACTAGTCTGTCACATGTGTTGTTCTAAATAGTTTTCCCTAATTGTCAGATATTCAAAGGGATTCAAAAAACATGGGGGATGTGCAATGCTATCTGCAGTACATTTAGTTATCAATATTCTGTTCTGTGTTTTGAAGATTCCCAAATGAACCTAAGTTTATTTCCCCTTATATCATTATAAAGGGTTGTAGGACCAAAGTTAAAGGATAACCACTCTCTCCTTTAAATAGAAAGTGATAATTGTTGGGACACTTATCATGCTTGCTATCCCTTCAATTTTTTTTTTTACATTGTATTGAATAATCTTTAAACAATCACCCTGAGGAAGTCTAAACATGAAATTTGAAAGTTTATAGTTACATTGAAGATGCTATAGCACTCATCCTGATGTAGATTCATAACCTCAGAAAATTGTAAAAACATTTACATGAGAAAGTTTCTCAAGGATTTTCAAAGGATAATTATGTGAGAAGCTATTGCAAAAAGTGACTCTACACAGCTCAGGACAATTGCCTGATTCATATCAATGGAGTTAGAATAGAATCCTATCAGAGGATGTAGTGTGATAACTGTTAGCACGGAAACGTTACAATCTTTCTCACCCTACTCCAGAGTGCCATGACAATTGACTGTTTAGCTCAACAAGAGTATCTGTTGTCCTCAAAACACATAGGCTTTCAAGATTTGATAATTTAACTACTTGCCAGTGTTTACATTCTAGTCTTTGACCCCCGTGTCAAAGGGCTTGCTGTTCCCAGAATTTCCACCATGCCCTTCCTGTCTGAAGTCTTCTGCTATCTCCATATCCCTCACAAACACCTACTATTTTACTTCTTTGCCCCCATCTGCAATTAAGATGATACACTCCTTTTCTTCTCCCACTCTCTTCCTATAGGAGAAATTAAAGCTCAGCACTAGTAGTACCTCTGTGGATATCAATCTTCCTTTTCATAATGGAAGGCTCCCAATCCAAAAGAAGGAACTGTGTCATCTTTCATAGTATCTTGTCATAGTGTTCCTTCTGGAGAAGGAAATGGCAATCCACTCCAGCACTCTTGCCTGGAAACTCCCATGGACGGAGGAGCCTGATAGTCTACAGTCCATGGGGTCGCAAAGAGTCAGACACGACTGAGCGACTTCACTTTTTTTTTTCCATAGTGACCCAAGCCTAGCTTGACAGCTTGAACATGGCAGGCACTCAACTAACATTTCTGAATATCTTTATTCTGTAAGAGGTAAAATCGAGACTCACAGAGACATAGCTTGTCTAAAGCTGTTTTGCTGGAAGCTGAGTCCCGATTCTTGTAGGTCTAGCAATCTTCCCACAGAACTACATCACAAAAGACAATGCAATTGGCCCAGGTATATTCCCACTATTTCCATTTTCTTCTATATTCCCTAAAATAATATCCTAAGCATATTTGCTCTCTGCACTCCTGAACACCAAAACTTAAGATCCTCCACGAATGCCCACCTTTGCCCCATCTGGTGGGCTCATTTTGCACACTTTAGCATCTTGCCTATGCTTTCAGAGCTAAGCAGTCCCCCTATTCTAATTGTCTGAGTGTCTGCCCCATGGCCATTAGCCATATAATCCCAAAGCAGCTAGAAAGAAAAATTTCTCTTAGCACGTATTTCATCTTTATTGATACACAGTGTGATTATACCTCTGAAGAGGTAATGCTCCAGAAATATTAGGTATGTTCATATGAGATCCATGAGCCATTTCAGATGATAAAAAAAAAGTACCACTTTACGGAATTCGAACCACTCCATTAACTTTGCATTGCATAAAACTATCAGGTAGAATTTTTAATTGAACAGGCTTGAACTTTCTTAGTGCCTATTTCTTCCTTTCTGTATTAAAATCTCACCCTTATTGCTTCTGAATATACAAACATGCATATACATATATAATCACTCCACTTAATTAAAGCTAGAAAACCCATTCACTTAATTAGTTAGTATGAATAAGGCACCCTTTGGAAAAGATGCTATCAACTTTTGACACTCTAGAAAAGCTATTTAACACATAAAAGTGAATCTGACTCTCTTTTGCTCTCTATAAATTGTGTTCTGAAATGTGTCAACATTTACATACACACATATACTTCAGATGTCACAACAGGAATTTTAAACAAATTTATAACATATATAACCAGGAATAGTCATTTGCTGGAAAAGAAATATGAGTAAAGAGAACCTCTCAATGATTCTTTTCAAATTTCCTCTGTAGTTTAATGATAAAATCTATTGAACAATGAACTTCAGACAAACTTCTAAATACTTCACATGGAATATTTTGTCAGTTATTACAACGGCCTTACATGAGTATGTTACCATTGCCTCCACATATAGATGAGGAAACAGGTACATATAGGTTAAGTAATTTGGCTAAATTGTCATAGCTAGTGAGCTGACTTTCTAATCCACCATGCTTTAAGATCAGAAGCCAGAAGGAAATGGATGATCCAAGTAAAAGTGATCACTTAGTACCAAAGAGGAAAGACTGGGTACACAAAAAATGACAAGGATTTGTGTTATTAAAATATTTAATGATAAATATTCAAAATGATGAACCATGTTTTCACTAAAGGGCTAAAATGTGTTTAATCTCAGTAATTTAGAAGAATACACTGTACAAAATAATATATTGTGGAAAAATGTAGTTTAAGTGGATCAAATTTTTTTAAATAGTTTATGAGGGGGAATTTATAAAAATTGTTTATATGAGATATATAGTTTAAAATAAATGCTATCTAGATGAGGCGTTACTATAGTTTCCTATCGTCAGATAAACTGCTACCTATTTTGTGCTGTATATAGATTATAGACAAGTTTTGTAGAAATAGCACTCTGCCGTGCAATTCTTTCTATTTTCTGCACAGAGTTTAGACTAATCATTACATATTAGCTCAGCTAACACAACTTTCTTGGCTCTCTGTCCCATTACCATGATTTCCATTTACTCTCTCCATCACCTGAAGCTGAGTCTCCTACCTGTAAGCTATTCACATGAAACTCTTTTTTTGGTTTGGTTCTCAAAAACAATGCTCTCTTTTTCTCATTTGTCTGCCTGGTTTTGATTGCTCTGATATCTTTGAAAATGTTGAATCTCCTTGAGAATGGGGCCATAAATACTAGTGATAAAAATAAGCCAGCCAGGAGACAGATTTTAATGGATAAGCATTAAGTGTCAACTGTGATAGAACTTTCCTAGCTATTTTGGGGGGTTTGCATATTGTGAAACACCTTACATTTTTAGAAATACATAAAAGTGACACAAGCAACCAGGAACCACATCATCTTCCTCTATAAATTATTAATTTCTATTGGATAGGAATATAATTCTGTTATTGACAAAGACAGAATGAAAGCAAGCCTTCAATCTTTAGAAATGGGCAAGTTGTTGAATTAATTTATAACATGTTATTAAAGTATAGACACATGGCTAAGTATTTCAAGTCAATTTAACTGCTAATGTGGAAAAACTGTGAAAGTGAAAAGATGCTTCTTCAATGTCCATGCAATGCAAATACGTAAAGGATAAAAAATAAATGGCAGAGGAAGGGTAAAAGGCAAGATGAAGAGGAAAGGAAAGGAAAAGAAAGGAAATCAGGTAAGAAAACTGAGTAAAAAATGTGAGAAAGGAGAAATAGAAGAGAATAGAACAAATCAAAGGCAATTAGAGTGGAGAGGAGATGTTAGCTTTAGGAAAAAGTAAATTCCGAGATATTCATTTGGACCATTTACAATTCTGTTTCAGGTGGGTTTAAACAAATGGCAAATGTCCATTAAATAACCCTGAATATTTTAGATTTAATACGGTCAGGGAAATAGTGAACTTATCTGAGTGTGAGAAGAATGAAGTTAAAATTTTAAATTGTAATACAAATAATAACAATAACCAAAAAACACTTTAAAAATAGTTTTTAAATTATTCTGTACCATGTACTCTCTTCATTGCTTGGCATGTAATACACACTAGATTGGCATATTCAATATCCATTTCAACGTCCTTATAGTATGAGTTACCGTGGGCTGAGAAGTTAAAATTACATTTTAGATTCTTTTATAGTTAGGATTCCAGGTTTGATTTAGCATCGACCCATCATATATTCCAGAGAAGGCAATGGCACCCCACTCCAGTACTCTTGCCTGGAAAATCCCATGGACAGAGGAGCCTGGTAGGCTGCAGTCCATGGGGTCGCAAAGAGTCAGACACGACTGAGCAACCTCACTTTCACTTTTCACTTTCATGCATTGGAGAAAGAAATGGCAACCCACTCCAGTGTTCTTGCCTGGAGAATCCCAGGGACGGTGGAGCCTGGTGGGCTGCTGTCTATGGAGTCGCACAGAGTCGGATACAACTGAAGTGACTTAGCAGCAGCATCATATATTCTCATACATTATTTGAATTTGAAACTGCAAAGTGAGATGACATGCAGAATATAAGACTTCATTTTTTTATGAGAGGCAATATGGCTCTGTGTTTAATGACCACTTGATTGGGAGACTACTTAGTAATACTAGCAGTTTCCTTATTGAAGCAAAAGAGAATAATTTTGGAGTAACCAACTTTCAGAGTTTGAGCCTTTGGAGCTCAGTCCTGCACCATGTCTCTGAAGATTAAGAATTGTTCTGAAGTTTGCCCTGAAGCCAGTTCCTTTCCCTTCAATGATCTTTTCAGCCAATAAATATCTGGAAATGAAATGAATCTTTTTTTTTTGGTGGGTTTGGGAAAGTTGTCTGTGTAACTAACCCCATCCAAATACAACATGTGAGAAAGAAAGGGTTAACACATCCACTGACAATGTAGAATTTTTCCAAGTTCATAGTGAAACAGTAGGCTTGATATTCAGTCTTTCTTAAAAGAGAAAATATAATTCAAATTCATTGCCTCTCTAATGTAATGGTGGGGTTTAGGACATGCTACCCCAAAATACAGCACCTTGGCCTATTGAAAATCTTAAAAGAAAAAAAAAAAAAAGGAAAAAAATCTTAAAAGAATTTGAGAAATTGGCAAGGCAGGAAAGGAACACTCTGACCTCCCTCTACTCATTCTTCTTCTCTGAAAGCAAAAGATAGATCTGCATATGAAAGTTTCCTCCCTGTATTAGGAGAAAATAATACATTCTTATCAACTGAAATAGTGAATTTGGGGCCAAGAAAACTATACAAATAAACCTTGCTACCTTTACCCCTATCTTCCTAGTTACTTCTTGACCGCGTACTATCCCTAACCCCAAATCCCTTCGTCTTGTCAATATTTTTACAAATTTATTATTTCTTTGTATACAAAGTATAAGACCTTCTTGCTCTGGTCACCATATTGTGTCTTTATTCTCTTGTGAAGGCCCCTATGTACATGTAAAAATTCAATAAAATGTATATGCTTTCTGCCTGTTAATCTGTCTTTGTCAGTTCAATGTTCAGACCTGGCTAGTGACCCTGAAAGGGTCAAGTAAAACTTTTCTCCCCTTTAATAAAAAGAAGCAAACCACACCACTTCCTGATACAAAGAAGCAGAATAGGGTATTGAGCATCTGGAGAATCTAGTATTCACAAGAGCACTAGGACTGCTGGAAAAAGAAAGGAGATCAAAGCGACAGACTCAGATGTTGAAACTTGATTGTGTTTCAGTGTCTCCATGTTTCGTCCCAGAGTGGAACATCAGGTAGAATCTTGAAATGCAAACACTGAGCCTTTGTCTCAATTTGCATCTGGAATTCTGGAAAGAGATTCCTTAGACGGTTGCCCTATAATAAAATCCTGGGTGTGGGTATGTCAAAAGATTCTTAATGAAAATCTAATTAAACTGGAAGGAGGGGAAGAGTGTTGATTTGCTGAGCACAAGTGATATTGTAATTATAAGAAATGTATATTTGGTCTTTGCCCCTGTTCCTTGTGTAAAGGTCCTAAACTCCTTGGAATTTCCTAAGAGATAAGCAATAAAATATCTTTTGTTATTCAACAACTGCCTTTCAACCACACCTGAGTTTATGTTAATGAGGTGACTTTTGGAACACTTCCTAAGTAAACAATGCAAAGAAATAGAGGAAAATAATAGCATGGGAAAAACTAAAGATCACTTTGAGAAAATTAGAGATACCAAGGGAATATTTCATGCAAAGATGGGCACAATAAAGGACAGAAATAGTATCCACCTATCAGAAGCAGAAGATATTAAGAAGAGGTGGCAAGAATACACAGAAGAAATATGCAAAAAAGATCTTAATGACCTGGATAACTACGATGATGTGATCACTGACCTAGACCCAGATCTCCTGGAATGTGAAGTCAAGTGGGCCTTAGGAAGTGTCACTATGAGCAAAGCCAGAGGAGGTGATGGAATTCCAGCTGACTTATTTCGAATCCTAAGAGATGATGTTGTTAAAGTGTTGCACTCAAAAAGCCAGCAAAATTGGAAAACTCAGCAGTGGCCATAGGTCTGGAAAAGGTCAGTTTTCATTCCAATCCCAAAGAAGGACAATGCCAAAGAATGCTCAAAGTACCACCCAATTGCACTCATCTCACATGCTAGCACAGTAATGCTCAAATTTCTCCAAGTGAGGCTTCAGCAGTATGTGAACTGAGAACTCCCAGATGTTCAAACTGGATTTAGAAATGGCAGAGGAACTAGAGATCAAATTGCCAACATTTGTTGAATCATAGAAAAAGCAAGGGAATTCCAGAAAAAACATCTACTTCTGCTTCATTGACTATGCTAAAGATTTTGACTATGTGGATCACAACAAACTGGAAAATTCATAAAGATTTGGGAATACCAGGTGACATTACCTGCTTCCTGAGAGGTAGAGAAGCAAAAATTAGAGCTGGACAAGAAACAACGGACTGGTTCCAAATAGGAAAACGAGTACGTCAAGGCTGTATATTGTCACCCTGCTTATTTAACTTATATGCAGAGTACATCATGAGAAATGCCGGGCTGGATGAAGCACAAATTGGAATTAAGATTGCTGGGAGAAATATCAATAACCTCAAGTATGCAGACAATCACATTTTTAAGGCAGAAAATGAAGAGGAACTAAAGAGCCTCTTGATGAAGGTGAAAGAGGAGAGTGAAAAAAACTGGCCTAAAACTCAACATTCAAAAAACTTAGATCATGGCATCTGGTCCCATCACTTCATGCCAAATAGATGTGGAAACAATGGAAACAGTGAGAGAATTTAGTTTCTTGGGCTCCAAAATCACTGCGAACAGTGAATGCAGCCATGAAATTAAAAGACACTTGCTCCTTGGAAGAAAAGTTATGACCAACCTAGACAGCATATTAAGAAGCAGAGACATTACTTTGTCAACAAAGATCTGTCTAGTCAAACTTATGGTTTTTCCAGTAGTCATGTATGGATGTGAGAGTTGGACCATAAAGAAGGTTGAGCACCAAAGATTTGATACTTTCAATCTGTGGTGTTGAAGAAGACTCTTGAGAGTCCCTTGGACTGCAAGGAGATCCAACCAGTCCATCCTAAAGGAAATCAGTCCTGAATATTCTTTAGAAGGTCTTATGCTGAAGCTGAAACTCCAATACTTTGGCCACCTGATGTTAAGAACTGACTCATTGGAAAAGACCCTGATGCTGGGAAAGATTAAGGCAGGAGAAAAAGTGGACAACAGAGTTGAGATGGTTGGATGGCATCACTGATTCAATGGACATGAGTTTGAGAAAACTCCATGAGATAGTGAATGACAGGGAAGCCTGGCATGCTGAAATCCTTGGGGTTGCAGAGTTGGACACGACTGAGCAACTGAACAACAACAACAAAAACAATAGCCACAACCAACAATGAGTGATAATTTCTATTGCTGTGGATCCTTGACAGTGATTCGTGTTCTCATTGTTTGAGATTTGGCTATTCTGATAAGTGTGCAGTGGTATCTCACTGCTGTTTTAATTTTCATTCCTGATGATAGATACATCTCTCCATGTGCTTATTTTTCCTGTTTCTCTTTTTGGTGAGCTATTTGTTAAGGTTTTTGCCCCATTTTCTTAATCTGGGCTGTTTCTGTTCTTATTGTAGAGTTTGAAGTAGACTTTGTAACCCTGTATAATAGTCCTTTATCAGAAAAGAGGAAAGCATATTCTTGTACAAATATTCTTTCCCAGCCTGTGGCTGGTCTTCTTATTCTGTGGAGATTGTCATTTTCAGAGCAGATGTTTTCAAAGTTAATAAAGTCTAGTTTGTTAATTACTTCTTTCATGGATTCCACATTTAATGTTGTTATCTGAAAAGATATCACTATACCCAATACCACTCACAAGGTTCTCTGATGCAGAGCCATGGATGTGAAATCAGCAATATAGAAGGCCATCTGTAAAGTTATATGCAGATTCTTCATCTGCACATGATGCTGGCAACCCTAATCTCTGCATTTTCATGGTCAACGGTATCTAGATCAATGCTATAAATTCTTCTTTAAGCATGCTTTCACTCAAGCCCATAAATTTTGATTAGGTCATAGCCTCATAGTGAGTCTGTCCCTCTGTATTATGGATTTCTTAAAAACTTTTCAGAATTTTTCTCCCCTTAGAGGCAACAGATGGCTAAAGTTCATTGGAGTTTGGCATTTCTCTTCCCTAATGTCAGTTAGATTTTGAAACTAGTCCAGCAGGTTAGGCTCTGGTTAACTGGTTTCTCCTGAGGGCAGCCTTTATTAAGAGAAACAGAGCACTCTGGCATTGTTCAAAATGGTTTATATTCCTATTCTACCAGAAAGTGAAAGTGATATTCTTAGCTGTTCAGTTGTGTCTTACACTTTGCGACCCCATGGGCTGTAGCCCCCCAGGATCCTCTGTCCATGGAATTTTCCAGGCAAAAATACTGGAGTGGGTTGCCATTTCCTTCTCCAGGGAAGGAAAAAAGAGGATATTTTTCTCTGCTTCTTTTTTTACCATAGCAACCTGGTTGATTTCTTGGAATTAAACTCCTCTATACTAGGGTGCCACCTTGTGAAAGTCCCCTGGAGTCTTTGACTCTCAGACTTATCCACACTATACCTCCAGCAATTTGTCAATCATGGTTCAGGTTTTCCTATCTCAGCATAGGTTTTGTTTGTGAGTTTCTGCTCTGGTAAGCCAAGACTCCCTGTATTTTTCTCCCTGTGTCTAATTTTGAGGGCAGTGGTTTGCCCCTTGTCCTCCTATAGAACAGAGACAAGTTGTTGATTTTCAGTTTACTTAGTTTTTTACTCGTTAGGAAGGAGCAAAGACTTTTAAGATCATTACATGTAGAACCCAAAGACAGAAGTCACCAATTCCTTTTAATTATGTACTTCAAGAACCCATTTTTCTCTTCTCATTTGCACAAAAATGTCTATATCTAGATCCATCTACATGGGTCACTTGCATTATTATCATAGTTTATTTAAAGTTGAGACCTAAAATAAATTTTGTTTTAAATTTCATGAAAACACAAAAGACCCTGAATAGCCAAAGCAATCCTGAGAAAGAAAAATGGAGCTGGAGAAATCAGGCTTCTTGACTTCAGAACTTACTACAAACCTACAGTATCAAAACAGTATGGTACTAACATAAAAGTAGAAATATAGATCAACGGGACAGGATAGAATGCCCAGGAATAAACCCATGCACCTGTGGTCAATTAATCTATAACAAAGGAGGCAAGAATATACAGTGGTGAAAAGACAGTCTGTTTAATAAGTGGTACTGGTAAAACTAGAGGACTACATGTAAGAATGAAATTAGAAAATTCTCTAACACTATTCACAAAAATAAACTCAAAAAGGGATTAAAGACTTAAGTGTAAGGCCAGATTTTATAAAACTCTTAAAGGAAACCATTGGCAGAACGTTCTTTGACATAAACCTCAGCAATAATCTTTGGATCCACCTCCTAGACTAATGACAATAGAAACAAAAATAAGCAAGCAGGCCCTAATTAAATATAAAAACTTTGCACAGCAACAGAAACCATAAATGAAAAGAGAACCCATAGAATGGCAAAAAAATATTTGCAAATGAAGCAACCAACCAGGCATTAATCTCAAATATACAAACAGCTCATGCAACTCTATATCAAAAAAAGAAAAACCCAAACAAAAAGGGAACAGATGATCTAAACAGATATTTCTCCAAAGAAGACATACAGGTGGCCAAAAGGTACATGAAAAGATGCTCAACATTACTAATTATTAGATAAATGCAAATCAGAACTATAATGAAGTATCATCTCTCCTTGGTCAGAATGGCATCATCAAAAAATCTATAAGCAATAAATGCTGGAGAGGGTGTGGAGAAAAGGAAAATCCTCCTATATCATTTGTGGGAACATAAATTGGTACATCCACTATGGAGAATAGTATGGAGATTCCTTAAACTAAAAATAGAGCTACCATATGATTCAGCAATCCCACTCCTGGACATGTATCTGGAGAAAACCATAGTTCTAAAAGATACATGAACCCTAGTGTTCATTGCAACACTTTTTACAATAGCCAAGACTTGGAAGCAACCTAAATGTCCATGGAATGGTGAATGGATAAAAAAGATGGGGTACATAGATACAATGGAATATTACTCAGTCACAAAAAAGAATGAAATAATGCCATTTGCAGCAACATGGATGGGCCTAGAGATTGTCATACTGAGTGAAGTAAGTCAGACAGAGAAAGACTAACATTATATGGTATTACTTATATATGGAAACTTAAAAAATGATGCAAATGAACTTTTTTACAGAACAGAAATAGAGTCCAAGATGTAGGGAAAAAACTTATGGTTACTAGGGGATAAGGAAGTGAAAGTTGCTCAGTCGTGTCCAACTCTTTGAGACCCCATGGACTATAAACTCCATGGAATTCTCTAGGCCAGAATACTGGAGTAGGCAGCCTTTCCCTTCTCCAGGGCATCTTCCCAAACCAGGGATCGAACCCAGGTCTCCCTCATTGTGGCAGATTCTTTACCAGCTGAGCCACAAGAGAAGGACGGTAGGGACAAATTGGGAGATTGGGATTGAGATGTACATAACGGTGGTGGTGGTTTAATCACTAAGTCATGTCCAGCTCTTGTGACCCCACGGACTACTATACATAAAATAGACAATGAATAAAAACCTGCTGTATAGCACAGGGAACTCTACTCAATACTCCATAATGGCCTACTTGGGAAAAGAATATTTTTTAAAGAATTGGTATATATTTATATATAATTGATTCATTCTGCTGTACACCTGAAACTAACACATTGTAAATCAAATATACATACTCCAATCAAAGCTTAAAAAATAAGGTAAGAGGGACAGAGAGGAAAAAAAAAGACACATGTCATATGATAACACTTATATGTAGAATCTAAAAAAATAAAATGGTACAGATGAACTTACTTACAAAACAGTCACAGAGTTCAAAAACAAACTTAAAGTTACCAAAGGAAAAATGTACGGGGGAGGGATAAATTAGCAGTTTGTCATCAACACAGACACACCATTATTTTTAAAATAGGTAACCGACAGAGACCTACTATATAGCACAGAGAACTCTACTCAGTATTCTATGATAACCTATATGGAAACGAATCTGAAAAAGAATGGATATAAGTATAACCAAATCACTTAGCTATATACCTAAAACTAACACAACATTATAAATAAACTATTTACTCCAATATAAAATGAAATTAATTCTAAAAAGAATCATTGACAAATATTGAGCCTGGGAAAGAAAAATTGTTGTGAATCTGGTCAAGGGACTCTAATTAAAATTTAACATCAAAAATAAAAATTTCCCTCTTTTTGTATTTTCCCATTCCATTCTACATTGCTATGAATATTTTCCTCAATCAATAATTCCACCATGCCACTCCAATATTTATAAATCTTTGTAAGATATAGTAAAATCTGTGCATAGCAATGAAGCCTAGTACATAGAAGTCACATTCATATATCAAACATTATACTACTGTATACTGGTCAAACTGGCCTTATTTTTTATTTAAACATTTAGGTACAATGAAGGAAGTGGAAAAGGAATCTAATGGCTTAGATGTGGCAATTTATAGTTTTATATAGTTACGTTTTTACATACTTAACTATTTTATAGGAACTTTCTCTATATAAAACTCTACATAAATCTATCATCTATGTCTTTGAAAAATGATACCAAAACTGTCTAAACAGGACTGTAGAAAGGTCAAGAATTATCATAGATGTCAGACATGTAATTTGAAGGAAAGAATATCTTTGGACAGTAGGAAATGATAGCATGTGTCTTGCGATTGGTGAGAGGTTTGCAGGAAGCATAAAGTCAAGTAAAGAAAAATGCATAAAATATTGAAGTGAGAATTAGGGCTCCTTTTAGATAGTATATTCAAAAGCAGAGACATCACTTTGCCAACAAAGGTCCATCTAGTCAAGGCTATGGTTTTTCCTGTGGTCATGTATGGGTGTGAGAGTTGGACTGTGAAGGAGGCTGAGCGCCGAAGAATTGATGCTTTTGAACTGTGGTGTTGGAGAAGACTCTTGAGGGTCCCTTGGACTGCAAGGAGATCCAACCAGTCCATTCTGAAGGAGATCAGCCCTGGGATTTCTTTGGAGGGAATGATGCTGAAGCTGAAACTCCAGTACTTTGGCCACCTCATGTGAAGAGTTGACTCATTGGAAAAGACTCTGATGCTGGGAGGGATTGGGGGCAGGAGGAGAAGTGGATGACAGAGGATGAGATGGCTGGATGGCATCACTGACTCGATGGACGTGAGTCTGAATGAACTCCGGGAGTTGGTGATGGACAGGGAGGCCTGGCGTGCTGCAGTTCATGGAGTTGCGAAGAGTCGGACACAACTGAGCGACTGAACTGAACTGAACTTAGCTAAGAGTTAGATTGAATAACTGATACAATTTTGTAATTTAGTAAAGTGATGAGAAACACAGAACATTTGAAATGTTCTTCCATATTAAAAATTAAATATAAAATCTTCCATAATTTCTTAAAATCAGTTCAGTTCAGCTCAGTCACTCAGTCATGTCTGACTCTCTGCAGCCCCATGGACTCCAGCATGACAGGCCTCCCTGTCCATCCCCACCAACTCTTGGAGTTTGTTCAAACTCATGTCCATTGAGTTGGTGATACCATCCAACCATCTCATCCTCTATCATCCCCTTCTCCTCCTGCCTTCAAGCTTTCCCAGCATCAGGGTCTTTTCTTAAAATGAAGTGATCCATAAATGTTTTGTAGTGTTATGTTAAACAGAAATCTACATGTATTCACTGTAGAATAAGTTTAGCTCTTTTCTCTGGGCCTGACTCTCTTTCTGTGTATGTGTATCTATGCATTGGGCACAACAACAGAAAAGGAGATAACATACCACTTTTCTTGGCTATAAATGCATCAGCTCCTTAACTTAATATAGTGTTCTTTTTCATACCAGCATTTTAAGCATTGAGTAAGTAAAAGTCAGTCAGTCATGTCTGACTTTTTGTGACCCTATGGACTCTATAGTCCTTGGAATTTTCCAGGCCAGAATACTAGATTGGGTACCCTTTCTCTTCTCCAGGGGATCTTCCCAACCCAGGTATCGAACCCACATCTCCCGCATTGCAGGTGGATTCTTTACCGCCAGCTGAGCCACAAGGGAAGCCCAAGAATACTGGAGTGGGTAGCCTATCCCTTCTCCAGCGAATCTTCCCAACCCAGGAATCAAACCAGGGTTTCTTGCATTGCAGGAGGATCCTTTACCAACTGAGCTATCAGGGATGCTCCCATTTTAAGCATCAGGCAATGTTTAATAACAAGATTAATAAGTTACATGTGGATTAGTTTTCCACTTAGACCAAACTGTCCTTATTTTGCATATTTATTTTCATCAAATCTCACAAAAACTGGAAGTGCTTTTTTCATGAATTGAGATGCTTATTTTCAAATGGAAGGGGAGAGATGTGTACATAAATCTAGTTAAGAAACTATTATGTGAGCTGAACTTAGATGTGAAATTTTCTGAATTTGTAGTTGAAACAGAAGGAAACTATTGAGGTCATTTGGGTAATAAAAACTGCTTCTATGCCAGAGTCATTCTTGAAAGGGAGTCTCTTACAAGGAGAAAGCCTCAGTGGGCACCAATCACCTCTTTCAACCCTCACTGCCACCTCTTCCACCTCCCGATTTTTTGTGCATGTTTTAGTTAAATCACTGACAAGGAAACCACCAGCCTTATGCTTTCACTAATGTTAGGAACAGCACACAGAATTTGTAATGTTAGGCACAGCAGCTGAACATACTACAGAGGAGTAGAAAAGGAGAAAAAAATGATGCCATTAACCATGCAAATGTGTGCCACATCTGTACTAAATTGCCATTTGCATGAATACAGCTAAGGCAAGCAGGATTACTGTCATTAGAGCAATGCTGTTTGCACTGCTATATTGCATTTAAGGTTGTATGGGTGTTTCCATTTATACTGCCCCCCTTCTTTTTAGGGGTTTATAATTTGGTTGTAATAATCTGCTTTGGGATGAAACATTACTACAAATTCACAGAGGGGGAGCAATTTTTAATTATAAAATTGGATTCAAATTGGTTCAGCCATATTGTAGCTAGAGAAAAGCATTTAAGCACACTAACCAAAAAAATACGTTTTCTTTTAAAATACAAGTCTTTTGACTTGAACTTTTTTTTCACTTTAAGGCAGAAAACTATTTTTACCATAGCATTTTATGTTTGTTGATTTTTGTGTAGTGTCCCACCAGAAGATTGATATTATATACACAAATTGTCCATTTTAATTCTCAAACTTCCAAAAGAGGTTATTTCAAGTACATGCTTTATTAATTATTTAAAATATACAGTTTTATTGTATCCACTCCTGATAAATTGCATACTGCAATAGGGTCTCTTCAGCCCGTAACAAGAAACAAGACATCTTACACATGTTAAAGAACAATTTTACAATCAGTGTTGCCTACTTATGGATAAATAACAAATTACATGAGCAACTTTTCAGTGGCAAGTAGCTCAAGTTATATAGAATTTTTTAAAATAAAAGGTGTTTGTCTTTATATATATAAATTTTATATATATATAATTTGAGTAATTATATATATATATAATTTACATATATATATTTATAATTTGAGTATATTGCAAGAGTACTTGCCATTTCCTTCTCCAGGGGAATCTTCCTGACCCAGGATCGAACCCAGGTCTCCTGCATTCCAGACAGACGCTTTAACCTCTGAGCCAAGAGCTTCCTGGTATATATATATAATTTACATATATATTTATAATTTGAGTATATATATACAATTTGAGTAATGAGTGTATTGAGTTTATATAGGCATTGGTTGACAAGAGATGTTGGCTGTGCAAGGGTTATAATCACTTTCAGCTACTTTAAGTACTGAAAAGGAAAGATAGGTATATTTATATATACTTGTGTCCATGGAATTCTCCATGCAAGAATACTGGAGTGGGTAGACTTTCGCTTCTCCAGGGGATCTTCCCTGACTCATGGATTGAACCTGGGTCTCCTGCATCACAGGCTGATTCTTTACCTTCTGAACCACCAGGGAAGCCAGGGTCTTGGTTATATAGTAATGGCTAAAAATAGTACCTAAGCTAATGCTCACGCCACAGGCAATCATATTATTGGTGACTGAATTATTTCAGATTGTTTCTATAGTCCTCTTGGGAAAGCATATTTATTTGTTAATTTATGTAAGTCCCCATGGCTGTTGAGTATTGTCGATTTGTAGTTATACAATGACAATGTATATGTGCCCCAAAAACTATTCATGTTTTTAGAAGTATTATAATCTGGGATCCTTTTGGAAAGCAGATGACACAATTAAACAGGAAACACATCAAGAGAGTTTTAAAGGTACTATCTGTGGCATGTGTGGAATGGGGAATGGCCACAAAAAATAGTGCGGTCTCTCAGGATTAATAACAAAAGAGATTTAGTATCAGACCTAAGTCTGAAGGGTTAAGAGGAGAGGGGACAGTTAGTGGAACCTGAAGAGAGATGGGAAGAGGACCTCCTGATGGGAGCTCTGACATTTGATCAAAAGAAACAGCCATCACAAGGTAACCTGTCAGAGAATGAGCCAGAAAATTAAACACTTGGGCCTCAGTTTACTCACTGGACCTAATCTGATAATGTACATCCTTGGCAATGAGGGAACAAACAGAAGTTCTTCCTAGGCCGCTGGAGAAACAATCTAGAACAATAAGTAATGATAAATGTAATGAATTTAAATAGATGCAAAATCTTAACAAGTTAGGTTTTCTTGGTTAATAAACATATCAGTGCAATATATTACTTTAGTCAAACTTTGACTAACTCATCAATTCACAGATAACTTATGTGGAGTCTGGGTAGCCTTTCCTTTCTCCAGGGGATCTTCCCAACCCAGGGATCGAACCCAGGTCTCCCGCATTGCAGGTGGATTCTTTACCAGCTGAGCCACAAGGAAAGCCCAAGCATACTGGAGTGGGTAGCCTATCCCTTCTCCAGGGGATCTTCCCAACCCCGGAATAGAAGCGGGGTCTCCTGCATTGCAGGTGGATTCTTTACCAACTGAGCTATGAGGGAAGCCCAATATATGATGGGAAGATAGCCCCTTACATAAATATCTATAATTCTGGCATACATGCTATTTCAGTGGTACAAAATGATTGCTATCAAGAGATGGGCAGTAGGTGCTTCATTCATAAGAGAATGTGGAGAATGACATACAGAATACATGCCTATTGATGTAGGTTTTAAATGGTGGATAAATTTCTATCAGCAAAGTATGGATTTTCCTGCCTGAGGAAAATTATCTTCGTGGTACAAGAGCCAGAAAGGAATGTTTCAAAGAATGTTTCTTTCACATGGGGGCAGTGTTAGTTAAAAGGGAAGACTAATACCTTTTAGGAGGGGAACTTAAACTCCAGTCTATGATATTTGTATTTTGTTGAACATGATGGGAAGGTCTCTAAGTTTCAGAAGAAGGAAGTAATGCAGCCACAACAACTCATGAGACACATCAATCTGGCTTCCCCAATTCGCTTGGACTAGAGGTTAGGGTGTTGGACAATCTACTTATAACATCAACACACTAATATTCACTTACGAGGACAAGGATTGAGATAGAATGTAGGCAAAGAAACAGAAAAAAAAGAAGGCATCAACATGAAGAGATTTAACAATGTATTTCAATGCTATATTTAAATTCGAAAGAGCCATCTCAGATCAACTTAAAAGAAAAAAGAAATATTGAGATTATTAAATGTATCACTGTCTGGTATCATGTCCTCCTGAATGTAAGTTTCTTCCCAATATGCTTTTACAAAGCCAAGGGAGGCCGATCGCTTTTTCCTTTGCCTCCCTGCCGTTCCAACAAGTATCATTATCTCTAATCCCAGCCTTGCTCATCCTGCTGAGCGTCCAATAGCTATTAAAGATAGCTTTTTGCAGTGTTAACTGAAGCCCTCAGTCCAGTGGCGGCGTGTGGATATTTTGGCATATTTTAAACTGGGCTTTTTTTGAATGGCTTATTGTAATTTATGTAAGATATTTTGATTTTAAAAACTTACTCACCTTATCTGACTTGGTACACAGGGCCAGAAAGTTCTGTTCTTATTTCAGAATTCTTACTAAGGAAATTTGTCTATTGCACTTGTTTGTAAATTGGTTTTGTGAAATCAAAATTGATTCATAATCATGATGATAAAGGCATCAATAGTACTAATATTCAAAATTTATGAATCAAGTAAAAAAAAAGACATTACTAGAAATAACACATGATGCCTTCTTAAAAGTTCACATAGAGGTAAATTCTTAGTGCAGCTATTAAGGCTGACATCCTCTGTCAGTCTTTATCTTATCATGTAAGGATGCTAAATTACAAATTTTTTACTTTGAAAGTTCTGGAAAGTGGCCCATGAACAAGTCACTCTGTGCCTCTGGCTTCCCATTGCTATTTCTGTTATATTTAAGAGTTTGGCTTGTGGATTCTGACACTCTCTTCCAGACCACTGGCATAATTCCTTAATTCACCTTCAAATGTGCTTATGTTGATAGTATGAGGGACCTACCAAGTAGTGTTCAAGAGGTAAATGTGTTGGATGTCCATGAGGTAAATTTGGGAAATTACCATGTTTCATAATGACAACATATGATGATAAAGGTTTTGTCTTCATGGAACCAAGCAGGGAAGAAAAAATTACACATGTACACACATACACATATCGGTCACTAAGCGTATTTTCAAATAACTGGATCTCTTGCATTACGGAGACCAAAATGTCCAGATGTTTTCCCTGAGTTTTAGTGCTAGGCATATTTTCAATACACCCATTGAAAATCAATATAACTAAATCACGAAGAAGAGTGCATGTACGGTGTGTGTGTGTGTGAGAGAGAGAGAGAATTTCCAGGCTCCTATTCCACAGTGTATAACACAAAATATCCTACAACCACATCACTGAAAAAATGAGTGAGATTCTCCGTTTCTCTAGCTTAATGTCATCTTGAGTTCAGTCTCAATTTTCAAGGATTTTTCATGACTTCCTCTCTACATGAGCAAAGAATACTCATTTCAAATGTGTTACTGTCTGTAATTGAATGTGTGTGTGCACGTGCGTGTGTGTTCACGTCTCACGACTTACCCTGTATTTTATTTAACTTAAGTTCTTGCTCTCAGATATATGCAAACCTGCACTATCCTTTTATTCCTCATGTGTGTGTGTTGTAAACAGGTGGAGAGAACCCTTTCAAGTGAGCTGCAGGACTACTTGGGTCACTAAAGAAGTCTGCTTTCCTGACATGTCAGTTCGAGTTACTGTAAAAAGAACAGCTCTTAAAAATGCATGACTTCATGTGGTCAAATGTGTCAAAAATGGTTTAAAATAATACAATCCTAAGAACCATAGGGGGTGGGAGGGAATGGCAAAAAGAATTACTGGTATTTTCCTCTCTTATATCCCATATTTAGAGCCAGTGCCATAAAAGCACACCAGGAACACGTGTGAGATGCAGTCATTTTCTCCAAGTAAGTTTTGCCAAAATTACTGCACGTACTATGGTTATCCTTTTTAATTATCTCGATATGTATTTCTGGAGGGTCTATCACTAAATGCTCATGTGCTTCGACTTGGAGGCGATTCTTGCTCGAATCAAAAGATAAGGAAAGATGCTGCGGAGCGTGACTTCTGAATGCTATGGTGTAGCCTTCTGGGAGTAGTCACAAGAGAAATCATGCTCTTGGGGGGATTGTTCACAAATTTTAAAGCAAGTCTACCCTTTTACCTTAAATGCAAAGTAGCCTGGAACAGTATTCAATAACTAACCACATTTCCTAATTATGCTGATTCTTTTTCAAAGTTTTCTCAGTGCACATTTCACTGGGATGCTCTGAGTTACATACACTTTTAAGTCAAATTGTTATGAACTAGGAAATATTTTTAGCTTTGTAGTCTTTGGATCAATTACTGTGTATATTATGCACCTAATCATTAGGGAAATGGCCATTACTTACATTCTAAGGAGGTCGCTAGTTGGAACACATTTTCCTCTTGAAATATGTAAATTTTGTAGTTTGAACGTCACATTGCATATCCTACACACTATTCACTGATGGTACCGAGTTGAGCAAAAATATATGCATTAACTTATGTAAGTGAAGCTATCTTTACTCATGGAAAGTAAACAAACTGGTGTACATAAAGGTAACCTGCCACCCTCAAAAGCTCCTCAGTGCGTCTGTATGGGTTCTGTTCGCAAACGAGTGCATCGCAATTTTGCAGGTACAAATTTGGAAGCTCTTTCAAAAGCATGGTACATCATTTTATTCTTGAAAAGTGATTAGCATGTTACCTTAAAAATTTCATGCTGCAAATTATATTTTAATCTGGAAATTCATGAAGGCCTAAATTTAAATAGATTGTCATCATTTTCTTAGTCCAAAAGCACAGAACAAACTAAATATATCTGAAGGTATTTTTCTTTGGAAATCCAGGCCTGTAATATCTGTTGAGGATAAGTAAACAGTTGGCAAGGAACTCCCTCTTGTGGTCAAACATTTTTAATTAGGAAAAAAAAAAAAAAGATTTGTACTCGACCGATGGTCTGGATTATTAAAACGTGGGTCACTTGTAACCATTAAGATTAACAATACTGATATAAGTGGTTTTACTGAAGCAATTCATTGCAAATTAGAGCTGAATTCTGAAACATATGCTTTTAATTTTTCCTAAAACAGAGCTTTGCCCTGCTGTTCAGGATAAATCCACTTTGAATTTCAATTTCCAAGGTTTCTTGTTACTTTAAAAAATACATAACATTCTTTTAAAATTATGTGCACACACACACACTTAAGTACATACATATAATACACATATATATCATTGTCAGACACAGAGTGGAAGACGTTTATGAATTCTGTATTGTAAGAAGCTCATATCCTCTTTGTTTTGATCTCAGCACTTTGTTTTCTCATAGTTTCTAAAACTGAAGGACTGCTAAATATTTCTTCAAGCAGCAGGAGAAACAGTTCCCATATGCTGTTAACCAGTGCTCTCCCAGAGTCCACGTGGCAACAGTCTATTGTCAGAAGCAATAAATTCCTGACAGCTAATCAGAAATGTTCTAAACACTTATTATGAATGAGGCAAATTACCAGACACATAATGCAGCTGACAAATTCTAATTTTTTCCTGATTGTTCCACCTGAGCAGTGCCTCCAACGACTTCACTAGATAGGTAATAGGCAGTCACTATCTGTCCTAATACTGAGTACACAATTCATTTCCACAATATCAAATTAAAACCTGATGCCAAAAGCCTGGGATTTAACTTATCTTCCGACAGCACACCAAAGGTCGGGAAGAAGGCCCTGTGCTCAGATCAGGTCACTGCTGCCAGTTCAAATAGTAATGATACAATCTGAAACAACTTCTTTTGGGAAGACTTTCAATATAAGCACAAGAAGGCTCCAAAGTTCAATCGAGTCATTATTGAAGGGTGTGTGAGAGAGAGAAATCCTTATCATGTAAGTTCTCCAGTTTGTGCAGGGAATGTCTGCATGTGAAGAGAGCTATTTCTGTACACGTGCTGGTTCCAAAACACTTTGCCTGCCCAAAGTGAAACACTCAATCATCAGTGCAATAATACACATATGATTTCTTTATACAAGTTAGGAAAGAAAATGTGTGAGAGGACAAAACTGTTTGTCTTTAAATTTTTGTTCATATTTCCCAGCTGTTCTTTTTGTTAAGTTCTGTTGAATAAGGTGTATTTATGTTAAAATTGTTGTCCCTTTCTATTGATACAAAGCAAAGTGTATTCACTATAGGAAAATCAGAAGTGTACACATCTTTTCAAATATTAGAAACATAAGCATTTGCGCTTCTCAAAACATGGGTAACTCTGTAATAGTTTTAATAACCTTATTTAAAGGACACTAATTTTTATGTTCATAGATGGGCCTGTTTGTTTTCTTAATGTTTTAAACATCAGCATACTCTATTGTATGAATAAACCATTATGTATTTACTCAAACCACCAATGAAATAACTTTGCAGCTTTTCAATATTAAGACAAAATTATAAATATCCACAGTTATATCTTCACTCCCTCATTTTCATTTAACAATACAATGTATCCTCAAATTTATGAATTATGCCAGATAAAAGGTCACAATTTTTCAATCTATGTGTTTTTACTCATTTTAAAATGTATATTTTAATGAACTTGTAAATCTACTCTTGGATTTTTTTTTCCAGTAAATCAAGTATAAAATTTATAAAATTTATAATATTGTTAAAAGAACATAATTTAATGATATTGTCTCAAAATAAGTTTCTTAACACCAGGAAAACTGTAATCATTGTGCTTAAACTCAGGTTCTGTGCAAATGATGTAGTATTATTCATCAGTAAAGTTTTGGAATACTTTTGGAATACTACTTTTGGAATTAAAAGGATGCTTTTGCCAATCCAGGTTCAATGCACGATACTGGATGCTTGGGGCTAGTGCACTGGGATGACCCAGAGGGATGGTATGGGGAGGGAGGAGGGAGGAGGGTTCAGGATGGGGAACACATGTATACCTGTGATGGATTCATTTTGATATTTGGCAAAACTAATACAATTATGTAAAGTTTAAAAATAAAATAAAATTAAAAAAAAAAGGATGCTTTCAAAATGCTGAGTTCTTTGCATATTTAGATAGAAATTTAGCTGCTCTTAAAGGCAATTATAAGTTTGTAATATGCTTTCCTAAAATATATATTCTAGAAGGGCAAATTATTTTAAGGGAAAAAACATATAGTAACAGATATATATATATATATATATATACACACACACACATATATACACACAATATATATATATATAAAATCAATAAATAAGTCAGTCTTTTACTTACTTTTATAAGTATCTTTCAACAGTATTATAGTATATTGAGATCCCATTCACTGTAGAATGTACAATGATTTTTGGTATCAGTGAGGAAGAAAATCACCAATTATAATCATAAAGTGTCTTTGATTATAAGTTCTTTAAAAGAAGTTAAAATTTAGAATCAGTGGCCTTGAATCAATGCATAGTCAGAAATATATAGTATATAAAGAAATATTAATATTTATATAACTATAATAATTTATAGCAGTAAACAGATACAGATGTAGATGTAGACTGTAAGACTCTAGCCATGGTTTTAATGATTTCTTTTAAAAAATAACTGATTTAACTTATTTGAACTTAAAAGGATCACACTTTACATCTTTGTATTTTTTCCTGTAGTATATGACTATTTCCCTGGTGGCTCAGACAGTAAAGAATCTGCATGCAATGCAGGATACCAAGGTTCAATCCCTGGGTTGGGAAGATCCCCTGGAGAAGGGATGACTATCCTCTCCAGTATTCTTGCCTGGAGAATCCCATGGACAGAGGGGCTTGGTCCTCTACATGGGGTTGCAAAGAGTTGGGCACCGCTAACACACACTCTGTTATAAAATAATATATAAATGAACAAAATGCCTGCAGGTAAGAAAAAAAAAAGGCATTTCTCTACAGTAAACCTTTGACTTCTACAAATATTTCATAGACCTTGGGAGGTTTCTTTCATATATTACATGAAAATTGAAGGCTGGTTTATATGGTCTCTTCTGTGCCTATGGCAGACATTGTCGCCATGTTTCCTTGACTTTAAGATCCCACTAATATTCGATACATCACTATTCCAGGTTGATTTTAAAAGCAAAAATAATACTCCCAATTAAGACTGTGACATGTCATTGATTGTTAGACATACCTCAAATCCAGAGAAGGAAATGTATTGAACCTAGCATATATGAAATATTGTAATAAACCATGACATTCTTCTCTGCTTTATCTGAATACAGCCTCAGATTATTTTGCAATACAATAGTCCCTACAGGCATACCAATAGGGAGAGATAATTCAGTATACGAATAATTGAATGTTGAGAATTATTTCCGAAGAGGCCTGGAAATATGAAATCCTCTAATAAGTAAAGAGATATAAGTCATGCTATATGATAAACCAAGGATATTGAGCACTAACCTAGTCCTATCTTTTGAAAGTTAACTTACTGAAGGAATTTCCCATAAATGCATTGTGCTCTCTCTCTCTCTCTCTCTCTCTGGCTTTCAACAATAAGCTAGAAAGTATATGGGAAGAAGAGAAAACAAAGAAATACAGGGAGAAAAAAAAAATCGCATTAACCGTCTCCAAGCATTAGGAGCCATATATATGTACTTCATGCCTATTTTTTTTACTGGATAATTCCAGGAACCAGAAAAACTTTTAATTGTACATAGGTAAGGAAACTGAGTTTAGGTTAGAGAATAACTTATTCAAACAGCCATCAGGAGTGCAATTGTTGGGATTAATATCTAACTATACAGATTGCAACCGATTTGTCTTAGAGGAAAACAACAGAATGGGAAAGACTGGGGATCTCTTCAAGAAAATCAGAGATACCAAACGAACATTTCATGCAAAGATGAGCTCCATAAAGGACAGAAATGGTATGGACCTAACAGAAGCAGAAGATATTAAGAAGAGATGGCAAGAATACACAGAAGAACCATACAAAAAAGATCTTCACGACCCAGATAATCACGACGGTGTGATCACTCACCTAGAGCCAGACATCCTGGAATGTGAAGTCAAGTGGGCCTTAGAAAGCATCACTACGAACAAAGCTAGTGGAGGTGATGGAATTCCAGTTGACCTATTCCAAATCCTGAAAGATGATGCTGTGAAAGTGCTGCATTCAATATGCCAGCAAATTTGGAAAACTCAGCAGTGACCACAGGACTGGAAAAGGTCAGTTTTCATTCCAATCCCAAAGAAAGGCAATGCCAAAGAATGCTCAAACTACCACACAATTGCACTCATCTCACATGCTAGTAAAGTAATGCTCGAAATTCTCCAAGCCAGGCTTCAGCAATATGTGAACCATGAACTTCCTGATGTTCAAGCTGGTTTTAGAAAAGGCAGAGGAACCAGAGATCAAATTGCCAACATCCGCTGGATCATCGAAAAAGCGAGAGAGTTCCAGAAAAACATCTACTTCTGCTTTATTGACTATGCCAAAGCCTTTGACTGTGTGGATCATAATAAACTCTGGAAAATTCTGAAAGAGATGGGAATACCAGACCACCTGACCTGCCTCTTGAGAAGTCTGTATGCAGGTCAGGAACCAACAGTTAGAACTGGACATGGAACAACAGACTGGTTCCAAATAGGAAAAGGAGTTCGTCAAGGCTGTATATTGTCACCCTGTTTATTTAACTTATATGCAGAGTACATCACGAGAAATGCTGGGCTGGAAGAAACACAACCTGGAATCAAGACTGCTGGGAGAAATATCAATAACCTCAGATATGCAGATGACACCACCCTAATGGCAGAAAGTGAAGAGGAACTGAAAAGCCTCTTGATGAAAGTGAAAGTGGAGAGTGAAACAGTTGGCTTAAAGCTCAACATTCAGAAAACTAAGATCATGGCATCTGGTCCCATCACTTCATGGGAAATAGATGGGGAAACAGTGGAAACAGTGTCAGAATTTATTTTTCTGGGCTCCAAAATCACTGCAGATGGTGACTGCAGCCGTGAAATCAAAAGACGCTTACTCCTTGCAAGGAAAATATGACCAACCTAGATAGCATATTCAAAAGCAGAGACATTACTTTGCCAACAAAGGTTCGTCTAGTCAAGGCTATGGTTTTTCCAGTGGTCATGTATGGATGTGAGAGTTGGACTGTGAAGAAGGCTGAGTGCCGAAGAATTGATGCTTTTGAACTGTGGTGTTGGAGAAGACTCTTGAGAGTCCCTTGGACTGCAAAGAGATCCAACCAGTCCATTCTGAAGGAGATCAGCCCTGGGATTTCTTTGGAAGGAATGATGCTAAAGCTGAAACTCCAGTACTTTGGCCACCTCATGCGAAGAGTTGACTCACTGGAAAAGACTCTGATGCTGGGATGGACTGGGGGCAGGAGGAGAAGGGGATGACAGAGGATGAGATGGCTGGATGGCATCACTGACTTGATGGACCTGAGTCTGGGTGAACTCCGGGAGTTGGTGATGGACAGGGAAGCCTGGTGTGCTGCGATTCATGGAGTCGCAGAGTCGGACACAACTGAGCGACTGATCTGATCTGATGTGATCTGATGACTTCAGAACAGTGCTGCAAAATTTGCTTTGTAGGCAATTTGGCTCCACAAATTATTCAGCAAAGGAAGGGATACCTGTACACAGAATTAGAATCAGTTCTAGTTCTACCTAGGGCAAAATATAATACTTATATTTAATTTTATCTGATATATTATTTCTTTATGAACTGAACACTTCATAGAGAAAAACTTGCTATTGACACCCAATCATAACATGAACTCTAGGAATATTCACACTCCTTCTTCATCTTTGGCTGTATACTTCTATGGATTATGGTTCAAGATGCTTTGCTATCTCCTTTGGTTTGACTTTGTCACACACACACACACACACACACACGGTGGCATTAATGCGCCTGTGTTCCTGGTCTGGCTTATATTATCCTTCATAGTAGAGCTATGTCTTTCTTTTAAAATATATCAATAGTGTATCTCCATGAATAATTTTTTCTATTTTAGAATTACTGAAACCCTTCTACTAATGTCATTGCATGTCAAGGTGAAGAAGATTTAGGGCAAAGAGAAATGGAAATATCAGCCAATCACAATAGTTTCGGAGGAAACCATCTGTACTTTCAGCCAAACCACCTTACTTGTTCATTCTAAGGAGACACTTTGTTCTGTGGAACAGGCTACTTCATTTTAAGGTTTTTTTTCTGTGAAGAAGTTGTTCCCTCTGGTGCCTGAAACTACAGCATCAGTCTATTGTGATTGTTTTTTTGGTGGAAACCATGACTCTCTTGGGTGTATTACTCTGGTTTAAAGTGGCCCTTCAATTGTCAATGATCAAATTGCTACATGGACCATTTATACAGAGGTATTTCTTTTTGGAGCAAGAGTGAAATCAAGTGTTTTTTGTGCCACACCAGGGATTCAACATGCTCCAGTAGATAAGCCACTGGCCTAAGGATGTAAAATCATTCATATTTTCATTTTAGTCATATTCTTTGTTATCTACTTAGAACCATGTAGTTCAATTTTACTAATGTGAATTCTGAGACATTAAAAACACCAAAGGAAAGGATTCAAAAAATTAGATGTTTCATGTTAACTGAAATTGAGCAAATACTTATACAACTCTTTTTTGATTAAAAAAGTGAGTGGAAATATTTTATGATTCTTAAAGTAGGAAGGGTATCCTGAGAACAGAAAAATAAACAAAACTCCTTTTATAACAATGACTTCAATATAGAAGTCCAAGTGTTTGCAAATGGTGAAACCAGTAAAATTGGTCTCCAAGTTCTTATCAAGATATTAAACCTATATAATGGACAGTGGAATAAAATGTTAACTTCCTTGATTTTGACTAAAATTGTGTCAAATTAACTATCATGACACCATGTTTATAATGCTCAAAACATTTTACTAGTAGTTATATAATATTTAATTTTAAATATAGAAACATATTAGCTTATCAATGAAGAGTGAAAAGCAAAAAATATTTTTGAACACAGGACCAATGAAAGGAAAGAAATAAAAGGGTTAATTTACAATAAAAGTGTTTGAGCTTCAGCAATTCATAATTTCCTTTCTTTGACTTAAGCTATTAAATAAGGAAAAGACTTTTAAGATTACAGAATCCCTTGTAAAAAATTATCAATAAATTTATGATTTAAGGAACTAAATACTAATATAATTGGTATTTCTATATATAAGTATTAAAATTTCTTCACTCATAAAAGATGAAATATATATTTTCCATTGTTATCTTGCTTTCTGCATGGATATGTTTTCATCCTCTTGAATATTTTACACTGAATGTATATAATATAAATTTGCAATTGATTTAAGCTCATGCACTATTAGATATGAGAGCACTGGACAGGAATCCATGCATTATTGCTTACTGTAAAGAAGAGGAAAGACAGCTTTCATAATAATGTGAAAATGCCAGGAGCAATTGCCTTAAGTCTTTGTCAGCTAAGACCCAAAAAAGAAAGTCACTCTTTTGATCAATAAGAATGAATTATAATTATCTCTATTGCAACAGCATTAGGGAATGCAGTGTAACTAAGAGAACCAGAGGCCAAATTTGGTGAGCCAATCCAATCCTAACTTGAAAGTAATTTTGAAAAACTGTATACCTGTGGCGGATTCATTTTGATATTTGGCAAAACTAATAAAATTATGTAAAGTTTAAAAATAAAATAAAATTAAAAAGAAAAAAAAAAAACAGCTTGCATGTCAAAGTTACCTGGTGAAGATTCAGGTGTCATTTTCTTCTTGATTAACTGAGCTCACATAAATATTTAATTAGGTTTTATGAGACCCTGGAAAAGGGTGATTCTTTGTAATACTTTCAATGTGAAATACTTGTAAGATCTGTAATACATGGAAGAAATAAAGAATAGTTTGTCCTAGAATTTCTAAGAAGGAACTTTACTCGTCTTTAGCTTTAGAGTCTAATTTTTATAATTTTCTGATTTACTTTTAAGACAAATAATAAAATGATTACTGCTTTTTTTTTTTTTCTCCCCCTAGAAAGTTGGGTTTGTCCTTCCCATGAACTGTCAGCTACATGAAGACCTTAGAGATTCCTCTCAGAAACTGTCATTTGTCTGTTCCTGGGCTGACTGCAACTCACCTGCAATCATTTATAATTAATGATTATGTTTCCCAGATAGAAGGGGAAAAAACATGTAATCAACATCCCACTGAAAAAAAGATTGCTTTTACTTTTAGTTTTCTGTTTTTCTGACTAGATGAGATTTAAGATTAAACTGGGTATAAGAGATAGAGTATTTGAAATAAAAGATTTGAAGATATGCAATATTTCACGGTTTTTAGAGCCCAGAATTAAGAGATTTCAGGGGTTCAACTCTCTGATTCCTCACTGGTCAACTGTATGACACTGGATAAATTAGGCATGTTTCAGTTTTCACATTTGTAAAATGGGGAGAACACTACAAGTTAGTGCATATACTAATGTTGTTAGTAAAAGTATGTAGCTTAGAGCCCCAATTTCCTCATCAATAAAAACAGATTTGATTAAATAATCTTTACTTCTGAATACATTTTGGAAATTATATATTAAAATTAGTTATATATGACAGGAAGTTTTAAAAATGATTTTTGAATATACCTGTCAGATAAATTTCATTCATAGTTAAATATTTAGTAATGTTATTTAGTGGTATCTATGTTTAAGTATTTATATTATATAAATACTTATATATATACAAAAGTATATATATAACATATAAAATATATAAAATGTATATAAACTTATATAAAACTATATAGCCATATAGTTATATTGCTATATTATGTAAATATCTATATAATAATATCTACTCTGCCCTAGCATGAAGTTAACAACTTTAGTGTAATAGGTTTTCATAAATTTGAAGATGGTATTTAATGTGTTTAGAGGGAATACATGCAGAAAATCTGGAATCAGTTATCTTCTGTATGCTGTTGCTGCTGGTAAGTCACTTCAGTCATGTCCAACTCTGTGCGACCCCACAGACGGCAGCCCACCAGGCTCCCCCGTCCCCAGGATTCTCCAGGCAAGAACACTGGAGTGGGTTGCCATTTCCTTCTCCAATGCATGAAGGTGAAAATTGAAAGTGAAGTCGCTCAGTCATCATACAGGAAGGTATAAGATACAGGAGATAGGGTAAAGTATATTTGTAAGAGAAAATATTTAGATAGAATTATAGAAAGACGGAAAAAGAGAATGAAACAGAGAAAGACTACGTAGCTGATGAGGCAAGAATGACTGGAGAAGGTGTGTGAGAAATGCCCCTGAGTGAAATGTTCTTCTGGATATCTACTACTTGTAACTCTGAATAGCTCAATATACTTTAAATAAATAATTAACAAGAATAACTAATTAATCCAAAAAATGTGGAGCTTTGGTAGACAGTTGAAGTTAGGTTGTTACCACCTTATAATAGACTGACTATAAGATTTTTTTATAAGCTTCATGGTAACTACAAAACAAAAACCTATAGTAGATATACAGTAGATAAAGAGAAAGAAATCAAAGCAGTTAATAATCAAAAGGAACACAGAAACAAAAGATCTATGAAATATCGAGAAAGCAATGAACAAAATGGCAGTAGCAAGCACTTACCTAGCAATAATCACTTTGAATTTAAGTAGATTAAATTTTCTAATCAAAAGACAGAGTGGATAAAGGAGTAAAGACCCAACCATATGCTGCCTACAAGAAACTCATTTCAGCTTTAAGTTTTCATATAGGTTTAAGGTGAAGCAATGAAAGATATTTCATGCAAGTGGAAATCAAATGAGAAGAGGTTAGCTATACGTCATCAGACAAAACAGATTTTAAGTCAGAAACTGTAACAAGAGACAAAGGTGTACATGATATAATGATAAAGGACTAATTCATCAAGAGGATAGAACAGTTGCAAATATGCACCAATGTGGGAGCACCTAAATACAAAAAGCAAATGCTAATAGATTGGAAGGGAGAAATAGAATTATAATAATAGTAGGGGACTTCAAAACCCACTTTCAGAAACAGAAAGGTCACTGAAATAATCAATATGGAAAGAAACATTCTGAACTATACGTTAGACCAAATAGACCTAACAGACATACATATAATAGCCAACGATAGCAGAACTCACATCCTTATCAAGTTCATACAGAATATTTCCTAGGATAGATCATATGTTAAGCCACAGATCAAGTCCTAACAAATTTAAGAAGACTGAAGTCATATCAAAGATTTTTTTCCCAATCAGTATGGTATAAATTGAGAAAGCAGTAACAGGAGGTAATTGGAAAATTCACAAACATGTGAATATTAAACAGTATGCTCCTGAGCAACTAATGGGTCAAAGAAGATGTCAGAAGTTGTCTTGAGACTAATGAAAATGGAAATACAACATATCAAAACTTATGGAGAGCACCAAAATCAGTGTAAGAGGGAAGCTGATAGCAATAAGTGCTTACTTAAAGAAAAAAGGAAAAATCTCAATCTAACTCTACAACAAGACACTAAAAAGAAAAAAAAAAAAAGAACAAAAACTAAGTCCACAGAAGAAAGAAAATAGGATCAAAGCAGATAGGAATGAAATAGAGACTAGAAAGATAGTAAAAAAAACAAACCTATGTGTTTTTTTTAAAAATATGAACAGTATTGACAAACATGTAGCTAGAATACTTAAAAAAAGAGAAGACTCAATAAGATATCACAGAGGAATAATTGCAACTGATAACCACAGTAGTACAAGGGATTATAAGAGACTACTAAAATAATTATATACCAACAAATTGGATAACCTAGAAGAAATGGATAAATTACTAGAAACATACTTACCAAGACTGAATCATGAATAAACAGACAATCTGAACATACCACCTACTAGTAAGGTGACTGTTCTTTTGGGAAATTTTTGATTACTGATTCAGACTAAGACTATATGGCTTCACTGGTAAAGTCTGTAAAACATTTAAAGAAGAAATAATGTCAATCCTCCTCAAACTCTTCCAAAAAATTAAAGAGGGAACACTTCCAAATTCATTTTACAAGGCCAAAACCATATGAGAACCAAAACCCAAACCCAGAACCAACCAAAGCAGATACCAAAACCTGCTGAGAACCACCAAAAGGAAAGAAAATTATACGCAAATAACGTTGAGAAACATAGTTGCTAAGATTCTCAAAAAAACATGAGCAAAGCAATTAAGCTGAACATCATTAAAAGGATCATAGACTGTGCTCAAGTATGATTTAATCTTGGGGGATGTAAGGATGGCTGTATGTGTGTGTGTGTGTGTGTGTGTGTGTGCGCACGCTAAGTCCTTAAGTCATGTCTAACTTTTTGTGACCGAATGGACTGTAACCTGTTAGGCTCCCCTGTCCATGGGATTTTCCAGGCAAGAATACTGGAGGGGATTACCATTTGCTCCGGCAGGGCATCTTCCTGACCCAGGGATTGCACCTGGATCTTTTTCATGTCCTGCTCTGGAGGCAAACTCTTCACCACTGCTCCACCTGGGACCTCGTCAGGATGGCTACATGTCCACAAATAAAGCAATGTGATACACCACTTTAAGAGATGAAGGATAAATGCAGAAAAGGCATTTGATAAAATTCAACATCCAATTATGATCAAAATTCTCAAATTAGATATTAAAAAAAGCACATCAACAAATTATAATGATAAGCCCATAGTTAATATCATACTCAATGGTGAAGTTTTCCCTTTAAGATCAGGACCAAGATAAGGATGCCCTTGTTCATTACTTTTATTCAACATAGTGCTAGAAGTCCTAGCTAAAGCAATTAATAGGAAAAAGAAGTAAAAGTCATCCAAATAAAAAAGGAAGAAGTAAAATTGTCTGTAGATGACATCATCTTACATATAGAAAACTCTGAAGACTCCACCCAAAAATCTATTAGAATTGATAAATGAACTCAGTAAACTGCAGGATACAAAGTCATTATATAAGATAAATCAATGGCATTTCTATACAATATCAGCAAGCCACCAAAAGAAGAAATTAAGGAAACAATGCTATTTATAATAGCATCAAAAAGAATAAAATAATTAAAATTACATTGAACTAAGGAAGTAAAATATCTGTACACTTCCTCGAAAAATTTAAAAGAGAACTACCATACGATGTGGGAAAGAATCTGCCGGCAGATACAAGAGACGCAGGAGACATGGGTTCAATTCCTGGTTCAAGAAGATCCCCTGACGGAGAAAATGTCAACCCACTCCAGTATTCTTGCCTCGAAAATCCCATGGACAGAGGAGCCTGGCGAGTCGTGAAGAGTCCGACATGACTGAGTGACTGCGTGTGCACCCTAAGATACAGCACTCCTACTTCTCTTTATATATCCAAAGAAAATGAAATCACTATCTGGAAGAGTTACTAGACTCCTATGTTCAGGGTAGCACTATTCACAATAGTCAAAATATGGAAATAAATGTCTGTTGATAGATGAATGGAGAGAGACAATGTGCTATGCGTATGCACACTCACAGTGGAATATTATTCAGTCTTAGAAAAAGAAGGAAATCTCGCCATTTGTGGCATATATATTAAAGTAGGGGACATTATCCTAAATGAAATAAATCAGACAGGAAAAGTCAAATAATGTACAGTATCACTAATTTGTCAATCTTAACAACAATAACAAAATAAAAACAAGTCAAACCCATAGAAACGAAGAATAGAATGGTGGTTGCCGGGGGTGAGAGGTGGAGAAAAATGGGTAAGTGTTGTTCAAAGGGTACAAACTTTCAGTTATAAGATGAGTAAGTTCTGAAAATCTAATGGACATGGTGACCATATTTAATAACATGGCTGGATGGCATCACTGACTCCATGGACGTGAGTCTGGGTGAACTCCGGGAGTTGGTGATGGACAGGGAGGCCTGGCATGCTGCGATTCATGGGGTCGCAAAGAGTCGGACACGACTGAGCAACTGATCTGATCTGATTTGTACTTGAAATTTGCAAAAAGCATAGATCTTGACCATTCTTTCATACACAAAACTGTAAAAGGTGATGGATTTGTTAATTAACTTGATTGTGGTAATCATTTAAAAGTGTATATCAAATAATCACCTTTTTCACTTTAAACATATTATGGTTTTGTCAATTATACTTCAGGAAAATCCCATGGATGGAGGAGCCTGGTGGGCCGCAGTTCATGGGGTCGCTAAGAGTCGGACAAGACTCAGCGACTTCACTTTCACTTTTCACTTTCCTGCGTTGGAGAAGGAAATGGCAACCCACTCTTTCTTGCCTGGAGAATCCCAGGGACTGGGGAGCCTCGTGGGCTGCCGTCTATGGCGTCGCACGGAGTCGGACACAACTGAAGCGACTTAGCAGCAGCAGCAAAGCTGAGAAAAATCTATACCGACAAATTTGATAACTTAGATAAAGTAGACTAACTTTTTTAAAGATGCAATCCACCATTCACAATAACTGATAACCTGAATGGGTCTTCTCTATTAAATAAATTGTATGAAAAATTAATACCCACCTGAAATAGAAAGTAACAGACTGATTTTGTTTCACTGCTGAATGCCACAAGCATTTAGAGAAGTGACAAGACATTGCACTTGAAAGTATGTAGGTTATTTTCAAATAGCTTTTGATATTGACTTTTAATATAATCCCAGTGATAAGAGGACACATTCTATGATTGCAGTACCTTTAGACCATGAAATTTTCCACCTTGTATGTCCCTAGATATGTTTCAGTATCTCCTAATTTATGGGAACTTGAATAGAATTTGTATCCCATTGTTGTGTGAAAATTGTATAAATTGTAATTATGTTGAATTGGTTCATGGTGCTTTTCAGGTCTACTATATCCATCTACTTTCTGTATATTCATTCTATTAATTTGAGAGTTTGATATTAAAATCCCAACTAAAAAGTCTTAATTTAGCTACTTAAAATTGTAAAATATAGTGTAACTATATGTTTTTTTTTTTTTTTCAAGTCTCCTGTAAATGTGTTATCATACTTGCATAATTTAAAAAAGAAAAAAGAAAGAGAAAAGAATACGTGAATTTTCTGCAAACTCTTAAATAACATAGAAGTAGAAAGGAAACTTCCAAACTCAGTCCGTGAGGACAAACTTACCCTAACACCAAAACCAAACAAAGAGAGGACAAATTACAAATGACTATCTGTCCTTAACACAGACATAAACATTCTCAACAAAAGGTGAGCAAACTGAATCTAACAATGTATATAAAACGGTACACTCCATGCACAAGTGGGATTTACTTCAGGTATACAAGGCTGGCTCGACATTAGAATATGAATTAATGCAACCTATCACATCAACAGGCTAAAAAAGAAAAGTTTTATGATCAGTCAATAAGGTGCAGAAACAGCATTTGACAAAACCTCCCAGCAAACTAGGAATAAAAATGAATTCCCACAGCTTCATAAAGAACAATTATGAAAACTTACAGGTAACATCATACTTAATGGTGAGATATGTAATGATTTTCCCCTAAGACTGGGGACAGAATAGAACTATTTCTTCTCACCATTTTTACTGAACATTATACTGCAAGTCCTAGTAATGCAATAATAAAAGACTACTAATAAAAACAGAGATTTGGAAGGGAGAAATAAATCCATCTTTGTTCACAAGTAATATGATGGTTTAAGTTGAAAATCCCAAACAACTGACAAAACAAAGAAAGAAGGAAAGAAAGAAGCTCCTGGAATTAATAAATGACTGTAGCAAGTTTGCAAGATATAAGGTAAATATACAAAAGTCAGTCCTTTTCTTCTATCATTTACAACAGGGGGCAAGATTTGTGGAGTAGGAAGATCCTAAACCGGGCTTCCCAGGTGACTCAGTAGTAAAGACTCCACCTGCCAATATAGGAAATGCGGGTTCAGTCCCTGGGTCAGGAAGGTCCCCTGAAGGAGGGTATGGCAACCCACTCCAGTATTCTTGCCTGGGAAATCCCATGAACAGAGGAGTCCGGTGGCCTACAGTCCATGGGGTCATAAAGAGTCAGACACAACTGAGCACAGCAAGAGCTCACCTCCTCCACTGGGCATACCAAAATTACAACTATTTACAAAGTAACTTGATGAGAAATATATGAAGTCTAGCAGAAAAGGTCTTCTGCAACTAAAGATATAAAGATGGACCCACAACAGGCAAGTAGGAGGGACATGGAGTCAAGGCCCACATCACTCAGTTCAGTTCAGTCGCTCAGTCGTGTCCGACTCTTTGAGACCCCATGAACTGCAGCACACCAGGCCTCCCTGTCCATCACAACTCCTGGAGTTCACTCAGACTCATGTCCATCGAGTCAGTGATGCCATCCAGCCATTTCATCCTCTGTCGTCCCCTTCTCCTCCTGCCCCCAATCCCTCCCAGCATCAGAGTCTTTTCCAGTGAGTCAACTCTTTGCATGAGGTGGCCAAAGTACTGGAGTTTCAGCTTGATCTACAAACAAGAGGATAATTACAATTGCAGAGGTTCTCTTAGAGGAGTGAGGGGTCCGAGCCCCACATTGGGTTTTTCATATCAGACATCCTGCACTGGGAAGATGAGCCCCCCAAACATTTGGCATTGAATGTCAGCAGGGCTTACTCTTGGGATAACCAGAGGGCTGTGTCATATATAAAATCTCACATGATCTGGTATCATGAAGCAATAATCTGAAAGGAGCCCGAGTTAGAATCACATGTTAGACTTGGAGATACTTCCAGAGAAGTGGGAGTCAACTGCAACTTACCCTTGAGAATTTGTGCAACCACAAGGACACTGGTACTGGCAAGCATCATTTTGAAACCCTACTTATTAGTGCCAGCACTTAGTCCCACCCACCAGCTGATCTGGACCAGTATTGGGGATCCCTCAGGCCAAGCAGCTAGTTGGGCAGAGACACAAGCCTACTCACTAGAAGAACTGTGTCTTAAGGCCTCCTGAGCTCACAGCCACCCTAGAACTCAGCTCTATCTCCCAGAGGGCCCAGTACTCAATGCCACCCACCAGGGCACTGGCAATGCCTCCTGAATACTCCTGGGGACCTGGAGCCCCACCCACCAGTGGGCCATCACTAGCCCTGGCACCAGCCTTGCACATCAATGGGCAGGTAACCATCCCAGGAACCCATGGTCCCTGGTGTCTCTGCACCATCAGGCAGACACCAGCTCTTGGATCTCTAGGGCCCTGAAACCAAAGACCTCAGATCTTGGCTCTGGGGTACCAGCTTGGGCTGCAGCATCAACCACCAGTAGGGAGACACCAGCACCAAGACCACGATAGCCCCACAGCCTGCAATGTGAGACTCAGCCCATCCACCAGCAGGCCTGCACCAACCCCAGAACCATCAGGCCAATACTAATTGGGACACAGTGGGCTCCTCAACTAGATGCCCTGAAATATGCACCCCCCCTCACCATTGGGCTAAGACCCAGACACACAGCAGCCATCACAAGGACTGGCTGGGCTCAGTGACCAGACAACACCAGCTCTGGGACCCCCAGGGCCCTGAAGCCAGAGATCCTGGGACCTGGCTCCATTAAATTGTTGGCTGGCATTAGCCCTGGGACCCTTTGGAGCTTGGCTCCACCCACAAGCAAGCTGACACCAGCTTCAAGACACTCTGAACCTCCAGTCCAGCTGTGTCAGAATCTAGCACCACCACCAGCAGGCCCATGCTAGATCTAGGACCTCAGCCCTTTAACCTCTCACCCTCGATCCTGACCCCACCCACCAGTAGGCCAGCACTAACCCTGGGCCCACTGGGATGCTGCAATCAGCTGCCTCATGACTCAGCCCCACTCACTAGGAGCTGTCAGAATCCTTGTAAGACAAAGCTTGGCAACCAACCAGACTGGGGGCAAGCCACACCTAACTGCCCACAGTACTCAGCTCACCACAACAGAAGTACTCAGGAAGCCAATACAGGAGGTGCCCCTAGAGCATCTAGCTCTGGTGACCAGAGAGCAGTTGCTGCTGGGACACATAGGCGGTCTCCTATAAAAGGCAACTTCTCCAAGGATAGGAAATGCAACCATCTTACCAAAAAAAACAAAAATAAAAACAGCAAATTAGGCAAAACACAAAGGATCATAAGAGATTGCATGTGTGTGTCTGTGTGTGTTCAGTGACTCAACTGTGTCTGCCTCTCTGTGTCCCCAGGGACTGTGGCCCACCAGGCTCCTCTGTTCTTGGAATTTTCAAAGCAAGAATAATGGAGCAGTTTGCCATTTCCTCCTCCAGCAGATCTTCCTGACCCAGGGATTGAATCCACATCTCTGGCATCTCCTGCAATGGCAGGCAGATTGTTTACCACTGCACCATCTGGGAAGCCTTCATAAGATTACTATGAAAATTATAAGCCAATAAAATGGACAACCTAAAAGAAATTAACATACTCTGAGAAATGTACAATTTTTTAAAATTGAACCAGGAATAAATAGGAACTATTACCAATAATGAAAATTGGTAATGAAATTTACCAGTAATGAAACTGAATCAGTTTAAAAAAAAAAAACCAACAAACTGAAGTTCAGGACAAGATGGCTTCACAGGTAAATTCTACCAACATTCAGAAAAAAGTTACCATTTATCCTTCTCAAACTATCACAAAAACAACAACAACAAAAAAAGAATTGCAGAGGAAGGATCACTTCCAAATTCATTCTACAAGGCCAGAATCACCTTGGTAGCAAATCTTAACAGATGTCACACAAAAAAGTAAATTACAGGGCAATATCACTGAGGAAAAGATGCAATAATTCAACTATACATTAGCAAACTGAGTTAATACTTTAAAAGAATAAAACATGATGATTAAGTGGGATTTATCCCACTGATGCAAGTACACTTGAACATCCACAAATCAATCAGTGTGATATTTCACATTAACAGATTGAAGACTAAAAATCATATGATCATATCAATGTGTGAATAAGTTTTTGACAAAATTCAACAACCATTTAAAATAAAAACTCTCCAAAGTGGTTACAGAGGCAACATATTTAAACATAATAAAGGCCATATATGACAAGCCAACAGCTAACATTATATTCAATGGTAAAAAGATGAAAGCCTTTCATCTATAATCACGAATGAGACAGGATGTTCATTCTTAAAACTTCTATTTAACATAATATTGGAAGTCCTAGTTACAGAAATCAGACCAAGAAAATAAATAAAAGGAAACAAAATAGGAAAGGAAAAATTGAGTATCACTGTTTGCAGATGACATGATACTGCACATAGGAAATCCTGAAGATGTCACAAAAAGCTATTAGATCTCATCAGTGAATTTGGTAAAGTTGCAGGATATAATACTAATATGTAAAAATCTTTTGCATCTCTATGCACTAATAGCAAACTATTAGAGAATTTTTTTAAATCTCATTTAGAGTTTAATCAAAAAGAATTGAATACCTAGGAATACATCTACTGAGTTAAAAGACTTATACTCAGAAAACTATGAAACACTGGTGATAAAGAAATTGAGGACAACAAAAACAGATGGAAAGGCATACTGTGCTTATAGATTGGAAGAATCAATATTGTTAAAATGACCATACTACTTAAGGAAATGTACAAATTCAGTGCAATCCCTGTCAAAACACCAATGGCACTTTTCAAAAAACTAAAACAAATAATTTTAAAATGTGTGTGGAAACGCAGAAGACCCTGAATAGCTAAAGTGATCTTGCAAATGAAGAACAAACATGGAGGTATTATGTTCTCAGGTTTCAAAGCGCACTATAAATCCACAGTAATTGGAACAGTATAGTAATGTCATGAAAACAGACACACAGATCAGTGGAATCAAATAGAGAGCCCAGAAAGGAACTCACACTTAAACGGGCAGTTAATCTATGACAAAGAAGACAAGAACATACAATGGAGGAAAACACAGCCTCTTCAATAAACATTATTGGGAAAACTAACAGTTATATGCAAAAGAATTGAACTGGACTATTTTTTCATACCATGCATGGAAAAAAATTCAAAATGAATTAAAGATTTAAATGTAAGACCTGATATCATAAAATAGGCAGTAAGCTCTTTGCCATCAGCTTTAGTATTTTTGATCTATTTCTTCAGGCAAAGGAAACAAAAGCAAAACAAACCAAAAAAAGGGGGACTATATGAATCTATATCTGATGGGGTTTAAAAGGTCAAATATACAAGGACATCATACAACTCAAAATCAAAAAAAGAAAAAAAAAACCTGATTAAGAAATAGACATTTCTCCAAAGTAGACATACAGATGGCCAACAGGCACATGAAAAGATGCTCAATATCACTAATCTTCAGGCAAATGCAAATCAAAGTCACTATGAAATATCCCCTCACAACCTATCAGAATCACTATTATAAAAAAGACAACAAATAACAAGTGCTGGTAAGAATATGGGGAAAAGGGAATCCTCATAAACTGTTAATGGGAATGAAAATTGGCGCAGCTACTATGGAAAGTTGTATGGAAATGACTCAAAAAAAATTAAAAACAAAACTTTCTTGTAACCTAGCAATTTAATTCCTTGGTTTTTAACCAAAGAATAAAAAACCACTAACTAGAAAAGATATATACTTCTATTTTCATTACAGCATTATTACTCTAGCCGAAATACAAAAGCATCTTCGTTTCCATGGATTTGTAAATGAATAAAGAAGGTGTGATATACACACACCCACTGGAATATTACTCAGCCATAAAAAGAATGAAATCTTGCCATTAGCCACAACCCAGAGGGATGTAAAGAGTTTTAGGCTAAGTAAAGTAAGTCAGAAAAGAAAAAATACTGTATGATTTCACTTACACGTAGAATCTAAAAGAGAAAACATATCAACAAACGAAACGGAACCAGAATTATTGATACAGAGAACAAACAAAGGAGCAAAGAAAGAGGTACAAACTTCCAATTTCAAAGTAAATGAGTCATAGGTATGAAATGTACAGTGTGAGAAATGTAGTCAATACTATGTAATATCTTTCCATAGTGACATACCCAGATTTTACTGTGGTGATCATTTTGAAATGTATAGAAATATTGAATCACTATGTTGTATAATAGGAATTAACATAGTTTGGTAGGTCAATTTTATTTCAAAAACAAAGAAACTCACAGAAAATGAGATCAGCCTTGTAGAGCTGGTGATGGGAGGAAGGGGAATTGGATGAAGGCAATCAAAAGGTACAAACTTCCCATCATAGGATAAGTACTAGGGGTGTAATGTACAGCTGATAAAGATAAGCACTGCTATATGTTATACATGAAAGTTGTTAAGGGAGTAAATCCTGACTGCTCACTAAAGGGAAAAAATATTTCTTCCTGTTTATTTAATTTTGTACAGATGATGGATGTTCACTAAACTCATTGTAAAAATCATTTCATGATATGTATTTGTCAAATGACTATGCTGAACACCTTAAACTTACACAGTGCTCTATGTTGATTATATTTCAATCAATGTAGAAGAAAAAAATCTCAAACAAGTATCATTTACTTTTGTACCATGAAAATGAAATAGTTATATCTAAAAAGATATGTTCAAGATCTTTATGTGGAAAACTGCAAAAACTGATGAAAAAAATGAAATAAAACAAATAAATGTAAGGATGTTCCATTTTCAAGGATAGGAAGACTTAATATTTTATGTTGGCAATTCTTCTCAACTTTGTATACAGATTCAATATAATCCAATTACTCAGGGGATATTGACAAAATAATTCTTAAAAAAGTGTAAATTATTCTTTAAAAATTCTAAAATTTATATAAAGTTTATATGGAAAATCAAAAGTCCCAGTAAAACTAACACAGTAATACAGAAGACCAAGTTTGAAGGACTTACATTATCCATCTTCAAGACTTAACATAAAGCTCTAATAAGAAAATGTGGTATAAGGAAATAAAGGATAACTGATCAATAGAATAGAAAAAAAAAAAAAAAGCCTAGAAATTGACTCATACAAATATAGGCACTGATCTTTGACAAAGGACAAAAGCAATTCCAATGAGAAATAACGTTCTTCTCAACCCTCAGTGCTGGAGCAACTGAATATTCAGAAGCAAAAAAAAAAGAAAAAGAAAGAAAAAATTAATCTAAATATAAAATCTAGATTAACACTCTATACAAAAATTAACTCAGAATGGAATGTATACCTAAATGTAAAATGCAAAACAATAAAAATTCTGAAAGATAATCCAGAAGAAAAGGTAGGTGACCATTGGTTTGATTACTTTTTGTATATGTCACCGAGAATATGACCTATGGGGAAAAAAATTCAGTTAAGCTGGATTTCATCATGGAAAAAAATACTCTGTGCAAAGCAAGGTTAAGAGAAGCCACAGACTGGAAAAAATAGTTGCAAACACATATCTGATATGAGACTTGTATCCAAACTATATAAAGAATTTTTTAAAAACTCAACAAGAAGAAAATAACACAGTTTAAAAATTGGCAAAATATCTGAACAGATACCTCATCAAAAAAGATATGATGGCAAATAAAAATACAAAACAAGCTCAAAATCATGTCATTAGGAAACTCAAATTTAAAACAACAAAGAAACAGTACTACACACCAAAACACTAAGAATACCACTTGCTGCTATTATGTGGAGCAACAGAAACTCTCATTTTCTACTGTAGAAAATGCAAAATGGTTTAGCCACTTTGAAAGGCAGTTTTTACAGATTCTTACAAAGCTAAACATAGACTTACTATAAAAGTCAGCAATTAGGCTATTAGGAGTTTACTCAATTGTCTTGAAAACTTATGTCCACACCAAACTTACACATAAATGTTTACAACAGCTTTATTTATAATTGCCAGGAACTGGAATCAACCAAAGTCCTTTCAAATGTCAGTTGATAACTATACTATTTTATATCCATGAAATAGACTATCTGTAAGCTATAAAAGAGTTATCAAAGTAAGAAAAGGCATAAAGGAATTTTTTAAAATTCATATTTATTAATGAAAGAACCCAGTCTGTATTATTTCAATCATTTAACATTCTGGAATAGGCAAAACTATAGAGATATAAGTGATTGCTGAGGGTTTGGTGTTAGGGTGATTGGGATTCCCAGGGGTTTGAGGAAAAGAGGAACAGGTGGAGCACAGGAGGTTTTTAGAAAATGAAACTATTCTATATGATACCATAGTGGTGGACACGTGAGAGTATGCACAAGTTAGAACTGTATAACACAAAGAGTGAAGCCTTATGTAAACTATGGACTTTAGTTAGTAAGACAATATTTGAAGTAAGGCAGATTTGAAGAACCACAGGTCAAATTGCCAACACCCTCTGGATCATAAATAAACCAAGAGAATTCCAGAATACCATCTACTTTTGCTTCACTGACTATGCTAAAAGCTTTGACTGTGTGGATCACAACAAACTGTGGAAAATTCCTCAAGAGCTGGGAATACCAGACCACTTTATCAGCCTCCTGAGAAACCTGTATGCAGGCAGGTCAAGAAACAACAGTTAAAACCAGACATGGAACAACAAACTGGTTCAAAATTGGGAAAGGAGTACGTCAAGGCTGTATATTGTCACCCTGCTTATTTAACTTATATGCAGAGTACATCATGTGAAATGCTGGGCTGGATGAAGCACAAGTTAGAATCAAGACTGCTGGGAGAAATATCAATGACCTCAAACATGTAGATGACACCACCCTTATGACGGAATGCAGAGAGGAACTAAAGAGCCTCTTTGATGAAGGTGAAAGAGGAGAGTGAAAAAGGTGTCTTAAAACTCAGCATTCAAAACAAAGATCATGGCACCCAGTCCCAACACTTTACAGCAAATAAATGGGGAAATAATGAAACAGTGACAGACTTTATTTTCTTGGGCTCCAAAGTCACTGTGGATGGTGACTGCAGCCATGAATGTTAGAGATGCTCGCTCCTTGGAAGAAAAGCTATGACAATAGCATATTACAAAGCAAACACCATACACAAATATAAACTCAAAATGGATTAAAGATCTAAATGTAATACCAGAAACTATAAAACTCTTAGAGGAAAACATAGGTACAACACTCTGAAATAAATCACAGCAAGATCCTCTCTGACTCACTTCCCAGAGTAAAGGAAATGAAAACAAGATAAACAAATGGGACCTACTTAAACTTTAAAACTTTTGCACAATGAAGGAAACTATAAGCAAGATGAAAAGGCAGCCTTCAGAATGGTAGAAAATAATAGCAATTGAAACAGCTTACAAAGAATTAATCTCTAAACTATACAAGCAGCTCATACAGCTCATTACCAGAAAAACGAATGATGCAATCAAAAAGTGGGCAAAATAATTAAACAGACATTTCTCCAAAGAAGACATACAATGGCTCATAAACACATGAAAAGATGCTCAACATCACTCATTATTAGGGAAATGCAAATCAAGACAATGAAGAGGTATTATCTCACTTTGGTCAGAAGGGTCTACAAGCAATAAATGCTGGAGAGGATGTGGAGAAAAGGGAAGCCCCTACACTGTTGGTGGGAATGCAAACTGGTACAGGCACTATGGAGAACAACGTGGAGATTCCTTTAAAAACTGGAAATAAAAATGCCAAAAGACCCAGTAATCCCACTGCTGGGCATACACAACAAGAAACCAGAACTGAAAGAGACACAAGTACCTCAGTGTTCACTGCAGCACTGTTTACAATGGTAGGACATGGAAGTAACCCAGATGTCCATCGGCAGATGAATGGATAAGGAAGCTGTGGTACATATACACAATGGAGTATTACTCAACTACAAAAAGGAACACACTTGAGTCAGTTCTAATGAGGTGGATGAAACTGGAGCCCATACAGAGTGAAGTAAGTCAGAAAGAGAAATACCAATATTGTATATTAATGCACATATATGGAATTTAGAAAGACAGTAACAACAATCCTATATGTAAGGCAGGAAAAGAGACACAGATGTCAAGAACAGACTTTCGGACTCTGTGGGAGCAGGCAAGGGTAGGATGATATGAAAGAATAGCAAAGAAACATGAATATTACCATAAGTAAAATAGATGACCAGTGCAAGTTTGATGCATGAAGCAGGGCACTTAAAGCCAGTGCTCTGGGACAATGCAGAGGTATGGGATGGGGAGAGAGGAAGGTGGGGTTTGTGGATGGGGGACACACATGTGCCTGTGTCTGATTCATGTTGATGTATTGCAAAAGCCATCACAATATTATAAAGTAATTATCCTCCAATTGGGAGAAAGCAATGGCACCCCACTCCAGTACTCTTGCCTGGAAAATCCCATGGACGGAGGAGCCTGGTAGGCTGCAGTCCATGGGGTCGCTAAGAGTCGGGCATGACTGAACGACTTCACTTTCACTTTTCACTTTCATGCATTGGAGAAGGAAATGGCAACCCACTCCAGTGTTCTTGCCTGGAGAATCCCAGGGACAGGGGAGCCTGGTGGGCTGCTGTCTATGGGGTCACACAGAGTTGGACATGACTGAAGCGACTTAGCCGCAGCAGCAGCATCCTCCAATTGAATAAGTTAATTAATTAACAACAACAAAGAGCAGAAACATTACTTTACCAACAAAAGTCTGTAGAGTCCAAGCTATGGTTCTTCCAATAGTCAGGTATGGATGTGAGAGTTGGACCATAGCGAAGGCTGAGTGCTGAAGAACTGATGCTTTCCAGCTGTGGTGCTGGAAAAGATTCTTGACAGTCCCTTGGACTGCAAGGAGATCCAACCAGTCAATCTTAAAGGAAATCAACTCTGAATGTTCATTTAAGGACTGATGCTGAAGTTGAAACTCCAATATGTTGGCCACCTGATGCAAAGAACTAACTCATTGGAAAAGATCCTGGTGCTGGGAAAGATTGAATGTGGGAGGAGAAGGGGACGACAGAGGATGAGATGGTTGGATGGCATCGCCGACTCAATGGACATGATTTTGAGCAAGCTCTGGGAGACAGTGAAAACAGGGAAGTCTGTGTGCTAAGTCCATGGGTTGCAAAGAGTCAGACACAACTGAGCAATTGAACAACAGCAACAAATAGAACTTGTTGAATATAAATCAATTACATCCTCACTTTCAAGATGTCTAACAAACATTCTTAATTGTACATAAAACTCAAAAATGGAAAATTCAAATAATTTTGGTAAAATATCATCTACTAATATTTTGCTTTTCAACTGACTAAAGTTACAACTATTTATAGTATTATTTTTATTATCTTGGAACTCAATGTGTTATGGGCTGAATTGTGTATGTTCCCTCCTACCCAATTCATGTGTTGATGTCCTAACCCCAGTACACCAGAATATGACCTATTTGGAGATAATTTTTTAAAGAGGAAACTATGCTACAGTGAAGTGATGAGGGTAAGCCCTAATCCTATGAGAATCACACGTTTAAAAGATGACATGGTACATATACACAATGGAACATTACTCTTAAGGAGCTGCTGTACAGCACAGGGAGTTTCACAGGGAGTTCAGTCAGGTGATTTGATGACCTGGAGTGATGGGAGGGGGAGAGAGGAGGGAGACAGGGTATGTGTAATTATGGCTGATTTGCATTGTGTATGGCAGAAACCAACACATCATAAATTTTAATATATATATGTATGTATGTATGTATGTGTGTGTGTGTGTGTGTGTGTGTGTATATATTTAAAATAAAAATAAAAGACAGGAAGATCAGGACACAGACATGAACTGTGTGGGTGTGCTCAGTCAAGCAGTCATGTCTGACTCTTTATGACCCCATGAACTGTAGCCTGCCAGGCTTCTTTGTCCAGGCAGCATCCCAGACATGCATCCTGGAGTGGGCAGTCATTTCCTACTCCAGGGGATCATCCCAATCCTGCACTGGCAGGCAGATTCATTACCACTGTGTCACCTGGGAAGCCCCAGTCATGAACAGAGTGAAGACAAATTCAGGCATGGAAAAAAAAAATAGCCAACTGGAATGGAAACAGCCAAAGAGCAAGGCCTCTGTAAAAAACAAACCCTACTGACATTACCTTCCTCTCAGAGCTAGCCCCAGAACTGTGAGAAAAGATATTTGTTTTTAAGTTACTTAGCTTGTGATACTTTGTCATGGCAGCCCATGAAACAACTAGCCAATTTAATCTAGTATGGCAAATACTTCTATTATCACAGTGAACCTTACTAAAGCCACATTTTTCATATGCTTATTCAGTTTCATCTTGCCCTGAAGCTCAAGGCTTTCAATTATTTTGATAGACTATCTGTAATTTGTTAATCATCTCTAGGTTCACAATATTTGGAAGAGAGCTAATGATATTTATAGTTTTATCTAGCATGCCTCAATATATATTATTTTTATAAATAGATGTTAGTTTCCTAGATTTTTCTTTTAAAACAGTATCATTTATTCATCCATTTATTAATTTATCAAGTTCTGCAATTACTAGATTGATGTCGAGCACGCAAAATTAAATGAAAGGGCTTTTTCTTTGAGGCTGTGGTATGGGAAATATATTCCATTCCAAGAGGATTCAGTTGTCTAAGAAGGACATAAGTGAATGAGGATATGTGGGGAAAAGGCTAGAAATGGAGAAAAGGATCAGGCCCTAGAAAGCCTTCTTAGTGCAGGTATTTTATTTATTTTACTGTATTTTAAAAGTGAGGTATTTTGTCCTGTGAATAATAGGTAGGCATACCTTTTAAGTTTGGAGACAGAGAAATAACATGCTCACATATAAATCTGTTAGCAGGATTTAAGGATGTGCTGATATTGGAGATGGATTTTATTAATACTGTTAAAATTCAGGTGATACACAATAAAAGTTATAACCAGACAATATTAGTAGAGAATAGTGTAGAATTGAAATAGATGGAACTGTGAAGCATAAGAAATAAGAGAAATGGCCTGGCCAGGATAAGATTAGAGACAGAACATCAGAAGGTAGATTACACCCCAAACTACTGTTGACTTGCCCAAGAAGAACATAGAAACACACAAATGGGGAATTCAGTAGATAGAACAGGTGTTAGGGGAAAGATGACTAATTTGCTTATTCAGCAATGTTAATATAACGAAACACCTATGGACCTGTTATCTTCCTCATCACAAGTCTAGAGTTTGTATAGTGGCCTAATCTGCTACATACATATAGTACTTCCCCACAAGTCTGATATATGGAAAGAAACTGGGACCCATATAAATGCAGCTTACAACTTTTGGAGTTCAGGATTTAAGGATCTTTATCTCAATTTTAGCACTGTAAAATACAACTGCTGTTCAATAAAGTCTAAGCTTTTTTTGTTTGTTAAGCATATTTGTTGTAAGCAATATACAGATGACAAACATTTGTTCCTTCTCTTTTAACCAAAACTCCTTTTTTCCATCTATCTCTCAATTATATATTTATCTATCTGTCCATACACCAATTCACCTGTCCATCTATACACCCGTATATCAGACACAAATGCTCAAAGGTCCAGGAAAATGTTTCTGAATTATTACAAATTCATCAGAGATAATACACTTTTTTAAAAAAACAGGAGACTAACATAATTTTCATATTTAAAAATGTAAAAATGTGGTAGTACTTCTATCAATATTTTAAATTATAAAATTCAAATAATTTATTCTAGCCATTGTAGATAGAATAGAGGTTTATTATTCCTTAACCTGTACTAGTATTTCAAAAATTATTTTTAAATGTGTGATATAGCAAATGTCCTGAAGAGTCTGAATCAAACTTCTTTCCCAAAATCCAATTTTCTGTGTCTAACAACTCAGATTTCAAGTTATAGTTATGACTAAAATAAGCAGTAGAATGCAACACACTCACACAATACAATAATTAACTCAAAATTCGAAAGGAATCTTAACACCTAAATACCTGCAAAAATGCCCACAGGGGTATTGATATACTGCAGTTGGAGGTTGCCGTCTTCATAAACTCCATTCTCATACTCTAAAATCAATTGTCTTCTATTTCTTTATGCATCTATCGATTCTACAGGAAAATGCTTTTATAAAAATCAATGTGTAAAAGACTCTTTTTATGGTCTTTTCTTTGTGTATGCACAAGGTTGTTTGATGTTTTAAGGTGAATACTAAGAGCTCCTAATAATCAAAATGTAAAAGTTGGCCCTAATATTTTACAAATGATATGAGCTTGATATTATCTTGAGGTCATGAGATATAGGGTGACATCTATATAGATCGAGATTCAGATCTATATCTGTATAGATATAAATGATGTCATGTCACTATATTTATCTTTTGCATGTAAATATAGTGTTCAGGAGTTTATTTACTTGCATTAGGATTTATTTATGAAAAATTATACATACCATTTTCATTCAAACAATCATTTAATGAATCTTAATTAATAGTTATTAGGCACATTTAAGCCTCCCACTCCCCAATGTACTATATGAGACACTCGGTGAATAACAATTACTATAAAGCACTTTTAAAGAAGACAGTATATAATATTTCTTTGAGAAAACCTAGTTTAAACATATAAAGTCCTTGGTAGGGTATTCTGTTTAAAAATACAATAATACTCTCTACCATATATAGATTTAGACAATATTTTTGGATCAGTAACTAAAAGCAAGTCCTATGAGAATATCCAGCACATGAAAAGTTCCGATCACAAAGAATTATATTTGCTTAATTAAAAAACTTATTAAAAAATATGGATTTTCAAATACAACTCCAAAACCCAACATTCATATATACACTTGAATCACACACACCTGGACATTTCCTTAGGTAGCCGCTTGATGTCAGATGTGTGTTGTTTCAGTATTCATTTATTTGGTCAATTTGCAGTCTAAAAAATCTATCCCAAACTGACTTTGCCAAAGGAATACTAAAAGAACTTCAACTGAAACCACATTGAGAAAAATATAATTTACTCTCCAAAATATTGAGTTATCTCTAAAAGAGAGTTCAAGGAAAAGTACAAAGAGCTTTTCTGATTAAACTTTAATTAATACACCTGCATTTCTTCCCTATTCTTTTTCTCTTTCTGTTCTCTCCCTGTTCTATTCTTGCCTTGAGAACCCCATAAACAGTATGAAGAGGCAAAATGATATGATACTGAAAGATGAACTCCCCAGGTCAGTAGCTACTCAATATGCTGACTGGAGAAGAGTGGAGAAATAACTCCAAAAAGAATGAAGAGGCTGAGCCAAAGCAAAAATAATGCCCAGTTGTGGATGTGACTGGTGATGGAAGTCAAGTTTGATGCTGTAAAGAACAATATTGCATAGGAATCTGGATTGTTAGGTCCATGAATCAAGGCAAATTGGAAGTGGTCAAACAGAAGATGGCAAGAGTGAACATCAACATTTTAGGAATCAGTGAACTAAAATGGACCAGAATGGGCGAATTTAATTCAGATTATCATTATATCTACTACTCTGGGAAGAATTTCTTAGAAGAAATGGAGTATCCATCATAGTCAACAAGAGAGTCCAAAATACAGTATTTGGGCGCAATCTCAAAAATGACAGAATGACCTCTGTTCATTTCCAAGGCAAACCATTCAATGTTACAATAATCCAAGTATATGCCCCAACCACTAATGCTGAAGAAGCTGCATTGAACGGTTCTATGAAGACTTACAATACTTTCTAGAACTGACACCAAAAAAAGATGTTGTTTTTGTCATACTGAAATGCAAAAGTAGGAAGTCAAAAGATACCTGGAGTAATAGGCAAGTTTGGCTTCGGAGTAAAAAAATGAAGCAGGACAAAGGCTAACAGAGTTTTGCCAAGAGAACACACTGGTTATAGCAAACACCCTCTTCCAACACACAAGAGATGATTCTACATGTGGCTAGCACCGGATGGTCAGTACCAAAATCAGATTGATTATATTCTTTGCAGTCAAAAATGGAGAAGTTCTATACAGTCAGAAAAAATTAGACCAGGAGCTGACTGTGGCTCAGATCATGAACTCCTTATTGCAAAATTCAGACTGATTTTGAAGAAAGTAGGGAAAATCACTAGACCATTCAGGTATGACCTAAATAAAATCCTCAACAATTATGCAGTGGTAGTGACAAATAGATTTTGTCTAAGAAGAGAAGCTAAAGGCAAAAAGAGAAAAGGAAAGATACATCCATCTGAATTCAGAGTTCCAAAAAAGAGCAAAGAAAGATAAGAAAGCTTTCCTGAGTGATCGATACAAAGAAATAGAGGAAACTAATAGATTCCCTGGTGACTCAGACGGTAAAGCGTCTGCCCACAATGTGGGAGACCCGGGTTGGATCCCTGGGTTGGAAGATCCCCTGGAGAAGGAAATGGCAACCCACTCCAGTACTCTTGCCTAGAAAATTCCATGAATGGAGGAGCCTGGTGGGCAACAGTCCATGGGGTCGCAAAGAGTCGGACACAACTGAGCAACTTCACTTCACTTTGACTTCATTTCAATAGAAGGGAAAGACTAGAGATCTCTTCAAGAAAATTAGAGATACAAATGGAATATTTCATGCAAAGATGAGCAAAATTAAGAACAGAAATAGTATGGACCTAAGAGAAGCAGAAGATATGAAGAAAATATGGCAAGAATACACAGAAGAACTATACAAAAAAGATCTTCATGACCCAGATAACCACAATGGTGTGAACACTCACCTAGAGCCAGATATCCTAGAGTGTGAAATCAAGTGGTCCTTAGGAAGCATCACAATGAACAAAGCTTGTGGGAGTGATGGAATTCCAGCTGAGCTATTTCAAATCCTAAAAGGTGATGCTGTGAAAGTGCTACACTCAATATGCCAGCAAATTTGGAAAATTCAGGAGTAGCCAAAGGACTGGAAAAGGTCAATTTTCGTTCCAATCTCAAAGAAAGGCAATGCCAAACAATGTTCAAACTACCGCACAATTGCACTCATCTCACATGCTAGGAAAGTAATGGTCAAAATTCTCCAAGCTATGCTTAAATAGTACATGAACTGAGAACTTCCAGATGTTCAAGCTGGATTTAGAAGTGTAGAGGAACCAGCAACTAAATTGCCAACATCCACTGGACCATTGAAAAAGCAAGAGAATTCCAGAAAAACATCTACTTCTGCTTCATTGACTATGCTAAAAGCTTTGACTTTGTGGATCACAACAAACTGTGGACAATTCTTAAAGAGATGCGAATACCAGATCACCTTACTGGCCTCCTGAGAAATCTGTAGGCAGGTCAAGAAGCAACAGTTAGAACCAGATATGGAACAACAGACTAGTTCCAAATTGGAAAAGGAGTATATCAAGGTTGCATAATGTCAACGTTATATGCAAAGTATGTCATATGAAATGCAGGGCTGGTGAAGCACAAGCTAGAATCAAGATTGCCGGGAGAAATATCAATAACCTCAGATATGTAGATGAAAGCAAAGCAAAGTTGCTCAGTCGTGTCCGATCTTTATGACCCCATGGATTGTAGCCTACCACGCTCCTCCATCCATGGGATTTTCCAGGCAAGAGTACTGGAGTGGGTTACCATTTCCTTCTCCAGAAGATCTTCTCAAGCCAGGGATCCAACCCGGGTCTCCCGCATTGTAGGCAGACGCTTTACCATTTGAGCCACCAGGGAAGATATGACATGTGGATGACACCACCCTTATGGCAGAAATTGAAGAAGAACTAAAGAGACTTTTGATGAAAGTGAAAGAGAAGAGTGAGAAAGCTGGCTTAAAACCCAACATTCAAAAAACTAAGATCATGGCATTAGGTCCCATCACTTCATGGCAAATAGATGGGGAACCAATGGAAACAGTGAGAGACTTTATTTTCTTAGGCTCTAAAATCATTGAAGATGGTGACTGCTCCCATGAAATTAAAAGATGCTTGCTCCTTGGAAGAAAAGCTATGACCAATCTAGACAGCATATTAAAAAGCAGAGACATTATTTTGCTGTCAAAAGTCCATCTACTCAAAGCTATGGTTTTTCCAGTAGTCATGTATGGATGTGAGAGTAAAGAAAGCTGAGCACTGAAATATTGATGCTTTTGAACTGTGGTGTTGGAGAAGACTCTTGAGAGTCCCTTGGACTGCAAGGAGATCCAAGCAGTCCATCCTAAAGGAAATCAGTCCTTAATATTCATTGGAAGGACTGATGCTGAAGCTCCAATACTTTAGCCACCTGATGCAAAGAACTGACTCATTGGAAAAACCCCTGATGCTGGGAAAGACTGAAGGCAGGAGAAGGGGACAACAGAGGATGAGATGGTTGAATGGCATCACCAACTCGATAGACATGAGTTTGCACAAGCTCCGGGAGCTGGTGATGGACAGGGAAGCCTGGCATCCTGCAGTCCATTGGGTTGCAAAGAGTTTGACTTGACTGAGCGACTGAACTGAACTGAATTCTAAAAGTATAAGTCTTCCTTGCTTATTTCTTTGGGTTTCATTTTTGTTTTGGAAAGGTTTTCTTTGAATTCTTTCATCTATTCATTTAATAAACCTTAATCACATACGAGAAGGAAAGCGCAGTTCTTCACAGTGGAAATATAAGCAGTGAGCAAAGTAGACAAATTGGTCAGCGATCATTGTTAGGCTTAGAAAAGGACAAAAGATATTACTGGTTATCCTTTCAATGAAATGCTCTCACTGACTAGTAGACTCTCTGGGGACTATCTGACTGTACTGAAATGTATATTTTTAATTGTCTTTGAAATACTGTATAAAATTTACATTATAGAAAACTGATAACACAACTCATTTCTCTTCATGACAATGCAAATGAACATCAACAGTAACAGTAAATCTAAGTCAAATTTTCATTCCAGCAGATAATATGTTACAGTTCCCTCAGTTAATCAAATATCATTGATTAGTCAAAACCTCCCAAGTTCAATTTTTGACCCATGTTCAATTAATATTTGATGAGAGTCTTGATTTTACCATTTTGAACATTTTATTTTACCAAGATACTTGTCTTTTGGTACTCATATTCTAGTAGATTTTCTACAAATGCCTAAAGTTAAAAAGAAATGTTCTTCCATCCTCATACTAAGATGGCTTCTACAGGATGGCCTCATTTATGTCAGAAAAAAAAAATGCAAATGGAGAATATTTTTCAAGTGTTTGGGCTTCCAAAACAAATCTACCCATTTGAAAGTAAGGATGTGCTGTTTCCCTGGTCTCCTGTGCATTTTAACTTGGCTTGGAACAACAAGATTGTACAAATTTGGGGTAATGATTTTTGCTAGTTAACCTGAAATGAAAGTATACATATTGTTTGCAGAGTTGATGGTAAATATAGTTGAACACCCACCGTGAAGTTTACAGGATCCAGCTGGTTATTATACGCCTTTATGAATAGTCAATAAAACTTAATAGATACCCATTTCTAGTACCTTACTCCCAGAGCCACAATCAGGTAGAAAATCAGCCCACTTAATCACAAACCCTGAAAAGATTAGGGTCTGGTATTCTGTAGTGACATCTGTGAAAGATAAAGCATGATTAGTGTGATAACTGAGCATATTTTTCTAAACTGTCTGAAATTTTACAAAATCCTCTTGAATACTTTAAGTTTCTTACATTTTTATTATTTAATTAATTAGATGGTAAGGAATTCATTACATTATGAATGCTCAGAGCATCAGTTTAGTAAGATTGCTTATTCAAGGAAAATGTTACACTTAAACTCTTACAAACAAGTATATGTTATAAATTGTTTTTTTAATTTTAAAAATTCAACTTTTTTCAACTTATTTATTCATAAGTTCTGAATGTAGTTTTATATTTACACTTTTCCAAAATCATAAGAATTCTGGTTATAAAATTTGCTATTTGAAACTTCTAATTCACCCAAATTTGCTCATCATTTGGTGAAATAATTAAACCCTCTCTCCTTTTACTCTCAGCACATAAATAGCATTTTATTTTCAAAACATATTGCAAACTGGATTATGAAATATTTCACAAAGACTAAATAAAGCAACTATTAATATTTAGTGATGGCTATCACTACACTTCACTTGGAGGAAAAAGAGTAGAACAGAAATATCAGGCATGCTGAATTGTACTTTGGAAAGGGCAAACTGTACCAACACCACCAGCAGAATACAATTAGAGACTTCTAAGATGCCTGCCATTCCCTTTGCAGAGGGAAGCTTATAACCTAAAATAAGAACAACAATAGTATTAATATCAGTAGCTAAGATGACTTGTTGGCTTTCTACAATGAGGAAAATAAAAACAAAGGTAATCATATATTTCTAAATTTTTATTGTATCAAGCCACAACATTTTCTGCAAAAATGAACATAGCTAGAAACCAAGCACCAAATAATTTATCTTTGCCCTATAGTAGAAATGCTTGTTTTCTCTGCCCATCAATTATTACATCTTTATCTGGAAATATCCTCAGACTTTGTTTTTTTTTTTTTTTCATTTTTAAAAAGTTTTTACTTAGTTTGAACAAATTATAATTTTATAGGAAGTTGCAAACTAGTTTCCTCCAATGGTTGCATCTCATGTAATCACATGAGGTCCCCTTTAGATTTAAGATTTTTCCTCTTTATAATAGTGTGAAAGTGATCACTCATTCAGTAAAAACCATAGTAAAAATTTTGAATTTTTATCTTTTCTTAGGCTAGGGATACAAGGTATGCACTGTCTCTGAGGCTGGATAGCAACGAGGAGCCACAGCTTAATTAGTCAGGCATTCACCAGGGTGAACAACCCACACACTTACAGTCATTCTATACCCGCACAACTATTCTGGTTTTCACTTTCGGTGCAATATTCCATACATGAGTTATTCTATATGGGAATACAGAAAAACCAAGCAATCTTATTAAACATTTTAAAGGTATTTCCCCACTAAAAAGACTTGGATAGATGCATATTTTTATTTACCTGGGATAAAATCTCACAGAAATTACTGAGCTATTCCTAAATAAAGGCCATGAGATCATGACCTTATACATAGGCAAAAATAGGCAGTTCCTTCTTGGTATTTGTTAAAAACCAAAAGTAATCATCCTGTCCTCCAATGTTTTACTAACCATATAAATTCTTAACCACTGGATCACCAGGGAAGTCGACTAACAATATAAATTCTTTTAATAGAAGGTAATGATATTCTGGAAAGTGAAAGTAAAGTTGCTCAGTCCTGTCCGACTCTGTGCAACCCCATGGACTGTAGCCTACCAGGCTCCTCCCTCCATGGGATTCTCCAGGCAAAAGTACTGGAGTGGGTTGCCATTTCCTTCTCCAGGGGATCTTCCTGAACCAGGGATCGAACACAGGTCTCCCGCATTCCAGGCAGATGCTTTAACCTCTGAGCCACCAGGGACAGTTGGAAATAAAATATAAGTACCTCTACAGAAGAAAGTGTTATTTGGCAAGAAACATATATATGGTGGCTCAGATGGTAAAAATCCACTTGTAATGCGGGACACCCGGGTTCAATCCCTGGGTCAGGAAGATTCCCTGGAGAAGGGAATGACAACTCACTCCAGTGTTCTTGCCTGGAGAATTCTGTGGGCAGAGGACCCTGGTGAGCCACACTCCATGGTCTCGCAGAGTCGGACATGACTAAGAGACTAACACACACGTATCTAACCTACCCTACCATAAATCTACTTCATTTCATTATCTAGCATACTCAATTCCATTTTATTCTATTCTTTTTTTGTTGTCTTTAATGTTAATTCTCTCCCTGCAAATTACCTTGTTTACCCTCTAATGGATTGAGTCTGAGCATATTTACACATGTTTATGTATAAATATTGATATGAAACATTTGTGGAGTTAGAAACTGAGCATTTAAAGAGGAAAAATCAGTTCTTGGAGGTCAGAGCAAAGAGCTAAGGGCAGAAAATGATAATCCTAAACTAACTTTTATCTTTGGTTTTATATCAAACTAACTTTCAGCAAGAGGTTTTGATGAAAGTGAGAACATATTTTAAGGCTCATAAATATGAAAGTCACATCATGGCTGATTTCTTTTTGTATCCTCAGACCTGATGTCAAAAATGACAAAGTAGACGGTCACTACATAGTTATCGACTGGATAACAGACTCAATGAATGAGAAGTGAGGAGCTTCAAGCCAATCTGAAGTGATTAGGTTGTACTTTGAAGCTTCTGTACTCATTTTCTCCTTTTTCTATCATGGCTTGTTTGAAATTTTCAAGTTTGTTTTTGTTTTTATTTGTTTGTTTGTCTTGGCCATGTGACATGGCTCATCTTAGTTCTCTGACCAGAGATGGAATCTGTGCCTCTGCAATGGAAGCATGGACTCTTAACCCCAGGACAGCCAGGAAGTCCCCAGTTTTTATTCTTGATTATCTGCATATTTTTTGGCTAAACTCAATTTATCTGTCTAAATCGAAACATGATTGGCAACATCCCTATTAGAATTCTATTCTAGAGTAATAACTTCTCAATTCAGGTCAAATTGGCTGGACCTATTTTAAAGATACCCGGCATATGTCCACAGCCTCTAAAACCTACTTTCCACTTTTTGTTAGCTGATTTTTAATAACTGCCACTTTGCTGCTGGTGACCTACAGGCAGTGAGAGCTGCTACTAAGATTAGTGTTCCTAAGAGTTTGATAACGGAGAAACTGACAAAGACAGTGGACGCAAGCACAGTTGAAATACATGCAAGGAGAAATGGATTAGAAAAGGCTGCTGCTACTGCTGCTGCTAGGTCACTTCAGTCGTGTCCGACTCTGTGTGACCCCATAGACGGCAGCCCACCAGGCTCCCCCATCCCTGGGATTCTCCAGGCAAGAACACTGGAGTGGGTTGCCATTTCCTTCTCCAATGCATGAAAGTGAAAAGTGAAAGTCAAGTCGCTCAGTCGTGTCTGACTCTTAGTGACCCCATGGACTGCAGCCTACCAGGCTCCTCCGCCCATGGGATTTTCCAGGCAAGAGTACTGGAGTGGGGTGCCATTGCCTTCTCCTTAGAAAAGGCTAGAAACACAAAATGTGTCCAATCTCTTACCTACTACAGTTTTTCCTCTCTTAATTGTAATCAATCACACATTTGGCAGGAAGGTTATTGGCACGGTTGAAGATACAAAATCTTTTTGGATTAGTTTATGGAAACTTTGTATTATACTGATGACTTTCTGTTCTGTGTAATAAGTTTTCAGATTCATTTTGAGTTAACATGTGTTAAGAAGTCATTTAAACCATAGATGCAAGTGCAAATAAAAGGTGACAGATGATATTATATTATTCCCTGTGTATAACTTAACTGTATGTCTTTCTATAATTACCAGGTTCGCTAGAACAAGGTTTTCTTTCAACATTTATTGTTTAAATTTATTTTAAACAAAGAAATACAAAAATGTATTTCTCTTATAAAAACATAAAGTAACAATAAAGTTTAAAGTCACTTTCTTATACTTCTTAATCTGGGTTCTCGTTTCCTTGTCTCCCATCACTAATCATGTTAATCAGCTTGATAATTATTCTTCTAGATAACTGTCTATATAGAAATATATATGTGTGTGTATATATATATATGTATTGAATATTCAACTATTTTTTCTTGATATGAGAGTTATCTGAACTGGTTTTTCATCTGAGGCTTTTTTTTTTTTAACTTAGTTTAATCACCTTGACCCTAACAAAGTTATAGATTAGATGAGAATGAGCAAACTGGATCTTAACTACTCTAAAAACAGAGAACTTTGAGTGCCTACACTACAAACTAAAAGTAATAATAATTGCAAAGTAATATATATTAAAGCAAAAACATGACAAAGTCAATTACATTTTAATGCAAGTTTAACATTCTGAAATAAAATTAATGCATAATACATCATTATAAAGTTTAAAACGAGTCTCTAGACATCTGTCTGGTGCCTAGTAGGTCCTTAATGTCTTACTGTTTTTCTTAATGAGTTATTAATTGCATATTTTAGGGTGCAAAAATGGAATATATATAAAATAAAGATTCCTGTATCACAAGAAGTCAGTGTATCATTATTAGCCAACATACAGAAAGCCGTTTTTTTGTGTTAACATTCATAGAAATGAGGGCATTTAGATTAAAGTTATTTATCAAAGAAGTCTGAGGGGATAAAGTGATATAGCGTCCTTTCTAATCTAACCCACTGTGCTGGTGTATGTTTTGCAGCTTCATTGGAGTCATCTAAATTTCTTGGGCAAATAAATATTTAAGAACACTAAATATGCTTTTAGCAACATCTACATATTCTCTGCAAAATAGACACTACTCACAGAATCAGAAACTTATCCTTCAGCTCAACTTGTTTTGTTGTTTGTTTTCCAGTCTCTACAACTTAAATGTTCTCTTTCACTATGGCTATGGCACCTGGGGTTTCCTATGCACTCAAATTTTGAAAGAATCTATTATTTATTATTTCCTCAAAACAGCTTAATGGCTATATTTTGTGCTTGAAAGTTCAGTAAATAAATTTTTTAAAATCTCCCTTCTATGCCCCTCCCTTGCTGAGTTCCTGAGCCTTACATGCCAACTTTCAGCCCAGATTCAATCTTTACAGCTGAGTTTCAACTCACGAAAAGCATTTTGCAAGGGAAATGCTGATACAGCTTTAATTATAGTGGTGTTAACTGCTTCATTATAATTAGAGATCTGCTGACCCTCTTAACTGGTTTTTGCTTTCAGAACATCATGAGACAGCCTCCTTTTGCCAGCCATTCATCAGCTTCCTTTAAATTCAGTAACAATTTAGTGGTAAATGTGTTCCTTAATATAGTTTTTTGGCTGCTAAGAAGTTGGATGTTCCTCTCAGCTCCTGAATTCTGGGTGCCAAGGGTTTAAAGGAAACTGAGCAGATGATTTAAGCCGCTTCATTGTTCTTTAGTCAGAAACTTTCCTCAGTCATTCATCCTGGTATTCTGTCCCACATTTACAGCCATTTGGGGACGACATTTCCTCTTCCCTCAATCTACCTTATCACCAGCTCTTAACATTCACTCTGAAACAGTGTACTCGTATTTATTCTGTCTGGAATAAATGGAAATGGAAACCAGTGGGTCAAATTGCCCCAGAAACCCACTCATTAGGACAGTGATTCCAGCAATCCTGCAGTCTCCTCTCTCACCATCTCCTAATCCTTAATTCGTTTACACAGCCTGGTTTTAAAACCTTTAATTACTTACATTCCTTCCCCCCCACACAAACAGTAGTCTAAAGCAACTGAAATAACTTGGGCCTCTCTCAAATAGCAATTTTTCTCAACAGATTAAAAAACAAGATTTCTATTCATACCTGCACTAAGAATCTGATAAAATTATCAGAAAACAACTCACTTTGAAATCCAATTAGTAAATCCGCCTGATTGCAGTGGATCCCATCTTTGGTATGCACCTGAATACTCGTTAAAAATTCTGACTCAGTAAACACTGTGGAGGGCTCCCCAGTGGCTCAGATGGTAAAGAATCCGCCTGCAACATAGGCGACCCAGGTTCCATCCCTGGGCTGGGGAAATCCATTGGAGAAGGAAATGGCTACACACTCCAGCATTCTTGCCTGGAGAATTCCATGGACAGAGGAGCCAGGCGAGCTACAGTCCATGAGGTAACAAAGAGTCAGACATGACTGAGTGACTAAGCATGCATGCAAAGTGCTGTGGAAGCCAGGAGAAAGTCTGTGTAGCAAACACTAGCCTCCTTCCCTCAATCTCTAAATTCTTGTGCAAGACAGCACATATCAATGCATGGAGAAGCCCTGTTACAGCAGCTAGTCAACTGTAGTTCTAAGCAAACCAACAAAACCTTCAAAAAGTGCTGTGGACAGAGGGAAAATTGAGAATTATCCATGTCCAAATAGGAGTATTTCTTAAAATTTACATGTTCAACTGAATCAAGATTTATATAATGTGCAATCAGGATTCCTGGTTGCAAATATCAGAAACTGTCTCTAGTTAAGTAGAAAAGGTATTTGTTACAAAGCTAGTGGAGAGCACATTGAATTATGGAAAGCCTGGAGAACCAGGATTAGGAAATACATAAAGATATGAAGTGGAAAGCCAAGGGCCAACATAGAAATCAATGAAGGATGCTACTGCTAGAGCTGCTGCCATTAATTCTGATAGGCTGCCCTCTTCTCATCCCTCCACGATCACCACCAACCTACAAGAGTTTCATTCTGTTCTTTTATGTTTTAGTTACTGCATGGAGCTTCAAGAGTAACAATCCAGTTAACTGAACCTTGGTCATATGATCAAGACCAGGCTCCAGCCAGAAAACGGCATCTTTCAAATATCAAGCGACGTATAAACTGTCCAAGTACCAATGGCCTAATAAAGCTCCAAACCCTGAATACAAAGCATATAGAAAATAATTGCTATGTATAGAATCACACTAGATTTCTGCTGAAAAAGACATTTGTTCATTAGAATAATAACCTCTTAGTTGGAAGCACCTCTCAAAAATAGAGTTGAGGCGGGGACATCATTGGACTTTCAAATTGGGAAAGATAACTTTCACTCTCAGTAGCTACACAGATGTCATATAAACGGGATTGCTTATTTTGTGTTCACTTTCACCTGCATGATGCATCCATGTTATTAGAACAATAGTGCATTAGACGTTTCTTCAGAGAAAAAATTTAAATAGAAGATGCATACATATATGTGTACACACACATATATATATCTTTTGTGAAAAGTGTTTTCAAATTATATGTACACTTTTCGTGTTGTTTGTTTGTATTTTACTGTAGGGTTTAGGATATCTTTATGTATTCTGGATGTGAGTTTTTTTGATGATCAGAAGATTTTAATTTTAATCAAGTCCAAGTTATAATTGTTCTTTCATAGTGTTTTCTGTGACTTGTCTTGGAAATCTTTTCTACTTTTATTTTCTTCTGGAGTATTTATAGTGTTAGCACTTACATTTACATCTACAATTCATTTCCGACTAAATATTGCATGTATATAAATCAGAGACTGAGTCCTTTATAAAAATAAATATCTAGATGTTTTGGCAGTATTTGTTGAAAATATTTTGTTTCTTTTTCCATTGAAATATGTTTGACTTCATGTTTGAAATGGATTAACCATATATGTGTTTGCCTATTTCTGGAATTTCTGTTGTGCTTCAGTGATCCATTTTACTTTCTTGCACTAGAGCCACAATGTCTTAATAATAGTAACTTAGGTGGTCTTAGAGTCACATAATCTAAGTGCTCCTACCTTCTCATGTTTTATTCTTCAGTTTTATTTCAGCTACACAATGTCTCTTGTAAAAATTCACTTCAGGTATTAAATATGAATTTTAGAACAATTGTCAGTTTTCATCTTTAAAAGCTAGTTGGGTTTATGATTGAGAATATGTTGAATTTATAGGTCAGTTTGGGAAGAAACTGATCTATAAAGATCTTAACAATATTTTGTCTTTGATTTCTTGAGCATTATATATATTTACATTTACTGAAATCTTTTTTATTTTCTTAAAATTGTTCCCAAGACTTTAAAAATATTTTTCTATTTCATTTTCTATTTGTTTTCTACTAACATGTAATCTATGTATGTATATTGATCCTTATACCTTGTTTAGTTTATTGTAGGTCATAACAGTCGATTTGTAGAGTCTTGAGAAATTTCTATGTAGACAATTACATCATCTGAAAATAAAAAATTATTCCTTTTACAATCTGTTTACTAATTTCAACATCTGGGTAGTCTCGAGGGTCACTTACTGGTAACCTTTTCTTTTTTTTTTTCTTGAATAGACTTCTCATATTTCTATTCCTTCATAGGTCTTGGAGTCCTTCACTGAACATTTTGAATAATATACTGTAGAGACTCTGGCATATATTAGTATGCTTGAAAAATGCTTTTGTTTATTTTACTAGTTCACTAGTAGGTTGGAGTCAAGTCAAATCTCATTAAGCCTGCTATAGGAAGCAGCTGAAGTCTTTGCCAATCATTTCAGCCCTCGAGACTTTTTGCTTGTTTCTTTCCCATCAGTACTATTGGACTTTCTCTACACATGTGCAGTTCCAGTGTTATCCAGGATTAGGGAAGACCTTAAATAGACATTTTGAATTCCCCCCATCTGCTCCTAGCCATTGGTCTCCTTGATTTTCTCCCTCATTTTCCAGCTATTCTGGTGAAACCAAATCCATCTGCCAGTTCTTCCAGTCAATAACTTTTAATAAGCTTTCTGCTTGAATTTAATCAACCTTACATAAGACAAAATCTTATCCAACATATTTCCTTTCTTTAAAGAACTGTATTCTTATCTTACTTCTGCCTATTTTCAGTCAATGTCACCAAATAATTGCATGTGTGTGTGTGTGTATTTTGTTTCTAGTTTTTGATCATCTGAACCAACTAATATGATATTGCTGAAATCATAATCCCTTTTTCTATAATTTTATGTTAGTCTTTTCCCTTAATTAATAATATTTTCCTCAAATGCTTAATATTCTTTGGTTATTCCTTCATATTTGTAGTGGACTGGGAGGTGTCCTCCCAAAAATGTACATCCAGGTATAACCCATGAGTATAAACACAATAGAAGACTCTACACATGGACATCACCAGATGGTCAATACCAAAATCAGATTGATTACATTTTTTGCAGCCAAAGATGGAGAAGCTGTATACAGTCAGCAAAAACAAGACCAGGAGCCAACTGTGTCTCAGATCATGAACTCCTTATTGCCAAATTCAGACAAAAATCGAAGAAACCATGGAAAACCACTAGACCATTCAGGTATGACCTAAATCAAATCCTTTAGAGTAGAAGTGACAAGTAGATTCAAGGGATTAGATCTGATAGACAGAGTACCTGAAGAACTATGCAGGAGGCTGTACAGGAGGCAGTGATCAAGAACATCCCTAAGAAAAGAAATGAAAATAGGCAAAATGGCTGTCTGAGGAGGCCTTACAAACAGCTGAGAAAAGAAAAGATGCAAAGGCAAAGGAGAAAAGGAAAGATATACCCATTTGAGTGCAAAGTTCCAAAGAATAGCAAGGAGATATAAGAAAACCTTCCTCTGTGATCAATGCAAAGAAATAGAGAAAAACAATAGAATGGGAAAGACTAGAGATTTCTTCAAGATAATTAGAGATACCAAGGGAACATTTCATGCAAAGATGAGCACAATAAAGGACAGAAATGGTATGGACCTAACAGAAGCAGAAGATATTAAGAAGAGGTAGCAAGAATACACAGAAGAACTATACATAAAAGATCTTCATGACCCACATAACCAAGATGGTGTAGTCACTCACCCAGAGCCCAACATTCTGGAATGCAAAGTCAATGCAAAGTGGGCCTTAGAAAACATCACTACAAGCAAAGTACAATTGCCATCTACTGCACAATTGCACTCATCTCACAACAAGCAAAATGATCCTCAAAATTCTTCAAGCCAGGCTTCAACAGTACATGATAAGTGAACTTCCAGATGTACAAGCTGGGTTTAGAAAGGGAGAAAAACCAGAGATCAAATTGCAAACATCCATTGGATCATCAAAAAAACAAGAGAGTTCAAGAAAAATATCGACTTCTGCTTTACTGACTACACCAAGGCCTCTGACTGTGTGGGTCACAAAAAACTGTGGAAAATTCTTAAAGAGATGGGAATACTAGACCACACTGGATGAAGCACACACTGGAATTGAGATTGATGGGAGAAATATCAATAACTTCAGATATGCAGATGACACCACCCTTATGGCAGAAAGCTAAGAAGAACTAAAGAGCCTTTTGATAAAAGTGAAAGAGGAGAGTGAAAAAGTTGGCTTAAAGCTCAACATTCAGAAAATGAAAACCATGGCATCTGGTCCCATCACTTCATGGGAAATAGATGGGGAAACAGTGGAAACAGTATCCGACTTTGTTTTTTGGGGCTCCAAAATCACTGCAGACAGTGACTGCTGCCATGAAATTAAAAGATGCTTGCTCCTTAAGAAAATCTATGACCAACCTAGACAGCATATTAAAAAGTGGAGACATTACTTTGCCATGAAATGTCTGTCTAGTCAAAGCTATGGTTTTTCCAGTAGTCATGTATGGATGTGAGAGTTGCACAATAAAGAAAGCTGAGTGTGGAAGAATTGATGTTTTTGAACTGTGATGTTGGAGAATACTGTTGAAAGTCCTTTGGACTGCAAGGAGATTCAACCAATCAATCCTAAAGGAAACCGGTCCTGAATATTCATTGGAAAGACTTGATGCTGAAGCTCAAACTCCAATACTTTGGCCACCTGATGGAAGAACTGACTCATTGGAAAAGACCCTGATTCTGGGAAAGATTGAAGGCGGGAGGAGAAGGGGACAATAGAGGATGAGATGATTGGATAGCATCACTGACTCAATGGACATGAGTTTGAGTAGGCTCTGGGAGTTGGTGATGGAGAGGAAAGCCTGGCATGCTGTAGTTCTTGGGGTTGTGAAAAGTAGGACACAACTGAGTGACTGAACTAAACTGATAGCCTTATTTTGAAAAAGGGTCTTTGCACATGTAATTCAGTTCAGGATTTCAAGGTCCTGGATTATCCAAGTGAGCCCTATATACAATGACTGGTGCTCTTATAAGACAAAACTCAGGGGGTATTTGAGATACAAAGAGGAAGAGTAGGTCATGTGAAGATGGAGGTACATAATTAAGTTATACAGTCCTAAGTCAAGGAACACATGTAGCCAACTAGAAGTTGGAAGAGTCAAAGACTCTCTATGAGAGCTCTTGGAGGGACTACACTTCTACTGATATTTTGATTTCTGATTTCTGGCCTCCAGAAATATGAGAATATAAATTTCCTCTGCTTTAAGTCACCCAGTTTGTGGTAATTTTTGCAGCATTTCTATGAAACTATTAGCCAGTTTGAGCTGCTATAACAAAGTACCATAGACTTATAAACAATGCAAATCTACCTCTTACAATTCTGGAGCCTGGAAGTCCAAGATCAGGGTGCCAGTGTGCTTTGTATCTGGTGAAGGCCACTTTTTGGGTTGCAAACTTCCCACTCTATCCTCACATTTTTGAAAGAGAATGAGGGCTGGCTGGGGTTCCTTTTTTAGGGTACTAATTCCATTCATGACCTAGTCACCACCCAAAGGCCCTACCTCCCCATACTATCACACTAGGGGGATAGGATTTCAACATCTGAATTGGGTGGTGGGGGTGGGTATAAATATTCAGCCCATTGCAGAAACGCAATATTTAACAATGAGTCACAGAAGGCTATTAGTGATGTGGGCTTTGGCTGGAGAGTGTTACAGATTGAGTCATTCTGTGGCATTCAATGGCCAGAAAGAGAGAAGGTTTTTTTCCATGATCTGCAACCACTATCTTAGCTCCTTTAAGATTTTTAGTCAATATTTTCTAGACCAGAAGGCTCAAATATTTGTCCTGAAGGTAAATGACTATCTCTGAGATTCAGCCAAGAGGAGTGTAAAATATGTATGATTTTCTCAGTGGTTTTGGTTTTCTATTTTTGATATATTTCTGAATAAGTTTCTCATATTAAAGGAAGGTACACCTTCCTCTAAATAACTAAGGGTATAGTTATATAATGACCTTAAATTCAAGATTTGTAACATTTCTTTTTTTCCTTTTTTATGGTTATTTATTTATTCACATTTTTAGGTAACTTGGGACAGAATAGATTCAAATTAGGCTATTCTCATCTAAGAGGACTCTTTGGAAAAGACCATGATGCTGGAAAAGATTGAAGGCAGAAGGAGAAGAGGGTGACAGAGGATGAGACCGTTGGATGGCACCACCGATTCAATTGAAATGAACTTGGGAAAACTCTGGGAAATGATGAGGGGCCAGGAAGCCTGGCATGCCATCTATGGTGTTGCAAAGACTCAGACATGACTAAGCAACTGAACAACATCTAAGAGGAATATACTGCCAGATATTTAAGCATACATTCAACAAAACTTGCCCCCATTTTATGCACCAGAAAATTGGGATCTAGACGTTTTAATTAATTTAAACATATATAACCAGTAAGTGGCAATTCCAGAATCCTAGTCCAGGTCTGATCCCATCGCTCTTTTTTTTTTTTTTTTTTTTAATTGGAGGATAATTGCCTTACAATGTTCTGTTAGTTTCTGCTGCACAATGACATGATCAACCATTCTTAAAAGTTCTCTGCCTCACATTCTTTCACCAAGCATTGAGTACCAAATATGTGCTAGTTAATAAATAAGAATACTGGATATTTTTCCACTTATTATGAATAGCAAGATGTATAATATGGTGTTTCTCCCTTTTAGTCACCTGTAGTTATTGTATCTAAGGATGTTAGAAAATGTCCAATTTCTGCAGAAATTAGGCATAATTTATATGTACATTATGTCATAATTAGACATCCTGGAACGTGTGTTTTATGTGAATGATAATAGCATTTCAGAAAAAAGAACTGTAAACTAGTACCCTAAAATATTTGTTATTTGTTGGCAAGAACAAAAAGATTTTCTTCATGTATTCTACCTATTGGCTTTGTGCTCTAATAATCAAACAAAGCCACTCAGTACTTCTGACAGCCTGAGTCTGTCTGCACTGTATCTGAATTTATTACTCACCATTTGTTACACTGCTAATAAAAACAGTATAAAATACTATCTTGTCACATTAAACCTGCAACAGAAAACTTGTTATATTTCAAGAAATGATTTAACATTTTATTATCTAAAATACTGGTGTAGAATGAGGTCTACCACCATTTCTGAGTTGCTGACTAGATATTGATTGGGCTAAAAGTTGCAATATTAGCTGCATGGGAAAAGCTTTTCAACTTCTTATTGTACAAAGGGCACTGCGTGCTTAGGTGCCTTATGACTAAATCAATACACCACATCTAAGGCTCAGGACCCTACATGTTTCCAAGTCATAAAGTAATGCTTCTAGCTAATCACAGAACTTTAACTTTTTAAAAAATTGTTAATGTACAGAACAATCTTGAAAAGTAAAAAAAAATAAAAATAAAAAAGAATGAAAATGAAGAAATATGACAGTAAGCTAGGAAACAAGAGAAAGTTGATATATTTGTATTAAGCTAGTTTATGATCACTTTTTGGTTTTTAGAATTTCTATAGTTGAAGCCGAATGTTCTAAGATTTTATCTAGAACTAGCCTAGGGTATTTTTTGTGTATATTGCTATCAACATATTAAAAAAATATTAAGATATTACACCAGACTTGATAGTCCTATTTAGAACATTGGAATCAAGGTTTAAAGTGAATGGCATTCTCAATTTAATGTTTTTTATTCCATCTTTATTACATTACAGACTTTCTTGATGGCAGAAAATAAGCATTTGCTGTAGAATATTCATGCATTCTGTAATATATTACATGAGAAAAACAAGCTTCCCTTATCTCTTTCCATTTTTAAGTTAAATATATATGCATATTTTAGCTGTATATATTCCAAAGTGTAGAAAACCTCGAGAAATAAAAAGTTTCTTATGATTTTTAGAAAACATCTTGAAAATGCTCATTTCATCAGGGAGTGAGATAAAAACAATTCCAGGAAAACCATTCAGTTCCATAAATGCTCACCCTGTGACTTGTTCATATACTGATTTTTCTAAATATTTCATTTTTATATACATTTTCTGTTCAACACCTTAAGGCTCCTATGTTATTCATCAAGAAATTAGAAAAGTACAAATAAATATACTGTGGAAATTATTACCACTCATAGTTTTAATCCTGGTACAAAGATAATAGGTATAGTGATATTTTTAGAGAAAAAAAAAAACAATGAGAAAAGGAGGAGGAAGAGAAGAAGAGAGGAAAGAACTGTTAAAATCTAGAATTTCCTATGAAAGTGGTAGACATGACTTATAAATAGATTAAATTTACTTGGCAGACTACCTATGCCCCTGCTAAAAGGGAAAAAGAAAAATCTACCCACACTATTTCCTCCAAGACAGTTACCTCATCTAGAAGACTCTGATTATTCTTAACACTGGTTGGAACAGAGGGCAAAATGACCTGAATAGGTAGTTATTAGTACGAGACAGAGTGGCCTTTCAGATTCTGTTGTAGTGCAGTTAGAAAGAATTTGCTTTTATACCTTTAAAAGTGTATGTGTGTGTGTGTGTCTGTGCAGTTTATGTGCTTCCATACCATATGACCTGCTCTATGTCAAGAAGGATATGAGAGTAAAATCTGCCTCATTACAGAAATAGAAGTGTATATATTCACAAAGGGTACTTTATAAAAGTGTTAGTCACTCAGTCATGTCTGACTGTGCGATTCTATGGTCTATAGTCTGCCAGGCTCTTCTGTCAGTGGAATCCTCCAGGCAAAAATTCTAGAGTGGGTTGTCATTCCCTTCTTCAGGGGATCTTCCTGACTCAGGGATTGAACCCAGGTCTCCTGCATTGGGTTCCACAGGTAGCACTAATGGTAAAGAACCTGCCTACCAAAGCAGGAGACATAAGAGATGCGGGTCCAATCCCTGGGTCAGGAAGATGCCCTGGAGAAGGAAACAGGTGGATTATTTATCATCTGAGCCACAAGGAAGAAATATCAATAACCTCAGATATGCAGATGACACCACCTTTATGGCAGGAAACCAAGAGGAACTAAAGAGCCTCTTGATGAAGATGAAAGAGGAGAGTGAAAAAGGTAGCTTAAAACTTAACATTCAAAAAACTAAGATCATGGAATCTGGCCCCATTCCTTCATGGCAAATAGATGGGGAAAAAAATGGAAACAGTAACAGACTTTTATCTTTTTGGCCTCCAAAAACACTGCAGATGGTGACTGTAGCCACGAAATTAAGACACTTGCTCCTTGGAAGAAAAGCTAAGACAAACCTAGAAAGTGTATTAAAAAGTAGAGACATCACTTTGCCAACAAAGGTCTGTCTAGTCAATGCTATGATTTTTCCAATAGTCATGTATGCATGTGAGAGTTCAGTGAAAGGACTGATGCTGAGGCTCCAATACTTTAGCCACCTGATGTGAAGAGCTGACTCACTGGAAAAGACCCTGATGCTAGGAAGGATTGAAGGCAGGAGGTGAAGGGGATGATAGAGGATGAGATGGTCAGATGGCATCACTGATTCAATGGGCTTGAGTTTGAGCAAACTCTAGGAGATGGTGATGGACAGGGAAGACTGGCATGCTGCAATTCATGGGGTCGCAAAGAGTTGGACCTGACTGAGCGACTGAACAACAGCAACAACACAGATGAGGATTAGATGTAACAGAGAAGGCAATGGCACCCCACTCCAGTACTTTTGCCTGGAAAATCCCATGGATGGAGGAGCCTGATAGGCTGCAATCCATAGGGTCGCTGAGAGTCAGACACGACTGAGTGACTTCACTTTCACTTTTCACTTTCATGCATTGGAGAAAGAGATGGCAAGCCACTCCAGTGTTCTTGCCTGGAGAATCCCAGGAACAGAGGAGCCTGGTGGCTGCCGTCTATGGGGTCCCACAGAGTCGGACACGACTGAAGTGACTTAGTATAGCATAGCATGGTTCCTCCATCCATGGGATTTTCCAGGCAAAGTACTGGAGTGGGATGCCATTGCCTTCTCCGATCTTAGTTCTAGGCATAGCAAAAAGTTTTTTAGTTTATTTTACTCTCTAGAATTAATTAAACATTTTCTTTTTCAATTTTTATTTTATATTGGAAGATAGTTGATTTGCAAAGCTGTGTTAGTTTCAAGTGTACAGCAAACTGATTCAATTATACATATATCCATTCTTTTTTCACATTCGTTTCCCATATAGGTTATTACAGAATAGTGAATAGAGTTCTCTGTGGTTTATAGTAGGTCTTTGTTGGTTATCTATTTTACATAAGTTATTCGCTCAGTCATGTCCAACACTGTAACTCCATGAACTGTAGCCTGCCAGGCTCCTCTGTCCATGGAATTTTACAGGCAAAAATGCTGGAGTGGGTAGCCATTCCCTTCTCCAGAGGTCTTCCTGATCCAGGGATCAAGCCCAGGTCTCCCACATTGTAGGCAGATTTTCTACCATCTGAGCCACCAGGGAAGCCCATTTTATATATAGTAGTGAGTCTATCATACTAAGTGAAGTCAAAGAGAAAAAGACAAATATCATATGATATCACTTATATGTGGAATCTAAAAAAAAAAATTATACAAATGAAACATTTAGAGAACAGAACAGATTCACAGATTTTGAGAACAAACTTATGGTTACCAAAGGGGAAAGATGTAGGGGAGGGATAAATTAGGCATAGCAAATTGTAACTGCCACATACTTCTATTGCCTAAGTTGTTTTTTTAATTTTGATATTCATGACAAACTATTACTCAGTTTTAGCATCGCACAGAAGTCTAAAATTCTTGGGCAATAATTCAGAGTGACCTTACTTTCTACTTCTTGGTGGTTTAAATACCTAACTATATAAGATAACTTTTATAAAATATAGCTTTTCTATATTTTAGCAAATTTAATTTATTTACCAGTAACATGATTTCCCTAAAGATCTCTTATTCCTGGGACATAAAAGCATAATATGATTTTGCTGCTCTGTAACATATCGATAAATTGTGTATCTGGGCATTCATATTAGCTTTTCCCAAAGAACTTATAAAATTTAAATGTTAATATTACTTATTTCATATATATATGTGTATATATATATACTCATATTTACATGTACATATGTAGGTGTATAGGATTCCCAGGTGTTTCTAGTGGTAAAGAACTCCCCTGCCAATTCAGAAGACATAACAGATGGGGTTTGATTCCTGGGTTGGGAATATCCCCTGGAGGAGTTCATGGCAACCCACTCCAGTATTTTCACCTGGAGTATTCCAGGGACAGAGGAGCATTCCAGGGACAGAGGAGCCTGGCAGGCTATGGTCCACAGGGTCACAAAGAGTCAACACAACTGAGATGACTTAGCATACATATGCATGTATGTGTATATAAAATGTTTTGCAAATACGCAATGTTTTACAAACATACTGCCACCGAATCGTGAAACTCCTCTTTCAATAAATATATTTTGGATGATAATGCATTATATATTGTCATTTTGAACTTTGATCTAGACAGTAAAGATAGATTATGGTATGATTTCCTTATACCATTTGATAACTAGAGCTTTCCAATATTAACATGAAACAAGCATAGGGAGGCATTTTAATCCAGAGAGTCATATTGCCTTACTGTGTTTTTCTATTGATTTATTTTTGGTTTCATTATCATCTTCACTTATTAAAGTTAGAAGTCCTCTCAAAAATCTTTGTTTCATTTATCAAGTATAAGAAAAACTAAACAGGAATTTTGGTCATATTTTTCAAGACATACCATAATAAGTTAAAAACAACTGACAGCAATAACTGAGTAGAATATGTTCAGACTATACTATGCTCTTTGTTGGCAAAGTAATATCTCTGCTTTTGAATATGCTGTGTAGGTTGGTCATAACTTTCCTTCCAAGGAGTAAGTGTCTTTTAATTTCATGGTTGAAATCACCATCTGCAGTGATTTTGGAGCCCCAAAAATAAAGTCTGACACTGTTTCCACTGTTTCCCCATCTATCTGCCATGAAGTGATGGTTATGTGATAGTCATAACTGTCATATCATAACTAAGTGATAGTCAAGGCTATGGTTTTCCAGTGGTCATGTATGGATGTGAGAGTTGGACTGTGAAGAATGCTGAGTGCCAAAGAATGGATGCTTTTGAACTGTGGTGTTGGAGAAGACTCTTGAGAGTCCCTTGGACTGCAAGGAGATCCAACCGGTCCATCCTAAAGGAGATCAGTCCTGGGTGTTCATTGGAAGGACTGATGTTGAAGCTAAAACTCCAATACTTTGGCCACCTCATGCGAAGAGTTGACTCATTGGAAAGGACTCTGATGCTGGGAGGGATTGGGGCCAGGAGGAGAAGGGGACGACAGAGGATGAGATGGCTGGATGGCATCACTGACTCGATGGACATGTGTTTGGGTGAACTCCAGGAGTTGGTGATGGACAGGGAGGCCTGGCGTGCTGCGATTCACGGGGTCGCAAAGAGTCAGACAGGACTGAGTGACTGAACTGAACTGAATACTATACTCTATATTAACCTTTTTTTAATTTCCCCATGCAATGTTCAACCCATTAGTTAGTCTCTGTGGACAGCCAGAACTTTCCCTTAACATCCAATTCTCTCAATTCCAATACTACAAGCCTAGTGAATTCCACCACCATCTCTGCCTATTGCAATAGTCTCCTTCTTTGCTTATAGCTCTGCTGTTCTAGCAGTTTTTCCAGATGATCACTCACTACTAAAAATACTTTAAGACTTAAAAACCTCCTTAATCTGACTTACAATGTTCTTTTTGCTGCCACTTTGTTTTCTTCTCAACTTCCATCTCTTTCCCATCATCCACTTTGCAACTACATTGGAATTTCTATTCTTTCAAACTAATTTTTGCTTGAATGAATCTTTGTGCTAGCTTCTCATTCTGCATGATATGTTCTTTTCACTGACTTCTGCTTAACTGGCTTATTGTGCCACTCAAATTTAAGTGTTATCTTCCATTGATCACCCAATGTACAATGGCCACATGATATATCTGCATGGAATTTACTATTATTTGATATTATTTGTGCTTTTAAAAAAAATTCTGTCTCTTCCACTAAAATATAAAACCTGTATATGCTATCTTATTCTTTGTCATTTACACTAGTTCTGATATATGTGCTTAGTCGCTCAGTTGTGTCTGACTCTTCTCAACCCCATGGACTGTAGCCCACCAGGCTCCTCTGTCCATGGGATTCTCTGGGCAAGAATACTGGAGTGGGTTGCCATGTCCTCCTCCAGGGGATTTTCCCAACCCAGGGATGGAACCCAGGTCTCAGGCATTTCAGACAGATTATTTACCATCTAAGCCACCAGGGAAGCCTGTCCAATATATAGTGGACAATAAATGTTTGTACAATGTCTAGGAATAATTAACAAACCAAGTAACTAAACATCAATTAGCTCCAATACGTCAAAGAAAATTTCCCAACAGGTTTGCTCTAATTCAAGGCATTTTTCAGCATTCAGGCTGATGAAAGGTGTTCTGACTTGGAATTTTTAAATTTCTCCTAGGACTAAGCTTTGCTTGAAGGGGAAACGTGTTCTATTATAGTGCAAATTTACTGCACTAAAATTCTCAACAATTATCATAAGAGCCTTATTAAGCTGAGCAATGTAAAATGCTTTAACTTAGAGCCACAGAAAGTGTTCCCTATATTCTCCACTTCAAGACTGGGGCGGGGGGAAAATGTCCTCTTGTTACAAACAAAAAATATTTTTAAATGAATCATCATATCTAAATTGTACTATAATAAAGTATTATTTTAGGAATAGCTTTGTCAAATTGAACACGCTAGTGAACATTCTTCTCTGTATCACTATCTCAATGACACTGACAGAGACTAATATATAATTATTTGAATCAAACTTTTGAAATAAGCATCTTTTAGCAATTTTTCAATATTGCTATTTCACATTGAGTACCAGATGTCAGAGAAGTTGAAAACATGTTTATTTTGGTCTTTAGGTCCTTCAGGATTTTTCTGACTCAATACCATCCTCATCTTGCATGGATGTGTATTTAGCCTCATTGAGTGAACAGGCTTTGAGGAACAGCAATCTGAACACTCCTAAAAGAAATGATTTGGCCACCTGCACTTTTGGAAAATTGTAAAAAGAGCTATAGAACTCTAAGGCAGGAAATATCAATAAATAATATTTTAAAGATATTTGGGTCTCTGAGAAACATGGAGACTCATTAATGTGTAAGTTCTTAAATCCAAAGAGAAATAGACATGAAGTGAGCTTTATGATTTACAAATCTGAAAGAAAAAAAGTTACCAAAGTTTAAAGTGATTGTGATTTCAGAAGAAATAGCAGAATATACTACTGCAATACTACTGTCAAACAGTATGTTCAAATTAGTTTGGATTCTCAGTTTTTCTGTCTCTGCTTCTCTCCATCTCTCTGCCTTGCCAATACCATATCCCTCCCTCTCTTAGAGAGTCTCAATGCATGCTAGCTATGAGATGGTCTGGCCATTTTATACAAAGAAACTTGAATTTGTCCCACTCATGTTTGCTTCATCATGAGTCCTACTAAGACATTTGTGCAAAAAAACAATCTGGGAAACTACAATGTAATTTATGGTAACATTTGGCTAGTAGGGATGCCAGAAAATATGGAGTAGACTTTGCCTAAACTCAGAAGTTACTTCTTCAAAGCCGTCAGATGAAACTGAACAAAACTTGCCAATTTGCAGAGCTAATTAGAACTTCTGGGAACTTATTCTAAAGTCTGTTATTTTGAATTATAGATTAAGTTATAAATTTACTCTAATTCCCTACAAATTTCTAAAGCTTTCTATTTTTATATTTCTTGCCTTAAATCTTGAGAAACTATAATAAGGACCTGAGGCAGAAAAAGGTTAAGTCTGATTTAATCAGTTTCATAAGAAACCTAAAGATATATTCAAGTCTGCATTTATAACTTGTTTTAATTTTGGCAAATTATTTACAATTGCTCCAAAAAATTTCAGAACTATTTCTACCTATGTAAACTAAATATATTTTAATATACTTGTTATTTGGCATGGGTTGATGCACATTTATCTCTCTAGCATCAAATTTGGGGGAAGATTTTTATTCTTATTTTACATCTATTATATATAACTAAAGCTATTACCAACTTTACCTTTCTAAATGAGAGTTTTTTCAAGTTATATTGACAATTTGTTTAAAAGTCTAATCAATTATATTAAAGTATTTGTAACTGATAAATGGCTGAGAATAATGCTAATATATTCACTATTCAATATAATTTTCTGTAAGATCATACTTGATAAAAAATAATATCTCCAAGTCTCACCAAAGTTAATGTGACTTTTCTCTCTAGAATTAACTTTGCCTATGCTGGTTAACCTGCTTGGCCTACTGCAACAAAGGGAAGTTCTATCTGAATGGAAGAGAATAAAAATGGTTGTTTTATGATATAATTTTTTAACCTACTGTAATTTTTATATGTAAGCATATTATGATGCATAAGTCATTTTCAAACTTCGTTACTTTATTATTACTGATAATTTACTCAAAAGAGACCACCAGGTGCTTTTAGCTCAAAAATAGGACAAAATTCTCAACAAAGGGTTGAGATCCATTTGTTGAAAGTAGTAGGTCTCAAACTTTTTACTTAACGAGTCAAAAAAAGTCTCCAGTGGAGAAATTAAAACTATCTTAGAAGATAAAGACAACTGATCTACAGCAGGAGATTTTGCACATAGTATCAAACCCGAGTCTCCTAAATTCCAGGCAGACGCTTTAACCTCTGAGCCACCAGGGAAGTCCTTTCACTTTCACTTTCAGCATTTGTTTTAGGGATAGGCTTATGATGATTCTCATTTGTGTACCATACTTTTTATCACTGGCTCTCTAAGTGCTGTCCTTGGACAACATAAAATACAATACCTTGGGGATGCTTTTGTTACAAACAGGTTATATGTTATAGCTCTAGACCTGGTGAATGAGGTAGGATAAATATTTTTAAATAATCCTTTTACTGCAATTAATAAGTAAAGTTTGAAAGACAAGCTTCAGTAATGTTAATCTTACATATAAAAATTACCACAGGTTAGTGGTTCCCAAAGGAGAATGTTCCCTTCAAACATGAACCCAACAAGTGGATTGGATAATGATGGAGATGAATCTACCATAAGATTTGCAAGAATGTAGCTATTCAAAACCACAACATAATCAAATAAATTCGGCGAGGCACTGATTACAAAAAATCCTCCACTAAAATTGCAAGATTTCCAATTACTAAAACACACACACACACATATACAAGAAAAGCTTTACTGTATTGCCAAACATTGTGTTTTAGTGATACTTCTTGCCCAAATACCAACTTAGAGTTATGAACAAGTTTACTGAATTAATAGTTTAGTTTAACATAATAAATATTAGCAGTCTTTAATAACTTATTTAGTATTACTAAGTAGCCATTAGTAATATCTTAGTTAAAAGTCTAAGATACTGTACAAAGTTCCATTAAGGAAAGGAAAGGGGTTTGCATTTTCTATTAGGTCACTGAACTTACAAAATTAGTACTATTTAGTACATATCCTCTAGGCATTAGTTTGGTAAATGATTCTTGAAGTATCATCTCAGGTCTTAAACTGTCAATTTTCATATCTGTCCACTGATGATGATAACAGTAAATCTACCTGCCAAGAATTTTCTACAACAAAACCACAGAGTTGATATGAAGATAAAATTTGATGGATGGCATCACTGACTCGATGGATGTGAGTCTGAGTGAACTCTGGGAGTTGGTGATGGACTGGGAGGCCTGGCGTGCTGCGATTCATGGGGTCACAAAGAGTCAGACACGACTGAGTGGGAGTCGCTCAGTCGTGTCCGACTCTTTGCGACCCCATGAATCAGCACACCAGGCCTCCCTTCATCACCAACTCCCGGAGTTCACTCAAACTCATGTCCATCCAGTCGGTGAAGCCATCCAGCCATCTCATCCTCTGTTGTCCCCTTCTCCTCCTGCCTCCAATTCCTCCCAGCATCAGAGTCTTTTCCAATGAGTTAGTTCTTCACATGAGGTGGCCAAAATATAGGAGTTTCAGCTTCAGCATCAGTCCCTCCAATGAACACCCAGGACTGATCTCCTTTAGGATGGACTGGTTGGATCTCCTTGCAGTCCAAGGGACTCTCAAGGGTCTTCTCCAACACCACAGTTCAAAAGCATCATTTTTTCAGTGCTCAGCTTTCTTCACAGTCCAACTCTCACATCCATACATGACCACTGGAAAAACCATAGCCTTGACTAGACGTAACTGATAAGCATACCTAATTCATTTAATTGGTTCAAAAATGTTTATTGATTGATTGTCTTTTACTTTTATTGAAATTCAACTGTCTTTATATTTTCATTGATTTATCTATTCAACAAATACTGGTTACCTATTACACACCAGGTATTCTCATATCTATAGGAACTGAGGTCAAAGGTGTAATTTTTTGATTCTTTGGAATGACCCTTCTGCTGAGGGAGACAATTTAATCATAAATTATAATTAGGTTAAGTGCTATAAAATACTATCACACGGCACTCTAAACACATTTACCATAGGAGTCAGAGAGAATAAAACTTGAGCTGAGATGTGAAGAGTAAATGTAGATGGGAAGGCATGGAGGTAGATCCAGCATTCCTAAGAAGTAAACAATTGCATGAGTATTCCTGAAAAATCCAGACTGAGTAGATAATAAAAAATTTCTTAGGATTCTATCTGATGGTGGACTTGATTTTCTGTGGGCAAATGGGGAAATTTTAAAGATTAAAGTAATGTTTTGTTTGTGTGTGTTAGTTGCTCAGTCGTGTCCAACTCTGTGACATCATGGAATGTGAGTTCCCATTTGAGGCACCCGGCTCCTCTTCCCATGGAATCCTCTAGGCAAGATTACTGGCATGCATTGTCATTTCTTTCTCCAGGGGCTCTTCCCTGGCCCAGGAATCAAATCTGGGTCTCTCCCATTGCAGGCAGATTCTTTACTGACTGAGCCACCAGGAAAGTCCCAATATTTGGTTTAGTATCCATTAATTAACTTTAGGTGTCAAATAGGAAAAGGAGTACGTCAAGGCTGTATATTGTCACCCTGCTTATTCAACTTCTATGCAGAGTACATCATGAGAAATGCTGGGCTGGAAGAAGCACAAGCTGGAATCAAGATTGCCGGGAGAAATATCAATAACTTCAGATATGCAGATGACACCACCTTTATGGCAGAAAGTGAAGAGGAACTAAAATGCCTCATGATAAAAGTGAAAGAGGAGAGTGAAAAAGTTGGCTTAAAGCTCAACATTCAGAAAACTAATACCATGGCATCTGGTCCCAGCACTTTATGGGAAATGGATGGGAAAACAGCTAAACAGTGTCAGACTATTTTTTTGGGCTCCAAAATCACTGCAGATGGTGACTGCAGCTACGAAATTAAAAGATGCTTACTCCTTGGAAGGAAAGTTATGACCAACCTAGATAGCATATTCAAAAGCAGAGACATTACTTTGTTGACAAAGGTCTGTCTAGTCAAGGCTATGGTTTTTCCTGTGGTCATGTATGGATGTGAGAGTTGGACTGTGAAGAAAGCTGAGCTCCGAAGAATTGATGCTTTTGAAATGTGGTGTTGCAGAAGACTCTTGAGAGTCCCTTGGACTGCAAGGAGATCCAACCAGTCCATTCTAAAGGAGATCAGTCCTGGGTGTTCTTTGGAAGGAATGATGTTAAAGCTGAAACTCCAATACTTTGGCCACCTCAAGCGAAGAGCTGACTCATTGGAAAAGACTCTGATGCTGGGAGGGATTGGGGGCAGGACGAGAAGGGGACAACAGAGGATGAGATGGCTGGATGGCATCACTGACTTGATGGACATGAGTTTGGGTGAACTACGGGAGTTGGTGATGGACAGGGAGGCCTGGTGTGCTGTAATTCATGGGGTCTCAAAGAGTCGGACACGACTGAACAACTGAACTGACCTGAACTTAGGTGTCAAAGTTGAAAAGACAATTGCATATTTAATGTATGAAGAGCATCAGCAAGCTGAATAATAATATTAAAGTAGGTTGAACTGCTGCTGTACTACAAATCAACTAATTAAGTAGCAAACACTTAATACCACTGTATCACTTTAAATTGATAGGTCAGGAAATAAAATGCAAGAATTAAGATAGGTACAATGCAGAATAAATATTAATCCGTATGGTCACTCAGATGGTAATGCTTCCTTACTTTAATGTCATGCATTTATTTTAATTGTACTATCTTGGCTTGATAAACCATAAATTACTTTCAAGGTGATACAATTTATACTTATCATCCTTTTTGACTATCAAGCATCTAGAACCTCTTTTCTTTGGGGAATTACCCCACCAAAGGAGGCAAATTTTCACCTTAGCAGGTGAAAATGTCAGGTATATCTTTTCCTGGCTTTTCATCAGCTAGGATGGGAAAGTAAACTACATAACACTGTGTCCTTTTCTCTTTCTCTCTCTTTTTTTTTTTTTTTTTTTGGTGTGTTTGTGTGTGTGTCTCATTTCAAGTTTACTTGGAACCCTTTGAGAGTCAGTTCTGCCACCTGCAAAAAGCCTTGGATAGGCTACCCAGAAACAATTTTTTTATCTCTTAAAATGTGCAGTAATTACCTGTTTCTCTTAATCACTGAGTCTTAATTTCTACTTATGAAGCCAGAAAAATGGGAAAATGGGAGTTCACAATATTCTCTAACATAGTAAATAATTTGTAGTCTTATGAATGTTATACTTTCTTCTTTTCTAAAAGAAAGAACAATGTTGTTTATTTTTACAGCATTCATTTATAATTTAATTGTCATAATACTATTCAATAAAAATATCTCTTACATCTATTACTATTGCTGCTTATGATGGCTCAAGGGAAAATATTCAAGACATCATAAATATTTTAATGTATACAAAATTAATTTCATGTTTATAGCTAAAACATCTTGCTAATGTACAATCAGTAAATTGTTAAGATAACTATAATGATGAGAAATAATACCTATAAATAGTAGATACCAATGATTAACAATTTAATTACTGTTTTTCAATGATTGAGTTAACATAAGTCCAAATCTTGAGTTTCTTTGCATTTGAAACTTTCTTTTTTCCTGTTGAAAGGTCAATGTGATTCAACTCCAAAATTATACTAGGAAAAGTTATGGTTTCAACCCTTAGTTGTTACAGAAAATTATTTCAACATATTGCAACTCTAGACACTGATTTAAGCAGGACTGTGCATCTTTTCCTAACTCTGCATTCAGTAATGTCATGTGCGGTTCTTGGAATTGGCCATGATTGGAGGATTTATACCATGCAAATGAACACACCTAAAAATCTGGGCTCCACTCTCCTCCACTCTGTCTTTCCTGTTGCAGAAATGATTGTTAAACAATTACCAGTACATCCCTGATTTAAAATTCCACAGGAAGGACTTCTGTTTTCCTTAGCAGGATGAGGACACAGTGCTTATATAAATCTAATAAATAAAATTAATTTCTGCTCTTGAATATGGTACAGCAGGTCATATTAAAATAATGCTCCTACATTAAAACTAGGAAACTGAAATTAAATTATAATATTTAAAGATATCACAAAGACTTCATTGCAACAAAGACTAGATGAACAAAATATCAGAGTAAAGAGTGCTTTGTTGGTGAGCTAGCTTTCCTTTTTGCTTTTTCCCTTGAAGGCATTTGGTAATTGTAGGCTTGAGTTGAAGACTTTGATTAGTATAAGTGATGAGCCTCTACTAGGTGGGAAGAGAAGAAACTTTCAAGCCCTATCTGTATGCAGCTAGAGGAACAACCTAGAATTTTAGGGATAGCACAGTATGATGGAGAGCCAGGACAAAATCTTCTAAAATGAATAAATCTTCGGTAGTCATAAGTTCTTAAGAAACAATTGTATTCTAGGGTAGAGGCAAGTTTCAATCACAGAGTTAGTCTCACTGTCAAGATATTTACCAGATTGGGTTTTTGGGGTTGGAGACTAGAAGAATATGCTGAGAAGTCTAAAGAACAGAGTTCAATTTCCAATACCTCTTAGGGCTGAGGAAAAGCCACCCCTTGGCACCATCTTGAAAGCTCCAAAGACTACAGTCTAGAATTAGGAACTGACTAGAGGAAGACCAAATCTTACTAAAACTGCAAGCTATCTTCAACTGCCTCAATCATTAATTGGACAGATGTTATCTCTCCTTCACATCTAACAGAGAAAAAAGAGAAAACTCTTTCGGAAGATAGTATCATCTGAAGCCCCTGGTTAATTAATATACAAATTCTAGCATACATCCAAAAATAAACATAAATGTGAAAAATAAAGAAAATTTGATTGTTATTCAAGTAAAAAAGAACAGAAACAGACCCATTAGATGACTGAGATTTTAAAGAGAGCAGAAAAGACTTTGAAATATATATCAATAGTATATTACATATAGGAAAAGATAGATAAAGTAGAAAAACAATCATAGAGTATATCCATGGAAAAGGGCATGTATAAAGAAGGACAAAAATGGGCACTATAGCACTGGACAACCAATATATATATTAAGAACTCAATGGCTGAACATCAAATTGGATAAAAATGAAGATTAGATTACTGAACTTGAAGAGAGATCAAGAGAAAATATCCAATCAGAGCATAAGAAAGGGAAAGAAGAGAGGTAACAGTATAGAAGCAACACTATGGGAATAACAGCAGAAAATTTCCAAAAATATATATCAGCTATTAACCTATGTATTCAAGAAAATCAGAAACCATGAGCAGAATAAATATTAAGAAAACTACATTTAGACATATCAGAATCAAATGGCTGAAAACAAGGACAGAAGAAAGAATCTCAAAAAAAAAAAAAAAAAAAAAACCTCCAGAAAGCAGGAATAGAAGGAACTTACCTCAACATAATAAAAGCTATATATGACAAACCCACAGCAAACATTATTCTCAATGGTGAAAAATTGAAAGCATTTCCCCTAAAGTCAGAAACAAGACAAGGTTGCCCACTCTCACCACTACCATTCAACATAGTTTTGGAAGTTTTGGCCACAGCAATCAGAGCAGAAAAAGAAATAAAAGGAATCCAGATTGGAAAATAAGAGATAAAACTCTCACTGTTTGCAGATGACATGATCCACTACACAGAAAACCCTAAAGACTATACCAGAAAATTACTAGAGCTAATCAATGAATAAAGTTGCAGGATATATAATTAACACACAGAAATCCCTTGCATTCTTATACACTAACAGTGAGAAAACAGAAATAGAAATTAAAGAAAAAATTCCATTCACCATGTCAACAAAAAGAATAAAATACTTAGGAATATATCTACCTAAAGAAACACAAGACCTATATATCAGTTCAATTCAGTCACTAAGTCGTGTCTGACTCTTTGCGACACCATGAATTGTCAAACTCACATCCATCAAGTCGGTGATACCATCCAGCCATCTCATCCTCTGTCGTCCCCTTTTCCTCCTGCTCCCCAATCCCTCCCAGCATCAGAGTCCTTTCCAATGAGTCAACTCTTCGCATGAGGTGGCCAAAGTACTGGAGTTTCAGCTTCAGCATCATTGCTTCCAAAGAAATCCCAGGGCTGATCTCCTTCAGAATGGACTGGTTGCATCTCCTTGCAGTCCAAGGGACTCTCAAGAGTCTTCTCCAACACCACAGTTCAAAAGCATCAATTCTTCGGTGCTCAGCCTTCTTCACAGTTCAACTCTCACATCCATACATGACCACAGGAAAAACCATAGCCTTGACTAGACGGACCTCTGTTGGCAAAGTAATGTCTCTGATTTTCAATATGCTCTCTAGGTTGGTCATAACTTTCCTTCCAAGGAGTAAGCATCTTTTAATTTCATGGCCGCAGTCACCATCTGCAGTGATTTTGGAGCCCCCAAAAATAAAGTCTGACACTGTTTCCACTGTTTCCCCATCTATTTCCCATGAAGTGATGGGACCAGATGCCATGATTTTCGTTTTCTGAATGTTGATAAATAGATAACTATAAAACACTGGTGAAAGAAATCAAAGAGGACACAAATAGATGGAGAAATATACCATGTTCATGGATTGGAAGAATCAATATAGTGAAAATGAGTATACTACCCAAAGAAATCTATAGATTCAATGCAATCCCTATCAAGCTACCAACAGTATTTTTCACAGAACTAGAACAAATAATTTCACAATTTGTATGGAATTACAAAAAACCTTGAATAGCCAAAGCAATCTTGAGAAAAAAGAATGGTACTGGAGGAATCAACTTGCCTGACTTCAGGCTCTACTACAAAGCTACAGTCATCAAGACAGTATGGTACTGGCACAAAGACAGAAATATAGATCAGTGAAGCAAAATAGAAAGCCCAGAGATAAATCCAGGCACCTATCTTTGACAAAGGAGGCAAGAATATACAATGGAGAAAAGACAATCTTTTTAACAAGTGATACTGGGAAAACTGATCAACCACTTGTAAAAGAATGAAACTAGAACACTTTCTAACACCACACACAAAAATAAACTCAAAATGGATTAAAGATCTAAATGTAAGACCAGAAACTGTAAAACTCCTAGAGGAAAACATAGGCAAAACACTCTCTGACATGAATCACAGCAGGATCTTCTATGACCCACCTCCCAGAATATTGGAAATAAAAGCAAAAATAAACAAATGGGACCTAATTAAAATTAAAAGCTTTTGCACAACAAAGGAAACTATAAGCACAATGAGAAGACAGCCTTCAGAAGGGGAGAAAATAACAGGAAATGAAGCAACTGACAAAGAATTAATCTCAAAAATATACAAGCAACTCCTGCAACTCAATTCCAAAAGAATAAATGACCCAATCAAAAAGTGGACCAAAGAACTAAACAGACATTTCTCCAAAGAAGACATTCAGATTGCTAACAAACACATGAAAAGATGCTCAACATCACTCATTATCAGAGAAATGCAAATCAAAACCACAATGAGGTACCATTTCACACCAGTCAGAATGGCTGCTATCCAAAAGTCTACAAGCAATAAATGCTGGAGAGGGTGTGGAGAAAAGGGAACCCTCTTACACTGTTGGGAATGCAAACTAGTACAGCCACTATGGAGAACAGTGTGAAGATTCCTTAAAAAACTGGAAATAGAACTGCCATATGACCCAGCAATCCCACTGCTGGGCATACACACTGAGGAAACCAGAATTGAGACACATGTACCCCAATGTCCACTGCAGCACTGTTTATAATAGCCAAGACATGGAAGCAACTTATATGTCCATCAGCAGACAAATGGATAAGAAAGCTGTGGTACATATACACAATGGAATATTACTCAACCATTAAAAAGAATACATTTATATCAGTTCTAATGAGGTGGATGAAACTGGAGCCTATTATACAGAGTGAAGTAAGCCAGAAAGAAAAACACCAATACAGTATACTAAGGCATATATATGGAATTTAGAAAGATGGTGATGATAACCCTATAAGCGAGACAGCAAGAGAGACATAGATGTATAGAACAGTCTTTTGGACTCTGTGGGAGAGGGTGAGGGTGGGATGATTTGGGAGAATAGCACTGAAACATGTATATTATCAATGTGAAATGGATCACCAGTCTAGGTTCGATGCATGAGACAGGGTGCTTGGGACTGGTGCACTGGGATGACCCAGAGGGATGGGATGGGGAGGGAGGTGGGAGGGGGGTTCAGGATGGGGAACACATGTACACCCATGGCAGATTCATGTCAATGTATGGCAAAACCACTACAATATTGGAAAGTAATTAGCCTCCAATTAAAATACTAAATTTATAAAAGAAAAAAAAAAGATGTGGTGATATATATATACACAATGGAATATTACTCAGCCATAAAAAGAACTCTATCAGGATATACTTTATCATTGTTTTCTACTTTATCTTTTCCTATATTTAATATACTACTGATAGATATTTCAAAGTCTTTTCTGCTATCTTTAATATCTCAGTCATCTAAGGGATGTATTTCTGTTCTCCTTTTTTCATTTTAATAACAATGAAATTTTCTTTACTTTTCACATTTGTCGTAATAAATATGGCAAGATTTTAGGAAAGGAGTACATCAAGGCTGTATATTGTCACCCTGCTTATTTAACTTACATGCAGAGTACATCATGTGAAATGCCAGGCTGGATGAAAGAAGCTAGAATCAAGGTTGCTGGCAGATATATCAATAACCTCAGATATACAGATGATACCACCCTATGGCAGAAAGTGAAGAGGAACTAAAGAGCCTCTTGATGAAAGTGAAAGAGAAGAATGAAAAAGTTGGCTTAAAACTCAACATTCAAAAAACTAAGATCATGGCATCTGGTCCCATCACTTCATGGTAAATAGATGGGGAAACAATGGAAACAGTGACAGACTTTATTTTCTTGGGCTCCAAAATCACTGGGGATGGTGACTGCAGCCATGAAATTAAAAGACACTTGCTCCTCGAAGAAAAGCTATGACCAATGTGGACAGCATATTAAAAAGCAGAGACATTACACTGCCAAAAAAGGTCCATCTAATCAAAGCTATGGTTTTTCCAGTAGTCATGTATGGATGTGAGAGTTGGACTATAAAGAAAGCTGAGCGCCGAAGAATTGATGCTTTTGAACTGTGGTCTTGGAGAAGACTCGAGAGACTCCTGGTCTGTAAGGATATCAAACCAATCCATCCTAAAGGAAATCAGTCTTAATATTTATTGGAAGGACTGATGCTGAAGCTGAAGCTCCAGTACTTTGGCCACCTGATGCAAAGAACTGACTCATTTGAAAAGACCCTGATGCTGGGCAAGATCGAAGGCAAGAGGAAAAGGGGACAACAGAGGATGAGATGGTTGGATGGCATCACTGACTCAATGGACATGAGTTTGAACAAGCTCTGGGAGTTGATGATGGACAGGGAAGCCTGGTGCTGCAGTCCAAGGCGTCCCAAAGAGTAGGATACTACTGAGTGACTAAACTGATAAAAAGAATGAAATCATGCCACTTGCAGTGACATGGATGGACCTAGAAATTGTCATACTGAATGAAGTCAGGCAGATAAAGACAAATATTAGATGATACTACTTAAATGTGCAATCTAAAAACTGGTACAAGTGAATGCATTTTCAAAACAAGTGTCAGATGTAAAAAACAAACTGAGGTTACTAACGGGGAAAGGAGTGTGTGTGGGTGATAAATTGGGAGATTAAGATTGACATATACACACAATTCTTTATAAAATAGATAACTAATAAAACCTACTGTAGAGCACAGGGAAGTCTACTCAATACTCTACAATGAGCTAGACAGGAATGCATTCTGAAAAAGTGTGTTTATGCTGCTGCTAAGTCACTTCAGTCATATCCGACTCTGTGCAACCCCACAGATGGCAGCCCACTAGGCTCCCCCATCCCTGGGATTCTCCAGGCAAGAACACTGGAGTGGGTTGCCATTTCCTTCTCCACTGTGTGAAAGTGAAAAGTGAAAGTGAAGTCACTCAGTCGTGTCCAACTCATAGCAATCCCATGGATTGCAGCCCACCAGGCTCCTCTGTCCATGGGAGTTTCTAGGCAAGAGTACTGGAGTGGCCTGCCATTGCCTTCTCTGTAAGTATGTTTACATGTATGACTAATTCAGTTCAATATACAACAGAAAGTAACACAACATTGTAAATGAATTATGTGTGATATGTGCTATGTTGCTTCAGTCATGTCCTACTCTGTGAGACACTATGGACTGTAGCCTGACAGGTTCCTCTGTACATGGGATTCTCTAGGCAATAACACTGGAGTGGGTTGCCATGCCCTTCTCCAGTGGATCTTCCCAAACCAGGTTTTGAACCCATATCTCTTATATCTGCATTGGCAGGCAGGGTTTTGTTTTTGTTTTTTTTTTGTTTTTTTACCACTATTGCCACCTCCAATAAAAATTAATTTTTAAGAAAATCAAAGGAAAAACATGTTGCCTTCAAAGGATGGTAGGGAGGAAAAGTCTATGTGGGGGGAGAGAGTGAGACAGTGATATCTGAATGGTCACTAATAATCATGGTACTCGGAAGTCAATGGAGCAAATATTTAGAGTGTTGAGATGAAAAGCAACTCAGAATTCTCTACTCAAAAAATTCTAAAAACTCTTGAAATAAAGTTATAAACTAATTTTAAAACAAACTGAGAAAAACTGTTGCCAGCAGGCTTACAATGATAGAGAAAAAAAATAAAATCAAAATTTTTTAAAAAGTTCATAAAAATGAAATACCTTTGGAACAACTAATAAAAGAGAAAGAGAAAAAACTGTTTATATCAAGAATGAAAAAAAAAATCAAGGGGTAGAATGTGTTGTCTACTACCTCATGCAAGTAAATTTCATAATTTATATAAATTGGAAAAAATTTCTGAATAAAGTTCCCCTTATAATAACTATAAAGAGAAAAGATAGTAAACATGAATAATCATATGTATGCTAAAAAATAGTTCTCTCTTTCTGTCTCTCCCTGCTTCCAACACACACACATGCGCACACACACACACAATCAGGACCTTATTTCCAGCAGTGAGAGTAAAGAATTGTCAACATCTACTGAAGGTGAACATCTGAATACCCTGTGATCCAGAAATTAACTCCTATGTTTATACCAAACAGAAATGTGTACCTATCCTCACCAAAAGACATGGGTTGGAATGCTCTCACAAACATTATGTTTAATATCTATTTTGGAAGGATTCAATAACCATCAGTTTTACATTGTATAAAATACATCACGCTGTTTAGTTGCTCAGTTGTGTCCGAATCTGTGTGACCCCATGGGTGACAGCCTTATAGGCTCCTCTGTCCATGGAATTTCCCAGGCAAGATTACTGGGATTGGCTGTCATTTCCTTCTCCAAAATTATGGTGTATTCACCCAGTAATATATGGTATATTCACCCAATTATATACTACACAAAATAATATTGAATAAAATATAACTGCATACAGAAATATCCATGAATATCACAAATATGTTAAGTAAACCAAGCCCCCAAAATATATAGTGTATTATATCAAGTACAAAATGTAATTATAAACTAAATTTTACTTATTAAAGTATAAAAGATAATCAATGGTGTTAGTAGTCAAGGGGTGTTTAGTGAACAGAAGGAATCATGATAGCATTTGGAGAATTAAAATATTTTGATACTGTATATATCAAAATTAAAACAAATTTTAAACAACTCTTCTGAGATAGACAAAAGATCAAATTAATTTACAGATAAAATCTGGAGTTTTTATAGTTTAATAATCACTGATTTGGATTATCACATCTACTGAACTTTGTACACTTTATGTAAAAGCATATGCTTTGCAATTTAAAAGGCCTGTGACATCTTTCATATTTTTGTAACATCAAATCCCTTGTATATTTACCTAATAAGTATCTGTTCAAAATAAAAATTAAAATCATTTATGATAAAGCTCCAATAAAACCAAAATTATAGACAGCAAGCAGTGCTTTTACTACATCTGTTCATTTGCTTTTAAATGCCTGGTGCATTTGTATCAGAATTTTCATTGTTCAAATCTTCAAAAACTGCAAATCTTTCAAGCACTAGGAGAAGTCTATCAAAAAAGATACTCTTCTATTATTTTCCACTTTATAAGTCTACTTCCCTTCCCCCACCCTATAAGGGCCCAAACCCTTCAGGCCTTGAATCATGTCACTATCATTCCAGCTAAAGGGAACCCGAGAGCACTCCCCTGGGTTCCTATTAACACCTGCTACTTAATCAGCCAGAGGGGCTGTTGGTGACTGATGGCATGTAGTTCTATCCATTTCTTCTCTCTACCTCCCCAGAGGCTGCACCACCACTGCAGCCATCCCAGCCCAGGGAGTGAGAGCAACAGAGATTGGGCAACACAGAGAGTAGGAGAAATATATCCGATTGTTCAAAAGCTGGAGTTTGTTAAGAGTAAATTCCCAGTTATAAATTTGCAAAAAAGAACATGCAGCTGCGGAATGTATTAGCTGCAGATCTGTAATTTTTCAGCTTTCAGCTTCATAAATATTTTAGGCATTGTACAACTACAGCAGCATAATAGTAATAGAGACCTCCCTGGATAGAAGGCTGCTACAGATAAGATGTATGTGGCTAAGTGCAGGGGGCCTTTATTTTGAACAAGGAATAAGTTTAGCAGTGCAGCCATCTCTAATTTAGACTGTTTTCTTAATCTGCTGCCAGGGGAGCATGCTGGGTGATTCACAGTAATGAACTCCACCTGGATGCTCTGTAAATCTGAAAAGAACAAATGCAGTCTAGTAACTGTTGTTACCATGGATCTGGTTGAGTGAGCTCTAATTTGATCATTAAGTGACCATCCCACCAAGGAACCATGAGAAATGCTTGGAGACTGCCATTTCATGATAGCACAAGAAAGACTACTTATTTAAATAAGATTATTCTGAAGTAGAATGACCCAGATTGAGCAGAAAAAAAAATTTGTAAAAAACAACAAAAATAAGTTAATACTAAATATTTAATCTTGACTAGTGGATCATAGTGTTAGTTAAATGGGACCAGTATTTTAAAAAATTTTATAACAGATAAGAAATGTTCACTAAAATTGTCTTAACACCACTATACACTTGATGGCAGTTAACTCGCCAGTAATAACTATACTATTTTTAGTTTCTGGCCTTATATAAATAGCACACTAATGTATATATTGGGGTTTCCCAGGTGGCACTGGTTGCAAAGAAACCTCCTTCCAGTGTAGGAGATGAAGAGATGGGGGTTAGAGCTGATCCCTAGGTTGGGAAGATCCCCTGGAGGAGGGCACAGCAACTCACTCCAGTATTCTTGCCTGGAGAACCCCATGGACAGAGGAGCCTGGGTGGGATATGGTCCAATAGGGTTGTAAAGAATCAGATACAACTGAAGTGACTTAGCCTAGTCTAGCCTAGCCTAGCCTAGCCTTATAATGTGGTATAATAAAATACACCAAGTAAATAAGACTTTCACAGATGCAGAATGCGTATGGCACTACTGTGTAACAATAGTAATGGAACGCTATCTGTATCTTGGAAACCATAAACTGAGCTATATGGCTTGAATTTCTTTATTTCTATCTGAACTCTGGTCACCATCTTAATAAAATACTTTGAGAACAAGGTCAGACAGTACTGCTGCTTCAGCAAGGTCCCTGGTGGTGGTGGTTTAGTCATTAAGTCATGTCCGACTCTTGTGACCCCATGTAGTGTAGCCCACCAGGCTCCTCTGTCCATGGGATACACCAGGCAAGAATACTGGAGTGGGTTGCCATGCCCTCCTCCAAGGGATCTTCCCAACCCAGCGATCGAACTGCCTGCATTGCAGGCAGATTCTATACCAACTGAGCTACAAGAGAAGCCCAAGGTCCCTGGTAACCAGTCTGTAACATGTCCTGCCACCAAGTAGACCATTGATTGATTTTGCCTCTCCCTGTACTGAAATTAATTTTCCTTTCAATCCTTATCACAAATTTGTGTTTACATGAGCAGACATCTGTTGTATTTTGTTATCCATTTTCCCTACTTCTACCAACAGAACAAATACAAAATGCATGTTTCTCTGAATGACCACCCCTCCCTTCTATGCAGTCTGTGCAGTTCGAGTGGTCATTTGCAACATAGTTCAGATTTGCCAAAAATATCAGTTAAATGAGTCATTAAAGAATGAACTCATTAATTCTTTTATTCATTCAGAAATTTATTTGTTGATTTTGCTCAGCAAGTTCTTGGTTGAATTTCTATTGAATATTAATACTATCCTGCCCTACCATTGGGGAAAAAACAATGTTTCCAGTAGCCCTAGATAAAGGATTCTGATACCCAAATTTGTTAGCTTGTGTATAAGTGCATATATATGTGTCTGTAGATACCCTGAAACATATAAAAAGTAAATTATCTACTTCATGGTTATTTATTTTATGAATCAGATTGTTTTTACAGATGTAGCATTTTCTAAATATATATAATATATATATATATATATAAGCATTCTGATTAATTTTACAAACCAAGATCTATTCTCATTCAATGTTGAGTATAAGTTTTAGTAGATCAATTAAAGGAATTGGCTATCTCAAGGGAGAATGAATTCTTGTTACTGGAAATGCTTTAGGAAAAGCTGTTAATTCCTTGGTTGGTATTTGGTAGTGAGGACTCACAATGGATAGCAGTCAGGTGAGATCGTCTTAGATAGTCCTTTCAAGACAGATATTTTGTGATTCATAAGCTCATATTTGTGTAGATTAGAGAACTCTAGGCCCCATGTAGAAACAAAGAAGAAATAATGAGCAAGTACTCTGCTTTAACATTTAAAATAGATGTAGGTAAAGTCAAATAGAAAATAATACAAAAGTAAATCAAGGGAATATGTCCACAAACAAAATGATAATTTCTAACTGAATATATAAATGCTAAAGAGATTTTCACTTTCTGAAAACATTTCTCAGAGAAATATTTTACTGAATAACATTTCTAGGAGAATTCTGAGTTCAATCACAGTGATGGTACACTAATTTCAGTAATTCTTCTACAACTCTGGCCCCTCAAACTCTTCAATATCCATTACTTTCCCTATTTTCCACATAGATTATTCACATACATAGTTTAAATCTCTTAAATCCACTAGTATCAAAAGATATACAGCAGAGTTTTTCCAACTAAGGATATCCTAATGGCTCTGTATTTAAAATATACATATAGTCTTATCTCTTATTATCAATTAACAGACTTACAGAAAAAATAGATATCCGACTTCTATCCGACTTGAAGATTTTAACATTTCCCTCTCAATATTGAGTAGAATAATATAGAACAAAATATAAGGATATAAAAGACAGGAACATTTCTACCATCATGATGCAATCTATTATTTTTAAGACTATTTTGTAAGAGCAGTTTTTAGTTTTATAGCTAAATTGGTAGGAAGGTACAGATATTTCCTAACAACATACTACCCTACACATGCATGCTGCTGCTACTGCTGCTTCTAAGTCGCTTCAGTCGTGTCCGACTCTGTGCGACCCCATAGACGGCAGCCCACCAGGCTCCCCCGTCCCTGGGATTCTCCAGGCAAGAACACTGGAGTGGGTTGCCATTTCCTTCTCCAAGGCATGAAAGTGAAAAGTGAAAGTGAAGTCGCTCAGTCGTGTCCGACTCTTCGAGACCCCATGGACTGCAGCCTACCAGGCTCCTCCGTCCATGGGATTTTCCAGGTAAGAGTACTGGAGTGGGGTGCCATCGCCTTCTCCATAGTCTCCCCCATTATCAGCATCATTCATTAGAATGGTACTTTTTTTTTTTTTTTTTTTTAACCTAGAATGAAGATTGACACATTGTAATTAACAAAGTCCATATACTTTAGGGTTTACTCTTGGTGTTGTATATTCTAAGGATTTAGAAAAAGTATAACAACATACAGCCATTATTAAATCATGCACAATATTTGCCCTGCCCTAAAAATGCTCTGTGCTTTGCCTACTCATATCTCCTAGCCTGCTGTCCCCTATTAATAGCTGATCTTTCTATTGTCTCCATAGTTTGTCTTCCCAGAATGTCATATGGTTGGAATCACAGTGTGTAGCCTTTGCACACTGAATTCTTCTACCTAGTCAAATGTATTTAAATTTCCTTTATGTTTTTTCACACCTTAACATCTCACTCATTTTTTGTTTAATATTAACCTATTGTCTGGGTAAATTAGTTTATCTATTTACCTACTGAAAGATATCCTCATTGCCTCCAAGTTTTGGAAAAGGTGAATAAAGCTACTATAAACATCTGTGTGCAGGATTCTTTGTGGACATAAGTTTTTAACTCCTTTAGCTAAATATCAAGAGGCATAATTGCTGGATCATAGAGTAAGTTTAGTTTTGTAAGAAATCCCCAAACTGTGACCCAATTTATTGCAAACTATTTGAAACTATGGTAGCAAACATGTTCTTTTCAAGTGCATATGGACCACTTAACAAGACAGACCATATGTTGATGGTCTATCTTGTTAAGTTGAACCATAAAACAAGTTTCAATCAAATCTGAAAGATGGAAATTACAAAAAGCATATTTTCAGACTTAATTTTAATTAGAAATAAGTAAAATATATCTAGCAATTCTCAAATAGAGGTTAAGCGATATATGTCTAAATAGCCTATGAGTCACAGTAAAATAAGAAAACATTTAAAGTTTTTGAAACAAATATTAAAAGACAATGTTTAAAAAAATCTATGAAATATAGATAAATCAAAAGTTGCTCTTCAAAGGATCAGTAAAAGTAATAGCTCTGCATAAGACTGATCAAGTAGAAAAGAAGTGACCAATATCAACAATAGAGAGAGAATATCACCATAGATATTTAGATTACTTCATATCCATTTAATGTTCATGGATATTAATGATTATTATATTGCTGCAATATATTTAACAAGATAACATCCTTAGCTACAGACCAAATTTAAAATATTAATATTTAGAAAAATATGTATATGTAGAAAATATGTATATGTAGAAGCAATATGTAGAAAAATGTATCAATATTCTCATTAAATGAAAATACTATTTATAGCTTCTTCCATCAAAGGTCTTAGACATCTTTCCTTTCCTTTTAAATGGATCATATTTTCAGTTAAGTGACTTTCTCGGTCTGTTTCCTGTCCATAGAAATAACACAGAGATTTGATAACACAGAGACAATCCTGAGGCAGTCACATGAGTTCAGGCAAAGCAATTAGAAACGACCCCAGTAACACACAAACCATAAGCAACAATAAATCATTGTTGTTTTTGAGTCACTAAGTTGTGCCTGACTCTTTGCGATTCCATGAACTGTAGCTTGCCAGGCTCATCTGTCCATGGGGCTCTTCTAGCAAGATTACTGGAGTGGGTTGCCATCTTCTTCTCCCTTATAAATCACTACTACTAAGTTGCTTCAGTCGTGTCCGATTCTTTGCGACCCCATGGACTGCAGCCTACCAGGCTCCTGCTGCTGCTGCTGCTAAGTCGCTTCAGTCATGTCCAACTCTGTGTGACCCCATAGACGGCAGCCCACCAGGCTCCCCCGTCCCTGGGATTCTCCAAGCAAGAACACTAGAGTGGGTTGCCATTTCCTTCTCCGATACATGAAAGTGAAAAGTGAAAGTGAAGTCACTCAGTCGTGTCTGACTCTTCGTGGCCCCATGGACTGCAGCCTACCAGGCTCCTCCATCCATGGGATTTTCCAGGCAAGAGTACTGGAGTGGGGTGCCATTAAATCACTAAGTCGCCACAAATAAACTGACAGAATGAAAAGATGAAGTAAAAGTCTTTTTTGTTTTTGTTTTTTTTTTCTTTAATTGGATAATTGCTTTACAGAATTTTGTTGTTTTCTGTCAGACCTCAACATGAATCAGCCACAGGTATACATATGTCCCCTCCCTCTTGAATCTCCCTGTCATCCCCCACCCCGACCCATCTCAACCCTCTAGGTTGGTAGACAGCCCCTGTTTGAGTTCCCTTAGACATACAGCAAATTCCCATTTTGAGTCAGTTCTAATGAGCTGGGTAAACCTAGATCCTATCATACAGAGTGAAGTAAGTCAGACAGAGAAAGATAAATATCATATAACAAGGAGATCCAACCAGTCCATTCTAAAGGAGATCAGCCCTGGGTTTTCTTTGGACGGAATGATGCTAAAGCTGAAACTCCAGTACTTTGGCCACCTCATGTGAAGAGTTGACTCATTGGAAAAGACTCTGATGCTGGGAGGGCAGGAGAAAAAGGGGACGACAGAGGATGAAATGGCTGGATGGCATCACGGACTTGATGGACATGAGTTTGAATGAACTCCGGGAGTTGGTGATGGACAGGGAGGCCTGGTGTGCCGCGACTCATGGGGTCACAAAGAGTCGGACACAACTGAGTGACTGAACTGAAAATATATATATGGAGTCTAGAAAGATGGTAATGAAGAATTTATTTTCAGGGCAGCAATGGAGAAACATATAGAGAACAGATTTATGGACATGCGGAGAGGAGAGGAGAGGGTAAGATGTATGGAGAGAGTAACATGGAAGCTTACATTACCATATGTAAAGTAGATGTAAAGGTCTTTATTTGTATATAATATAATTGTCTATTGGAAATCCTAGGATGTACATTAAAGCTTCTAGAACTAATAAGTTAGTAACATTACAGGATACAAGACCAATGTAGAAAAATAAATTTTGTTTCTAACAAAGGACAACTTAAATTGAAATTAAATACAGAATACAATTTATAATACCATTAAGGTATAAATCTCTTAATCATAAATCCAACAAAAGATGTGTAAGACTTATGTAATGACAGAATATAAAATATCGTTGAGAGAAATGCAAAAAACCTAAATAATGGAAATACTGTGTTCATGATCTCATGTTTCAAAATTTTAAGATGTAAATTCTTGACTGATCTACTTACTTGACATAGTGATATAGTTATATTTAATATCCAGCAAATGTTTTTGAAGAAAACAAATATCCAGTTTCTAAAATTTGGATGAAAATCCAAAGACCCTAGAATACTCAAAACAACTTTTTAAAAGAATTAATTTGGATAATTTATATTATTTCACCTCTATGTGTTATGAAATTATTGTAGTAAGACAGTGGGATTTTAGCAATAGATCACTAGAGCTGCATAAATTTAAGAAATATATCCACACATGTACTATAAATGGATACATAACAAAGTTTCAAAGGAAACTGAGTGGAAAAAAGATAATCTTTTTAACATGTACTGCTGAAACCATTAGGTATCTATGTACAATAATAAATTCTTTTAATCCACATTTAATTCCAGATAAAAAAGTTATTCAAAATGGATCATAGACCTAATTGTAAAAATCTAAAACCATACAATTTTACAGAGGGAAACAGAATAGAAATTATTTTTAACCCTAACCTAAGCAGATGTTTCCTCAATATGATGTCAAAACCGTGTTTCATAATTACATAAATTATTAGACTATCAAAATAGGAACCATGACCTGTGAAAGTTACTCCTTAAAAAAACCAAAAGCCAAACATTGATATAAGATACTGAACATCTGTAAATAATATATCTGAAAAAGTAAGTATATTCGGAATATATAAAAAACCACCCAAACTCAATAGAACAAAAACACAATTTGAAAAAAAAAAAAAAAAAGCATACATCCAGTTTCTATCTTTACACATGAGGACCTGACATTGTAGTTCTGTCCAAATACCATGTAAAAGTTTAACAAACTAAAAAATTAACAATCACCTTGAGTCCTTGAAAGGTAACAGTAAATAGGGCAAACCACCATTCACAAGGTTGAAAATACAGACAAGCAAACACAGGGAATCTTGGCTTACCAGAGCAGAACAAGATCAACTCTAGATTTCCTATCCCAACTAAGGGGATTGGAAAAAAGTTGAGAAACTGTGAAGATCACATTCCAGAGGCACAAGCTCACTTTCTAGAACCTCACACCTCACCACCACATTGCTGAATGCCTATTTATTTAAAAAAAAATCCTTTATATAGTATACAAATTTCTAAATGTACAGCTATCAATTTAAAAAATACAAGGCATGCCAAAAGGCAGAAAATACAATATGAAGACACAGAGCAAGCATTAGAACCTGATAAGCCAGAGATGTTTTAATTAGCAGAGTAAGGTTTAAAACAACTATAATAAATGTGCTAAGGGTTCTATAAGTAAAGCAGATACCACGCAAAAGCAGAGACAGGGAAATTCTAAGAAGAACTTAAAAAAAAAATCTAGAGTTTAAAAACACTGTAACAGAAATGAAGAATGCCTCTGATGGACTCATTTATAGAGTGAATTCAGGTGAGGAAATAATCTGTGAGCTAGAGGAATTTATCAACAAGCAAAGGATACAAAAGATCAATGGAAAAGAAAAAGAAAAAAGCTACCTTTATTTACTCATTACATGATCATCTATGTAGAAAATTTGAAAGAAGTAACAGAAAAATATCCTGTAGCTAATAAGCAATGTTGCATGATATGAGGTTAATATACAAAAGTTAATTGCTTTCTTATCTACTGGGAATGAACAAGTGAAATTTTAAAATAATAAACCTACAATATCATGTAAATCAACACCCAAACAATGTGATACTTAGGTTCAAATCTAACAAACTTCATACAAGACACATGAGGAAAACTCTGATGTAATTTAAGGAAGAACTAAGTAAATGGAGAGATATACCATGTTCATGGGAAGATTCAATGCTGTCAATATGTCAGTTCTTTTCAACTTAATCTACTGATTCTAAAGGTTATTTAGAGAATCAAAAGAATCATAATAGCACAGACAATATCGAAGGAGAACAAAGTTTGAGAATTTATGCTACCTGACTTTGAACTTTACTGTAAAGCTACAGTACTCAAGAGAGTGTGCTATGGTTACAAGAATGTATGTACACACATGAGTGCTCAGTCACTCAGTCGTGTATGACACTGCAACCCCATGGACTTTGCCCATCTAGCTCTTCTGTCAATGAGATCGTCCAAGCAAGGATACTGGAGTGGGTTACCTTTCCTCTTCCAGGGGATAACCCGGGGATTGAACCCCCATCTTCTGTGTCTCCTGCCTTGGCAGGTGGCCACCTGGTAAGTGGGTACAAGAATATGCAAATAGAAAAACGGAATTAAGAACTCAAGAAATATACTCCATAAAAACATTAAACTAATTACTGATCTTTGACAAAGAACCAAAGGCAGCAAAATGGAACAGAGATAGCTTCTTCAACACACATTGCTGGAACAACTGGACATCTATGCAAAAAATAAAAAAGAATCTAGATACAGATATTATACTCTTCACAAAAATTAACCAAAAAATGGATTACAGATTGATATGTAGAATACAAAACTATAAAACCCCAAAGGGTAACTTAGGAGAAAATCTATATGACCTTAGGTAGGGTGATAACTTTTTATATATAATGTTAAAGACACAAACCATGAAGGAAATAAGTAAGAAGCTAAACTTAATTAAAATTAAAAACTTCTGCTCTGCAGAAGACAATGTCAAGAGAATAAGAAGACAAGCCACAGAATGGGAGAAAATATTTAAAAGAAAGACACATTTAATAAAGGATGTATTCCAAATATACAAAGAACTCTTAAAAGCCAGCAATAAGAATCAACCCAATTTTAAAAAGAGACAAAGACCTTAATGGACACCTCTTTAAAGAAGATATACAGATGATGGATAAGCCTATGAAGAGAAGCTCTACATCATATATCATCAGGGAAATGTAAATTAAAACAATGAAAAGTACTACACCCCGGTTAGAATGGCTAAAATCTGAAACACTGACAACATCAAATGGTGAGGACATGGGATAACAGAAACTCCCATACACTGCTGGTGGGAATAAAATGTGTCACAGTCACCTTGGAAATTAGTTCACAATTTTTTAACTAAATATGCTATTAATGTATGATCCAGCAATTGAACTCCTTGGTATTTACCCACATGAGTTGAAAACGTATATTCATACAAAAAATCTGCAGGTGGTTACAGTACCTTTATCTACATATGTCAGAGCTTAGATGTAACCAAGGTGTACTTCAGTAAGTGAATGGTAAATAAGCTGTGATAAATCCAGAAAAGTTATTATTAATGCTAGCATGAATTAAGCTCGGCTTTCCCAGTGGCTTTCTGGTAAAGAATTCACCTGCAGTGCAGGAAATACAAGAGAATCATGTTCGATCCCTGGATAGGGAAGATCCCCCGAAGGAGGAAATGGCAACCCACTCCAGTAATCTTGTCTGGAAAACCCCATGGACAGAGGAGTCTAGAGGGCTATAATCCATGGAGCTGAAAAAGAGTTGAACGTGACTAAGTGATTCTGCTATTCATGGGGTCACAAAGAGTCGGACACAACTGAGCAACTGAACCGAAGTGATTAAATAACAACAAACTAAGCAATCAAGCTGTGAAAAGAAGTAGAGGAAGTTTAGGTACATACTACTAGTGAAGACAATCCATAAAGGCTAAATACTGTGTGATTCCAATCATATGACATTCTAGAAAAGTAAAACTATTCAGTTCAGTTGCTCAGTCGTGTCCAACTCTTTGCAACCCTATGGACTGCAGGATGTCAGGCTTCACTGTCCATCACCAACTCCTGAAGCGTGCTCAAACTCATGTCCATCAAGTCAGTGATGTCATCCAACCATTTCATCTTCTGTCATCCCCTTTTCCTCCTGCCTTCAATCTTGCCTAGCATCAGGGTCTTTTCAAATGAGTCAGCTCTTTGCATCATGTGGCCAAAGTATTGGAGCTTCAGCATGAGTCCTTCCAATGAATATTTAGGACTGATTTCCTTTAGGATGGACTGGTTGGATCTCCTTGCAGTCCAAGGGACTCTCAAGAGTCTTCTCCAACACCACAGTTCAAAAGCATCAATTCTTCAGTGCTCAGTTTTCTTTATAGTCCCACTTACACATCCATACATGACTACTGGAAAAACCATAGCCTTGACTAGATGGACCTTTGTTGACAAAGTAATGTCTCTGCCTTTTAATATGCTGTCTAGGTTGGTCATAGCTTTTCTTCCAAGGAGCAAGCATCTTTTAATTTCATGGCTGTAGTCACCATCTGCAGTGATTTTGGAGCCCAAGAAAATAAAGTCTGCCACTGTTTCTATTGTTTCCCCATCTATTTGACATGAAGTGATGGGACCTGATGCCATGACCTTTGTTTTCTGAATGTTGAGTTTTAAGCCAACTTTTCCACTCTCCTCTTTCACTTTCATTATGAGGCTCTTTGTTTCTTCTTGGTTTCCTGCCATAAGGATGGTGTCATCTCCATATCTGAGGTTATTGATATTTCCCCAGCAATCTTGCTTCCAGCTTGTGCTTCATCCATTCCAGCATTTCTCATGATGTACTGTACATATAAGCAGGGTGACAATATACAGCCTTGATGTACTCCTTTCCTGATTTAAAACCAATCTGTTGCTCCATGTCCAGTTCTAACTGTTGCTACTTGACCTGCATACAGATTTCTCAGAAGGCAGGTAAGGTGGTCTGGTGTTCCCATCTCTTGAAGAATTTTCCACAGCTTGTTGTGATCCACACAGTCAAAGAAATAGATGTTTTTCTGGAATTCTCTTGCTTTTTTGATGATCCAGTGGATGTTGGCAATGTGGTCTCTGGTTCTTCTGCCTTTTCTAAATCCAGCTTCAACATAAGAAAGTTCACAGTTCATCTACTTTTTAAGCCTGGCTTGGAGAATTTTGAGCATTACTTTGCTAGTGTGTGAGATGACTGCAATTGTGCAGTAGTTTGAGCATTCTTTGGCAATGCCTTTCTTTGGGATTGGAATGAAAACTGACCTTTTCCAGTCCTGTGGCCACTGATGAGTTTCCAAATTTGCCGGCATATTGCGTGCAGCCCTTTCACTGCATCATCTTTTAGGATATGAAATAGCTCACCTGGAATTCCATCACTTCCACTATATTTGTTCATAGTGATGCTTCCTATGAACAGTATGAAGAGGCAAAAGGGCAAAACGATGGAGAAAAAAAAGATGAGTGGTTACCAGAGTTTACAAATGGTGGTTGTAGTGAATAGGCAGAACACAAAGGGTTTTTAGAGCAGTGAAAATAATCTTTATGATATTACACTGATGGATACACATCATTGTATATTTGTCAAAACCTATAAATGCAAAACTCTAAAAGTGAACTTTAATATAAACTATGGTCTTTGTGTGATAATGTTATGTCATTGTAGGTTTTTCATTAGCATCAAATGCAGTCCTCTGGTAGGGGATGTTGGTAATGGGGGAGAGCAATCGCATGTGGGATGGGGGTATATAGGAAATCTTTGTACCTTCCCTATCAATTTTACTGCAACCCTTAAATTACTCTAAATATAAAGTCTTAATTTAAAAAAGAAAGAGCAAAACATTTGAACATATTTTTCACCAAAGTAGATATATAATTCCCAGCAATAACATTAAAAGATGCGAATTATTAGTAAACCACAAGAAAACACTAGAATGTATCTCTTAAAAGGTCTAAAATTTAAAAATAAATACAAGTCTGACTACACCTAGTATTGGTGAGGATTTAGAACAACTGGTGGACCAAATGTAAATGGTAAAATCATTTTTGACAACAATTTGAATATTCATTTAAAAAGATAAGTACATAATAACCATATGACTTGACCATTCTAGCCTTTGCTGTTTACTCAAAATAAATGAAAGCATATGCCCAGAAAAAGTTTGTCACTAACGTATATAGAAGTATGCATTGAAATAATGAAAAACTTCAAGGAACACAAATGTTCACCTATAGCAGAATAGATAAACAAATCATGGTACATTAATGAAGGAAATTACTACCTAATAATAAATGTAAACAAACAATGATAAATGCAACTATACTTTTGAATCACAAAAAGTATATGATAAATGAAAAATGCCAGATACAAAAACTGTATTACATTGCTGTGAACATTACCTGAGTTCAGATATGTCTAATATCTGTGCATCTGGCAGTGCAAAATTAACTGCTATGCAAATGCTAGGTCTAGTACTATTATTTTTGTTCTGCTAAGTGTTGTGCTAAGTCACTTCAGATCAGATCAGATCAGATCAGTCGCTCAGCCGTGTCCGACTCTTTGCGACCCCATGAACCGCAGCACACCAGGCCTCCCTGTCCATCACCAACTCCCGGAGTTCACTCAGACTCACGTCCATCGAGTCAGTGATGCCATCCAGCCATCTCATCCTCTGTCATCCCCTTCTCCTCCTGCCCCCAATCCCTCCCAGCATCAGGGTCTTTTCCAATGAATCACCTCTTCGCATGAGGTGGCCAAAGTACTGGAGTTTCAGCTTTAGCATCAGTCCTTCCAAAGAAATCCCAGGGCTGATCTCCTTCAGAATGGACTGGTTGGATCTCCCTGCAGTCCAAGGGACTCTCAAGAGTCTTCTCCAATACTACACTTCAAAAGCATCAATACTTCAGCGCTCAGCCTTCTTCACAGTCCAACTTTCACATCCATACATGACCACAGGAAAAACCATAACCCTGACTAGACGAACCTTTGTTGGCAAAGTAATGTCTCTGCTTTTGAATATGCTATCTAGGTTGGTCATAACTTTCCTTCCAAGGAGTAAGCATCTTTTAATTTCATGGCTGCAGTCACCATCTGTAGTGATTTTGGAGCCCAGAAAAATAAAGTCTGACACTGTTTCCACTGTTTCCCCATCTATTTCCCATGAAGTGGTGGGACCGGATGCCATCATCTTCGTTTTCTGAATGTTGAGCTTTAAGCCAACTTTTTCACTCTCCACTTTTACTTTCATCAAGAGGCTTTTGAGTTTCTCTTCACTTTCTGCCATAAGGGTGGTGTCATCTGCATACCTGAGGTTATTGAAATTTCTCCCGGCAATCTTGATTCCAGCTTGTGTTTCTTCCAGTCCGGTGGCCAGGAGGAGCAACCCACGCCCAAGGCCAGGGGCTGCAACGAGAGGAGTTACCACGAGGGCACAGGAGGGCCTAGAGGAGCTATCCCACATTGAAGGTCAGGAAGGGCGGCGGTGAGGATATACCCCATGCCCAAGGTAAGAGAAACCCAAGTAAGACGGTAGGTGTTGCAAGAGGGCATCAGAAGGCAAACACACTGAAACCATACTCACAGAAAACTAGTCAATCTAATCACACTAGGACCACAGCCTTGTCTAACTCAATGAAACTAAGCCATGCCCATGGGGCCAGCCAAGACGGGCGGGTCATGGTGGAGAGATTTGACAGAATGTGGTCCACCGGAGAAGGGAATGGCAAACCACTTCAGTATTCTTGCCTTGAGAACCCCATGAACAGTATGAAAAGGCAAAATGATAGGATACTGAAAGAGGAACTCCCCAGGTCAGTAGGTGCCCAATATGCTACTGGAGATCAGTGGAGAAATAACTCCAGAAAGAATGAAGGGATGGAGCCAAAGCAAAAATAATACCCAGCTGTGGATGTGACTGGTAATAGAAGCAAGGTCCGATGCTGTAAAGAGCAATATTGCATAGGAACCTGGAATGTCAGGTCCATGAATCAAGGCAAATTGGAAGTGGTCAAACAAGAGATGGCAAGAGTGAATGTCGACATTCTAGGAATCAGTAAACTCAAATGGACTGGAATGGGTGAATTTAACTCAGAAGACCATTATATCTACTACTGCGGGCAGGAATCCCTCAGAAGAAATGGAGTGGCCATCATGGTCAACAAAAGAGTCCGAAATGCAGTACTTGGATGCAATCTCAAAAACGACAGAATGATCTCTGTTTGTTTCCAAGGCAAACCATTCAATATCACATTAATCCAAGTCTATGCCCCAACCAGTAATGCTGAAGAAGCTGAAATTGAACGGTTCTATGAAGACCAACAAGACCTTTTAGAACTAACACCCAAAAAAAGATGTCCTTTTCATTATAGGGAACTGGAATGCAAAAGTAGGAAGTCAAGAAACACCTGGAGTGACAGGAAAAATTTGGCCTTGGAATACGGAATGAAGCAGGGCAAAGACTAATAGAGTTTTGCCAAGAAAATGCACTGGTCATAACAAACACCCTCTTCCAACAACACAAGAGAAGACTCTATACATGGACATCACCAGATGGTCAACACCGAAATCAGATTGATTATATTCTTTGCAGCCAAAGATGGAGAAGCTCTATACAGTCAGCAAAAGCAAGACCAGGAGCTGACTGTGGCTCAGACCATGAACTCCTTATTGCCAAATTCAGACTTAAATTGAAGAAAGTAGGGAAAACCACTAGACCATTCAGGTATGACCTAAATCAAATCCCTTATGATTATACAGTGGAAGTGAGAAATAGATTTAAGGGCCTAGATCTGATAGATAGAGTGCCTGATGAGCTATGGAATGAGGTTCGTGACACTGTACAGGAGACAGGGATCAAGACCATCCCCATGGAAAAGAAATGCAAAAAAGCAAAATGGCTGTCTGGGGAGGCCTTACAAATAGCTGTGAAAAGAAGAGAAGCAAAAAGCAAAGGAGAAAAGGAAAGATATAAACATCTGAATGCAGAATTCCAAAGAATAGCAAGAAGAGATAAGAAAGCCTTCTTCAGTGATCAATGCAAAGAAATAGAGGAAAACAAAAGAATAGGAAAGACTAGGGATCTCTTCAAGAAAATCAGAGATACCAAAGGAACATTTCATGCAAAGATGAGCTCCATAAAGGACAGAAATGGTATGGACCTAACAGAAGCAGAAGATATTAAGAAGAGATGGCAAGAATACACAGAAGAACTGTACAAAAAAGACCTGCACGACCCAGATAATCACGATGGTGTGATCACTCACCTAGAGCCAGACATCCTGGAATGTGAAGTCAAGTGGGCTTTAGAAAGCATCACTACAAACAAAGCTAGTGGAGGTGATGGAATTCCAGTTGAGCTATTCCAAATCCTGAAAGATGATGCTGTGAAAGTGCTGCACTCAATATGCCACCAAATTTGGAAAACTCAGCAGTGACCACAGGACTGGAAAAGGTCAGTTTTCATTCCAATCCCAAAGAAAGGCAATGCCAAAGAATGCTCAAACTACCGCACAATTGCACTCATCTCACATGCTAGTAAAGTAATGCTCAAAATTCTCCAAGCCAGGCTTCAGCAATATGTGAACCGTGAACTTCCTGATGTTCAAACTGGTTTTAGAAAAGGCAGAAGAACCAGAGATCAAATTGCCAACATCCACTGGATCATGGAAAAAGCAAGAGAGTTCCAGAAAAACATCTATTTCTTCTTTATTGACTATGCCAAAGCCTTAGACTGTGTGGATCACAATAAACTGTGGAAAATTCTGAAAGTGATGGGAATACCAGACCACCTGATCTGCCTCTTGAGAAATCTGTATACAGGTCAGGAAGCAACAGTTAGAACTGGACATGGAACAACAGACTGGTTCCAAATAGGAAAAGGAGTTCGTCAAGGCTATATACTGTCACCCTGTTTATTTAACTTATATGCAGAGTACATCATGAGAAACATAGTTTAAGACAATGTTATTATTTTGCTGATAATTTTGACAGAGACAGAGTTTAAGTAAAACTCCCCTGTGTAACCTCTTATGCCTATTGCTTCTTGGGAAATTGATAACTCTGCATTTCTTCTTGGGTATTATTTTAAGTAAACTTGCTTTCTCTTAGAGATTATTGCAGGGATTTTTTTTTTCCTCCTCGAGAATTATCTACTACATTGTGCTTTCAAATTTATTTGCATGAATGTTGCAAAATAGTATGTTTTAATTTTTTTCCTGAGATTCAATATTTAGTTTCTCCTTACTTTATATTTTATATATGTGTTATTTCTTCTCCCTTTTCTTGACTAATTTCTCTGCTGCTGCTGCTATGTCGCTTCAGTCGTGTCTGACTCTGTGCGACCCCATAGACGGCAGCCCACGAGGCTCCCCCGTCCCTGGGATTCTCCAGGCAAGAACACTGGAGTGGGTTGCCATTGCCTTCTCCAATGCAGGAAACTGAAAAGTGAAAGCAAAGTTGCTGAGTCTTGTCCAACTCTTAGCGACCCCATGGACTGCGGCCCACCAGGCCCCTTCTTCCATGGGATTTTCCAGGCAAGAGTACTGGAGTAGGGTGCCATTGCCTTCTCTGTAATTTCTCTAGGATTTGCCTAATGAGAAGGCAATGGCATCCCACTCCAGTACTCTTGCTTGGAAAATCCCATGGACAGAGGAGCCTGATAGGCTACAGTCCATGGGGTCCCTGAGTGGGACACGACTGAGCGAATTCACTTTCACCTTTCACTTTCATGCACTGGAGAAGGAAATGGCAACCCACTCCAGTGTTCTTGCCTGGAGAATCCCAGGGATGGCTGAGCCTGGCGGGCTGCCATCTATGGGGCTGCACAGAGTCGGACACCACTGAAGCAACTTAGTAGCAGCAGCAGCATTCACATATTGGTTAGGCTGTTTTCTATTTTCTAATCAATTTATGACATTATTATGTTTTACTTTATGCTTTCCTTTTATTTTTTTGATTTAGTTTTTGATTTATGCATTAACTCACCTTTATTATTTATTTCTCCTATACATATCTAATTCTATTAGTTTTCTATTTCACTGCCTAGATCTTGATATAAAGCTTTTCATTATTATTAACAACTTTCTCAATTTTAGTTTGGCTCTTCTTTGATACAACCCTTTTTTTTAAACAAATAGCTTCAAAAGTTTTCTTGGGAAAGTATGTTGTTATGTTTTCTGATTTTATTATTAATTTCTAGTTTAATTGCCACTTGATTGCCTAATATATTTCTATTTTATAAAATAATAATTGTTCAGATAATTTTTAAAAAGTAATTTGATCTAGAAAGGGCAGAGGAACCACAGATCAAATTGCCAACATTCACTGTATCATAGAAAAAGCAAGGGAGTTCCAAAACAACATCTACTTCTGCTTCACTGACTTCACTAAAGCCTTTGACTAGGTGGATCAAAAAAACTGTGGAAAATTCTTAAAGAGACTGGAATAACAGATCACCTTACCTGCAGGACAAGAAACAACAGTTAGAGCCAGACATGCAACAACAGATTGGTTCAAAATTGGGCAAGGAGTACATCAAGGCTGTATATTGTTACACAGCTTATTTAACTTATATGCAGAGCACATCATGTGAAATGTCATGCTGGATGAACCACAAGCTGGAATCAAGACTGCTGGGAGAAATAACAACCTCAGATATGCAGATGACACCACCTTAATGGCAGAAAATTAAGAAGAACTAAAAAGCATTTTGATAAAGGTGAAAGACAAGAGGGAAAAAACTGGCTTAAAACTCAGCTTTCAAAAACTAAGATCATGGCATCCAGTCCCACCACTTTATGGCAAATAGATGGGTAAAAAGTGGAAACAGTGACAGATTTTATTTTCTTAGGCTCCAATATCACTGCAGATGGTGGCTGCAGCCATAAATTTAAGACACTTGTTCCTTGAAGAAAATCTATGAAAAACCTAGACAGTGTACTAAAAAGCAGACACATCACTCTGCTGAGAAAGGTCTGTATAGTCAGAGCTATGTTTTTTCCAGTAGTCATGTATGCATGTGAGTGCTGGACCATAAAAAAAGCTGAGTCCCAAAGAATTGATGCTTTTGAACTATGTTGCTTGAGAAGACTCTTGAGAGCCATGGACAGAAAGGAGATCAAACCAGTCAATCCTAAAGGAAATTAACCCTGAATATTCATTAGAAGGAATGATGCTGAAGCTAAAGCTCCAATACTTTGGTCACCTGATGCAAAGAGCCAACTCACTGAAAAAGACACTAATGCTGGGAAAGATTGAAAGCAGGAGGAGAAGGTGATGACAAAAGATAAGATGGTTGGATGGCATCACCAACTCAATGGATGTGGGTTTGAGCAAGCTCCAAAAGGTGAAGGACAGGGAAGCATGATGTGCTGCAGTTCACGGGGCTGCAATAAGTCAGACAAGACAGCAACTGAACAACATGTTCCTTGGAATAATACCTCTTAAGAAGAGTGACATAAACATACATACCCAGAGCCACATTAAGGAAAGAAGAAAAGCAAAATTTCAAGAAAATATGTATACTAAATTTTAAAAGATGCAAATAATATGCTTCTAAATACATGTGCAAGTGAATGTAACAAAGATTGGGAGTTTGCACACCAAATTGTTTATAGGCATGAATATGAGAGAGTGGGTACAGGCATAAGCCTTATGGTCTAGAGACCTCCCCCTGTGAGACCATGCCAGGGCCAGACTTTATCTAAAACCTCTCTTGCTCAGGGCCATTTCCATTGTTGACTTATTTCTTTACAAATTTGTAAAGTACACCCTCAGTAAAACATGAACCCTAAAATCCTTATCTCAGTACTTTTCAGGGGGACCCAATATTGACTGGCAGGTATGACTGTAAAGGGATATGGCTATGAGTGACTTCCACCTTAGCTCACCTATGATTGTAAAGGGATATGGCTAAGTCACATTAAAGAGTAAAGTGTAAGAGGGAGTTGGAATATAGTTCCTAGATATTTTGCATGGAATCAAGGGACATTTCCTCAAGTATGAGAGTTGCTCGGTTGTGTCTGACTCTTTGCGACCCCATGGACTGTACAGTCCATGGAATTCTCCAGGCCAGAATACTGGAGTGGGTAGCTTTTCCCTTCTCCAGGAGATCTTCCCAACCCTGGGACTGAAGCCAGGTCTCTTGCTTTGTAGGTGGATTCTTTACCAGCTGAGCCACAAGGGAAGCCCAAGAGTCCTGAAGTGGGTAGCCTATCCCTTCTCCGGTGGATCTTCCCAACTCAGGATTCGAACTGAGGCTCCTACATTACAGGCGGATTGTTTACCAACTGAGTTATCAGGGGTGACCATGAGAGTTACAGTATTCTTCAAATAGAAAGATAAAGATGACAAAAAGTTGGTAAATAGTAGCTATAACTTCACACACACCGTTAATTATTTATTAAAAAGATTATTTCCAGTATCTTTTTAAAAATGCACTGGTCTTAGATTTTGTACTACAAAATCAAATGATTCTCAGGCGCTGATTTCAGCTGTCCAAATTGTTGGAGAATTTCCTTTTGTATAGCACCTAAGCTTATTATAAGTATACCTTTAAATAACTAGTTATAACAATTGGTATGATAAGAGATGGATCTTTTTTCTATGTTTTAAAAATATTTTAATATATATTCACAATCTTAATTACTGAGTGTTTTTATAAAAACTAAAAGAACAACATGGGCATGAAAAGCGTATTGAAGAAAACCTTACATAGTCAGAGTTGGAAAAACACTATCGCAATCCTTTGTTTTTCCATGTTTTCACAGGACTTGTATTTTGTTTTTAAACTTAAGGAATAAAAATTTAGATGTTAGTGAGAGGTCAGGTAAAACACACATCCATATGTTGTCTGATAAGGACATTGAAACAGTTCTGATAATATTCAAAAAAATTTTCTATTTCGATTTTTAAAATCTTTCAGAAATCGCTAATAAAGGGCACTTAGCCTTATGAAAGATGACATTAAAGGATATTTGCCATCAGAGATTACCTACCAGAACTATAAATCACATGTCATTTAGTGATGTATCTATGACTACTTAGTTATGACAAAATCAGATAGTGATTACATGATTTATGAGGTATAGAGGAGAACCCCTCAAGGGGAATATTCACAGAGACCAAAATATTTGAACATGGAAAGACTGTTTTTCTTTTGTTAATATAAATTCAGATTTACATGAAGAGGGAAAAGTCTAGTGGGTAATTTAAGCACAACTTTATGCTGCTAGATATAAAAGATAAAAAAGTTAGAATGATTCTATCAACATGATAAACATGAATAAAAATGCCTACAGTACTATAAAGACAGGAAATAAACTTTTCCCACTCAAGAAATAAAAATAAATTATGATCAACAGAAAAAAAAAGCATATTTTAAAAGATAAAACAAACATAAGCTTGAAATCCTGGTTTAGATTCAAGTTCCATGATACATTAATTTTTCAATCTTTGCATTATTATTTAACTTCTCAAAGCCTCAACTTACTCACTGATACATGGGAGGTTAAAATATCAATCTCATGTTATTGCTTTTAAAATTAAATTATCAAACATAAAATCATTTAGAACCATGCCTGGCACACAGTGCTGCTCAGTTTTAAATCAATAGCTCTCATTATTATTAGTATTAGGAAACAAGAGTAAATCAACTGTACAAATTTTTTCTATTGAAGTGGCTTCAATTTTACCACTACTTCTGTTTAAAAGAATACATGGAGGGAAGAACGTAAGTGCTTATGCTGTCTGAATGAGGTGTTTGAGGAACTTTAAAGGCCACTAGACAGTCGCCTGCAAAATTGATGCTCTGTTCAATGTACTGTTTGGTTTCTAGTAGACTTGCTTAAGATGTAGTGGGATGGATCAAGATAAACTTTTTCAAACAGCTCTTTATAAAGAAAACTCTTTTGTGATCATAAAAGTTTCAATACAGTCAAGATATCTAGGAAGAAGCTGATTTTAGGCCATTCATCAGTTCTCTGGTCGGTCAAATGGCTAACATATATCAAGGTCTTTGTTTCTTACAGTATACTCAAAACCTGCTAATGAATTGATTCCTTTAATCTTATGATAACCTTATGAAATAGTACTTTTATCCTCGCTTGTAGTGATAGAGACAAAAGGGGCATGGCTCCTGACTTCACATTCTGCTAGAGATAGAGGCACATGTGTTTGAAAACAAGTAAACAAATGCATAAAATAATTACATGCATAGACAGAGGCGGGCAAAACTATGGGTTAATCAAGTCTACTGGAGCCTAGTACTGTTTTCCTCTTATTTTATAAGTTTTTACCTAAAGTTCCATTCTATGTCCAAGATGTATTTCTAGACATGCGACCAATTGTCTTGCAGGACTCCAGGACAGAATGGAACTGAGGATGAAACAGACACAGCAGCCTCCTCTTTCTTAGAGGGAACCAGTCATGGCCAAGTGAGAAAAATGGGCATCTCTCTTTTGTTTTGGATGGCTTTCCTTTCGATTCATCATGTCTAAATAGTTGACTACAATTCTAATGTATCTTTCTTCTCCCTCCTATCCTCCCATCCCAACTAGTACACATGCATTCCTCCTCCTTCCAAGTATTTGCTGGTCAATATATTTCCCAAGACAACCAAGCTCTAACTTAACGCAATCTTGGAGAAGTTACTCTTAACGTGAGTCTAAATTCTGGAACTAGGAATGAGAAGAAATTAAGAGGTCCTTTTTCTCAAAACTTAAACTTTTACGTTATTCAACTCATTGCAACTTTTCAATATAAAAAACAGTGAATAAGTTTATATTTTATACCTTTCTTGATATATTGTTTTTATGTTGCCTTCAATTTTACCTTAATTGTAAAGACTGACAGTCTCCAAATATAGTATAAACTGAAAAATAGATGACTACTGCATTTTCACACAATGTGTGCAGTATGGTGTTTGCTGATACCATTTATGAACGAGATCAGATATAATTCAAATATCCAGTATTCATTTATAACATGACATTAAGTTTTAAAATATTCCATTTGAAGCAAGAAATACTAGTTAATAAAAAGGCAATATAGTATTCAGAGCGGGTATTCAGTTTTTAGTTCATAAATTTGGTAGGTGAATAAGTAGAATTTGGGAAATGATGGGCTATATAAATACTATATCCAGGTTTAGACTGGAGGACTTAAACTCTGTGCTTCAGAATGTTCAGGCTGCCAACAGATGAATCAACCCAGTCTCAGATTTAAAAAGTAAAATACTGCCTTTAAGTTGCTATCTGTCAAATACGCACAGGCATTTACATTTTAGTGGTTGCAGAGCAATTCCAATTTTCTCATTTAACTCTTCTATTCTATTCAGTAAAGTATGCAATCTAAATGGTAAGAGTATATATTTACTCTGTCCAATAAGAACAGAATTTAGCATTTTAGCTCTTTTGTCTCCACTTTATTCTGGCAAATCTGGAGGAAAGTGGAAAGATCCTGGGACAAAGAGAAGATCTTCGTATTTTGTAAGTGGTTTCCAGTAGTGGGTATCTATCATTTTGCCTGCTCTGAAATCCTTTCCCATGTCGGTTCCTGTGTTTTGGTGAGACAGAGTCCTTCCACCATTAGGAACATCACTGGAATGGATAATGATTCAGGTATGGGCAATTCAAGTACTCCATCCTCTTCACAACTGAAAGTATTGCAAGGATGGATCTGGGCAAGTTATTAATTTCTCTTGTTTCAGTTCCCTAACCATCTACCTCATCCAGCTGTGTGAAAATTAGATGACCTTATAAATTAAGTGTTCAAAAATGCTCAGAAGGGTACTGAGCATTGAAACATTCTATCCATAAGCACCTAGAGAAGTTAGCTATTATTGTTATTGTTATTATATCAGTTCTGAATTGGTGAGATTTGAGTTCATATTACTAGTGATGCTTGGAACTCAACATAGAACATTTTCTGAACTCCAGAATCACAATTATGAGAGTCAATTTCTCTTTGCACATTGATTTTAAAGTAATATAGTTTTCTACAATTGAAACTAATAAAATATTAACTAACACAAATGTTTAATGTTTTTTTTCCTTTTGTACTATGATCCAACAATGTTGTTTAGGCATTTTGTTTTCTATAATGATGTTTATTTAAATATTAGGGCATATATTAAAGCATTATATATGTGTATGTTTGTACATATGTATGTGCATACATATTCACATATATATGTGCACATATATATGATTTGGTAAGTAGCAGCTGAAGTGATATTTCTCAGTTGCTACATAGTAACAGAGATGTGCCACATAGTCCTAGACTAACCAACAGTTTAACAGTGATTTTTCATATGATCACAGCTGTAAAATAAATTATCTGTGGACAAATATTTTCAGATAATATAACAAATGAAAAAAAAATTCACAACAAGAGTAGTGAGATTTTAAGTTAATACTTTTCTTTCAAATTAGTTTTACTTGGCTATTCTATTGTTACTATTACCAAAGTCAGAAGAAAAATATATTGATAGATGGATATTTGCATATTTGCACTCTGCTGATGCTAACACATTCACTTAAAATACCCACTCCTTTCCTCCTCATTTCAAGCAATTCCATTCATCTTTCAGGGCCTGCCTCAAATCCCATTTCTTCAATAAAGAGCTTTCTGACTACCTCAACTTGAAATAAATTCTCCTAGCTGTTAGCTCCCCTAGAAATTCTTATCTGTACCATGTGTTTAGAAATTAATCATGCATTGTCTTGAGATAGTGAAAAGAGAGCTGAGCTTTGAAATCAAACAGACTTGAGATGAATCCTGACCCTGCTACAAAGTAGCTCTATGACCTTGGACAAGTTACTTGCTCTTTTCCCTTCACTTTCATAATAGACAGGCACTGTTTTCAGTGCTTTTGTGTAGGTAAGGGATTGACACACAATGTATGTGTCTATCTTTAGGTCTACAGAACTCTACAGCAAGCTCTCCATGTCTGCACACTGCAAGTCGCATAAACAGAATTCAAACTCCAGGACCCTGGCTTCTGAGTCTACGTACTTATGCAGTACAGTGTGTGTGTGTGTGTCTGTGTCTGTTCTTTGCCTCTCAATTTCTGAACCAGCACTTCATGATATTGACTAAACTCAGAGACTTATTCAGTTCAGTTCAGATCAGTCGCTCAGTTGTGTCCGACTCTTTGTGACCCCATGAATCGTAGTACGCCAGGCCTCCCTGTCCATCACCAACTCCCGGAGTTCACACACACTCGCGTCCATCAAGTCAGGGATGCCATCCAGCCATCTCATCCTCTGTCATCCCCTTCTCCTCCTGCCCCCAATCCCTCCCAGCATCAGGGTCTTTTCCAATGAGTCAACTCTTCGCATGAAGTAGCCAAAGTACTGGAGTTTCAGCTTTAGCATCATTCCTTCCAAAGAAATCCCAGGGCTGATCTCCTTCAGAATGGACTGGTTGGATCTCCTTGCAGTCCAAGGGACTCTCAAGAGTCTTCTCCAATACCACAGTTCAAAAGCATCAATTCTTCAGCGCTCAGCTTTCTTCACAGTCCAACCCTTGCATCCATACATGACCACAGGAAAAACCATAGCCTTGCCTAGATGGCTCTTTGTTGGCAAAGTAATGTCTCTGCTTTTCAATATGCTATCTAGGTTGGTCATAACTTTCCTTCCAAGGAGTAAGCGTCTTTTACTTTCATGATTGCAGTCACCATCTGCAGTGATTTTGGAGCCCAGAAAAATAAAGTCTGACACTGTTTCCACTGTTTCCCCATCTATTTACCATGAAGTGATGGGACCAGATACCATGATCTTTGTTTTCTGAATGTTGAGATTTAAGCCAACTTTTTCACTCTCTTCTTTCACTTTCATCAAGAGGTTTTTTAAGTTCCTTTTCACTTTCTGCCATAAGGCTGGTGTCATCTGTATATCTGAGGTTATTGATATTTCTCCAGGCATCTTGATTCCAGCTGTGCTTCTTCCAGCCCAGCGTTTCTCATGATGTACTCTGCATATAAGTTAAATAAGCAGGGTGACAATATACAGCCTTGACATACTCCTTTCCCGATTTGGAACCAGTCTGTTGTTCCATGTCCAGTTCTAACTGTTGCTTCCTGACCTGCATACAGATTTCTCAAGAGGCAGATCAGGTGGTCTGGTATTCCCATCACTTTCAGAATTTTCCACAGTTTATTGTGTTCCACACAGTCAAAGGCCTTGGCATAGTCAATAAAGCAGAAATAGATGTTTTTCTGGAACTCTCTTGCTTTTTCCATGATCCAGCGGATGTTGGCAATTTGATCTCTGGTTCCCCTGCCTTTTCAAAAACCAGCTTGAACATCTGGAAGTTTACGGTTCACGTATTGCTGAAGCCTGGCTTAGAGAATTTTGAGCATTACTTTACTAGCGTGTGAGATGAGTGCAATTGTACGGTAGTTTGAGCATTCTTTGGCATTGCCTTTCTTTGGGATTGGAATGAAAACTGACCTTTTCCAGTCCTGTGGCCACTGCTGAGTTTTCCAAATTTGCTGGCATATTGAGTGCAGCACTTTCACAGCATCATCTTTCAGGATTTGAATAGCTCAACTGGAATTCCATCACTTCCACTAGCTTTGTTCACAGTGAGGCTTTCTAAGGCCCACTTGACTTCACATTCCAGGATGTCTGGCTCTAGGTGAGTGATCACACCATCGTGATTATCTGGGTCGTGAAGATCTTTTTTGTACAGTTCTTCTGTGTATTCTTGCCACCTCTTCTTAATATCTTCTACTTCTCTTAGGTCCATACCATTTCTATCCTTTATTGAGCCCATCTTTGCATGAAATGTTCCCTTGGTATCTCTAATTTTCTTGAAGAGATCTCTAGTCTTTTCCATTATGTTGTTTTCCTCTATTTCTTTGCATTGATCGCTGAGGAAGGCTTTATCTCTTCTTGCTATTCTTTGGAACTCTGCATTCAGATGCTTGTATCTTCCCTTTTCTCCTTTGCTTTTCACTTCTCTTCTTTTCACAGCTAGTTATAAGGCCTCCCCAGACAGCCATTAAGTGGATGAAATTAAATAAACTGCTTGGCACATAAGGGCATAACAAATATCATTTGGTGTCTCCCTGGCTTCATTCCTCATGTATACTACCTCAAACTACCACATCTATCTGTTATTAACTTTTATCTTGTTCATAGCTTGTCTATGTAGATGGATAATACACTTCCTGAGCCTCCATAATAGCTGGCACTTGGTTGAGCACACACCTAGCAAGGCATTCACGCACCTTCGAGACCTAGTTTGATGTGACTTCAACTTTACTTTTACCTACACCTTGACTTCTAGCTGCAGTGGCTCCCGCAAAACTCCTGCTGTTTCACCACTGTAACTCCATCTACCTACAACTCCCTTGCACTCTCTTGTCACTAATTCCTTCACCTACAGACTCAGCTGAGCTACAAGGAAGATTCCCCAATCTGGTCAAAGCAACCACCCTCTTCCAACAACACAAGAGAAGACTCTACACATGGACATCACCAGATAATCAATACCAAAATCAGATTGATTATATTCTTTGCAGCCAAAGATGGAGAAGCTCTATACAGTCAGCAAAAACAAGACCGGGAGCTGACTGTGGCTCAAATCATAACTCCTTATTGCCAAATTCAGACTTAAATTGAAGAAAGTAGGGAAAACCACTAGACCATTCAGGTATGACCTAAATCAAATCCCTTATGATTATACAGTGGAAGTGAGAAATACATTTAAGGGACTAGATCTGATAGACAGGGTGCCTGATGAACTACAGACAGAGGTTTGTGACATTGTACAGGAGACAGTAATCAAGACCATCCCCAAGAAAATGAAATGCAAAAAGGCAAAAAGGTTGTCAGAGGTGACCTTACAAATAACTGTGAAAGAAGAGAAGAGAAAGGCAAAGGAGAAAAGGAAAGATATACCCACTTGAATGCAGAGTTCCAAAGAATAGTGAGGAGAGAAAAGAAAGCCTTCCTCAGTGATCAATACAAAGAAATAGAAGAAAGCAGTAGAAAGGGAGAGACTAGAGATCTCATCAAGAAAATTAGAGATACCAAGGGAACATTTCATGCAAAGATGGACTCGATAAAGGACAGAAATGGTATGGACCCAACAGAAGAAGAAGCTATTAGGAAGAGGTGGCAATAGCACACACAAGAGCTGTACAAAAAGGATCATCACGACCCAGACAATCACGATGGTGTCATCACTCACCTACAGCCAGACATCCAGGAATGCAAAGTCAAGTGGGCCTAAGGAAGCATCACTATGAACAAAGCTAGTGGAGGTGATGGAATTCCAGTTGAGCTATTTCAAAACCTAAAAGTTGATGCTGTGAAAGTGCTGCACTCAATATGCCACCAAATTTGGAAAACTCAGCAGTGGCCACAGAACTGGAAAAGGTCAGTTTTCATTCCAATCCCAAAGAAAGGCAATGCCAAAGAATGCTCAAACTACTGCACAATTGCACTCATCTCACATGCTAGTAAAGTAATGCTCAAAATTCTCCAAGCCAGGCTTCAGCAATACGTGAACTGTGAACTTCCAGATGTTCCAGCTGGATTTAGAAAAGGCAGAGGAACCACAGATCAAATTGCCAACATCTGTTGAATTATTGAAAAAACAAGAGAGTTCCAAAAAAAATCTACTTCCACTATTGTCTATGCCAAAGCCGTTGCCTGTGAGGATCACAATAAACTGTGGAAAATTCTGAAAGTGATGGGAATACCAGACCACCTGACCTGCCTCTTGAGAAATCTGTATGCAGGTCAGGAAGCAAGTTAGAACTGGACATGGAACAGACTGATTCCAAATTGGGAAAGGAGTATGTCAAGGCTGTATATTGTCACCCTGCTTATTTAATTTATATGCAAAGAACATCATGAGAAATGCTGGGCTGGATGAAGCACAAGCTGGAACCAAGATTGCTGGGAGAAATATCAATAACCTCAGATATGCAGATGACACCACCCTCATGGATGAAGTGAAGAACTAAAGAGCCTCTTCATGAAAATGAAAGAGGAGAGTGGAAAAGTTGGCTTAAAGCTCAACATTCAGAAAACAAAGATCATGGCATCTGCTCCCATCACTTCATGGCAAACAGATGGAGAAACAGTGGAAACAGTGACAGACTTTATTTGGGGGGGGGGGTGTCTCTAAAATCACTGCAGATGGTAACTGCAGCCATGAAATTGAAAGATGCTTACTCCCTAGAAGAAAAGTTATGACCAACCTATACAGCATATTACAAAGCAGAGACATTACTTTGCCGACAAAGTTCCATCTAGTCAAAGCTATGGTTTTTCCAGCAGTCATGTATGTATGTGAGAGTTGGACTATAAAGAAAGCTGAATGCCAAAGAATTGATGCTTTTGAACTGTGGTGTTGGAGAAGACTCTTGAGAGTCCCTTGGACTGCAAGGAGATCCAACCAGTCCATCCTAAAGGAAATCAGTCCTGAATATTCTTTGGAAGGACTGATGCTGAAGCTGAAGCTCCAAACCTCGGCCACCTGATGTGCAGAACTGACCCATTTGTAAAGACCCTGATGCTGGGAAAGTTTGAAGGTGGGGAGAGAGGGGGATGACAGAGGATGAGATGGTTGGATGGCATCACTGACTCAATGAACTTGAATTTGAGTAAACTCTGGGAGTTGGTGATGGACAGGGAGGCCTGGCGTGCTATGGTCCATGGGGTCACAAAGAGTTGGGCATGACTGAGTGACTAAACTGAACTGAACTGATGGACTCAGCTCTGCCTGTCCTCCTTCCAAGCTACCCCTCAACACCCCAGTTGGGAAAGAGCCGCCTATCTGTGTCTCTGCCTTCCTATGAATACCAGTGTTCAGAGTACAGTAAGCCAGGTAAGCACATTTATTTCAATACGCTGTGGCAAGGTCTGGAACACACAGGCAGGCTTGATTCAAGCCATATCAGTATTCCCAATACATTGCACAAAAACTGGAGCTGTAGGCATTCAATAAGTGCTTACTGAGTTTTCTTTATAATAGACTTTCTTTTTACTTGCCCTAGAGAAAGTTTTAGAGAAAAGTATTTCTAGTATTACAGTCTCTTCTTTCATGAATGACACAAATGTTAGCATTTCTCAAAATATGGTCTATACCAAAAAATTCTGTGGGAAAATTTGGTCCTGTGATCAAATATATTTGAAAATGACTGTCTATTTTCACTATTATGGAAAACCAGTTGTATCATGATATATGCTAGTTCAATAAATATTTATTGATAATCACACACAGTTTCAGAGGAAGGTAAGACAGAAATAAACTATGCCCTTGTGGATTTTATGATCTATCAGATCTGATAGAGTCTTGCAATAAAAAAAAGTTTGCCTTCTTCACAACATATTCCAATATATTTTATCAGAGATCTCAATGCATACCAACATTCCAGGTACACATTACAGAAAATATTTCCCAGCAATGTCTCCAGATTAGATATACTTTTTCCTCTCTTAATCTAAATTTATTCTTATATTACTTCTGATTTCCATGATAAATAGGAGACATCGATAATTGTATTGTTAACAGTACACATTATTATTTATATATTAAGACAAATAGAAGTTTTAAAATTGCAGTTCTATTTGAAGATACTTTATGTTGTCACAATGGTATTAACTGATATTAAAGCATTGAAAATAAAGTGAGGCTGAAGAAAAATGTCAGTAAAGATTTATACTGTAGGTAGACATAAACATTTATAAAACACTGATTTACTGATTTTCAGTTGCTAAATGAATACATGCTGGGTTTCCATAGTGTTTGGTTAAATACATACTGTCCAGCCTGTGGTATGACACTATAACCTGGTTTCCATAAATTAGTCTAGATTGTTACTACCAGAATAAAATAGACAATTAGAAAAATTAAAATAAAAATCGGGTACCATGTGTTTGTCACATTTGTTAATTCTTGTGGGGGGGAGGAACATTGTTGTAAATTATATGTCCAATTGATTTTTTAAATTTTCCCCATTACTTTCGTGAGTTACTAGCCAAAAAACAAGCTATTTTTATCAGACTTAATGTATCTTGACACCTCGCAGATTTTTAAATACCTATTTCATATTAAAATTTTCTCTTTATTTGGTATTAGTAGTTGTTTATATGTTTGTCTCCATCTACTCCCATGGATATTTTTTCTATATTCCCTCCAATGGTAACACCTGCTATTTTCATCATTTCACTGGGGGTATTACCCAAGATTTAATTAGGGGATTTTTTCTGAATAGATTTTCTGTCTATATTTACTTCTACACCTATGCTGTGCTTAGTCCATCAGTCATGTATGACTCTTTGCAACCCCATGGACTATAGCCTACCAGGCCCCTCTGTCCATGGGGATTCACAGGCAAGAATACTGGAATGGGTTGTCACGCCCTCCTCCAGGGGATCTTCCCAACCCAGGGATCGAACCCAGGTCTCCTGCATTGCAGGTGGATTCTTTACCAGCTGAGCTACCTCTACACCACCAGAGATCAAATCAGTAACTCCACCATCCCAGGTGTGCAGAAATGTTTGGTAAATAAATGCATGAGATAAAGTTGAATAAACTACAGCAGATGCAGATGGCATAAAGTAGGAGAAAAGGGGACAGCAGGAAGGATAAAGGTTCACCTGAGGTACCCATGCTTCATTCTTTTTCCACGTGAGATATTGACATTACAGAAGTTTGAGATAAACCAAGGCTTTATCAATAATTAATGGAACTGTTGTGTTGTTAGAACTTACATCCAACACATGTTTGCAAAAGGGACCATGTCTATTTTATTTAACCTTTTATTCCTAGTGCCTTGAACAAAGCCTGGAGACATAATACATACACAAATATTTGCTAACAAATAAAGCTAATAAGTTGATTCATGAGAAAAAGTATCATCAATATTGTGTCTGCAGAATTTTCCACTGAGATGTTGGATAAAAATATATTAACATTCAATTCATCAAATCATAATCACTGCTTAGGAAATATCTTGAATTTTAGCTTTTCCATGCTTATATTGCTTACTCTTATTTGTAACTGTTTTATGTTAAAATTCTAATCATAATGCACATGGTGGAGGTTTAGTCAGTAAGTCGTGTCTAACTCTTGCAACCTCATGGACTGTAGCCCATAAGACTCCTCTGTCCATGAGATTTTCCAGGCAAGAATACTGGAGTGGGTTGCCATTTCCTTCTCCGGTGGATCTTCCTGAGCCAGGGATTGAACCTGGGTCTTCTGCACTGCAGGCAGATTCTTTACTGACTGAGCTACCAGAGAATTACATAGTAATATGTATATTCATAGCTAAACATAAGAATAATTATATTTATCTTGAGGTCCAAATTACCAGATGGACACTGATGAGACAATTTCATATGTTGTTCAATCATTCTGTATACATAATATTCCAAATTTAATTAATGCAATTGAAGTCATACTTTTAATGTGATTTAACAATACTACTACTGTCAATAGTACCTAGCTTTTGTGCTACTCATATGGTTGATACTTAATGACTATTTTTAATCTAATGAATGTTCGAATATCAGTTTACTGATACCCTGAGTTTTAGAAAAGGCAGAGCAACCAGAGATCAAATTGCCAACATCCGCTGGATCATGGAAAAAGCAAGAGAGTTCCAGAAAAACATCTATTTCTGCTTTATTGACTATGCCAAGGCCTTTGACTGTGTGGAACACAATAAACTGTGGAAAATTCTGAAAGTGATGGGAATACCAGACCACCTGACCTGCCTCTTGAGAAACCTATATGCAGGTCAGGAAGCAACAGTTAGAACTGGACATGGAACAACAGACTGGTTCCAAATAGGAAAAGGAGTACGTCAAGGCTGTATACTGTCACCCTGCTTATTTAACTTATATGCAGAGTACATCATGAGAAACGCTGGGCTGGAAGAAGCACAAGCTGGAATTAAGATTGCCGGGAGAAATATCAATAATCTCAGATATGCAGATGACACCACTCTTATGGCAGAAAGTGAAGAGGAATTAAAAAGCCTCTTGATGAAAGTGAAAGTGGAGAGTAAAAAAGTTGGCGTAAAGCTCAACACTCAGAAAACAAAGATCATGGTATCTGGTCCCATCACTTCATGGGAAATAGGTGGGGAAACAGTGGAAACAGTGTCAGACTTTATTTTTGGGGACTCCAAAATCACTGCAGATGGTGACTGCAGCCATGAAATTAAAAGACGCTTACTCCTTGGAAGGAAAGTTATGACCAACCTAGAGAGTATATTCAAAAGCAGAGACATTACTTTGCCAACAAAGGTTCGTCTAGTCAAGGCTATGGTTTTTCCAGTGGTCATGTATGGATGTGAGAGTTGGACTATGAAGAAGGCTGAGCACCGAAGAATTGATGCTTTTGAACTGTGGTGTTGGAGAAGACTCTTGAGAGTCCCTTGGACTGCAAGGAGATCCAACCAGTCCATTCTAAAGGAGATCAGTCTTGGGATTTCTTTGGAAGGAATGATGCTAAAGCTGAAACTCCAGTACTTTGGCTACTTCATGCGAAGAGTTGACTCATTGGAAAAGACTCTGATGCTGGGAGGGATTGGGGGCAGGAGGAGAAGGGGACAACAGAGGATGAGATGGCTGGATGGCATCACTGACTCAATGGACGTGAGTCTGGGTGAACTCCGGGAGTTGGTGATGGACAGGGAGGCCTGGCGTGCTGTGATTCATGGGGTCGCAAAGAGTCGGACACGACTGAGCTGAACTGAACTGATACCTTGAGAGTGATATTCTTCTCACAGTTTCTCTAATGTTTGAACTACTTTTATAGTTTTAATCAACTCAAAAAGATGGCAAAACCAGTGGAAAGCATCTCCTAACTCTCCCTGCAATAGAGACTCCTCATTTTAACTCTTTATTAATGAAATTCCAACTCTGATCATGTCACTAACTTAAAAACCTTACATTTCTTTTCCTCATTTTTCCTAAAAATGTGTTACCTATATAGCCTCTTATTTCCTGAAAAGCTGCTTTCTGAAAACTGGAAATGAGGAATCTTTTTCTAAGCTTTCTAAATGGTTCTCTGTCTTTACTAATCCCTAGGTGTCTCGGAGAAGTCTATGGCACCCCAGTCCAGTACTCTTGCCTGGAAAATCCCATGGATGGAGGAGCCTGGTAGGCTGCAGTCCATGGGGTCCCTAAAAGTCGGACACGACTGAGTGACTTCACTTTCACTTTTCACTTTCATGCATTGGAGGAGGAAATGGCAACCCACTCTAGTGTTCTTGCCTGGAGAATCCCAGGGACAGCGGGGCCTGGTGGGCTGCTGTCTATGGGGTTGCACAGAGTCGGACATGACTGAAACAACTTAGCAGCAGCAGGTGTCACCAAGATATTGTGCTTTGATACTTTGTGTATAAAATGTACCTGATTAAGCTAAAACAAAACTAAGAAATAAGAAACACATGTGTTATTTTTCCAGGTGGAGCTAGTGGTAAAGAACCTGCCTGCCAATGCAGAAGACACAGGAAATCCAGGTTCTACTGATCCCTGGGTTAGGAAGATCGCCTGCGGGAGGAAATGACAACCCACTCCAGTAATCTTGCCTGGAGGATCCCATGGACAGAGGAGCCTGGTGGGCTATAGTGCATAAGGTCACAGAAATGGACACAACTGAAGTGACTGAAACACACATAAACACACACTAGATAACTAAAACTTTTGAACAGTTTTCTCCTCTTTAGAACTTTTTTAATAGCTATATTTAAAATGTTATTCCTCCTATGAAGCAAGATTAAGATGCAAAGAGGTAAAATGGAATGGACAGAGTTAATGGGAGAGAAATGCCAAGTTCATGTTCCATGAATGGTGTTATCAGGACTTTTATCAAAAGAGAACACTAATTTTTGCCAATAATGACAGGTTAAAAAGAATCAAAGGTCCTTTCACAAAAATTACAAAATCTATCACCTAAGCTCTAAAAAATGACCTTGAATCTAACTAAAATAAAATTGAGCTATCATATTATAATGTTGAAATAGTTGAATCTGATATACAGGTTCTTGTATGTCCATCTGGAAATGTGAAATTTAGGACAAGTTTACTTGACACAGTTTTATGTTTGGTTATAAAACCACAAATTGTGTTTAGAATGTTAGTATCAACAGTTGCATAATAAGGTAGAAAAGTCCCCTTTTCAGTGTCTTCTTTATCTTTCGAAAAGTTCCTGGATGGGTAATAAAATCTCTATTAATACTTTTATAATGAGCTCCCACTATAAGAAAAAAACATGTAGCATTCTAAAGCTAGCTGTCATGTAATGTACAAAATAGTGAATATATTTGTTATTCATTACCTGATACTTTATAGTTATGAATTTTTCATATCCCTGTAGTGTCATCTTTCCCCAGCTGCCCTGGCATACATCCTGGTTCAAATCAGGGCCAGCCAAACATAAATAAATAAATGAAGTTGAACAGGTAACTCTTAGAGGTCCTTTTCCATGGTACAGATAAAAATCTTTGTTTTAAGAAAGACTGTAATCAGGAAGTATTGGTAAAAGAGATGGTGGTTAATACTAATAAATCATACAAATTTATTCATATTTTGAAGCAGTTGCTGGATATTAACTCTACAAAGTACAGAACATCCTTAGAAATATAACATTTTCATATAGAAATAGAAGCTAGTAAGTCCTTAGTCATCTATGCTGCTATACTCAGGGCATTACCTCCTCAATTCTAAAATAATGTTTTTATTGCCTTAAGATATTTATTAAATTATATTTCACATGTCTCATTGATAGTCACTTGGAAAAATAATCCTATCATAATGTCTCACTAATGATATATCAAATATCCTTCTCTCTAGGAGGAAGCTTCCCTGGTGGCTCAGAGGGTAAAGAATATGCCTGCAATTCAGAAGACCTGGGTTCTATCCTTGGATCAGGAAGATGCCCTGGAGAAGGGAATGGCTACCCACTCTAGTATTCTTGCCTGGAGAATTCCATAGACAGAGGAGACTAGTGCGCTATAGTCCATGAGGTCACAACAAGTTGGACATGACTGAGCAACTAACACTTTCACACTTTCAACTTTGAATCTTTTCTCTACGTTAAATAAATCACTTAGGAAATTTCATATTTTAGTTTTTGTTAATAAAAGATACCTTGTGGCTCAGAGGTTAAATCGTCTGCCTCCAATGCAGGAGACCCAGGTTCAATCCCTGGGTCAGGAAGATCCCCTGGAGAAGGAAATGGTAACCCATTCCAGTATTCTTACCTGGAGAATCCCGTGGATGGAGAAGCCTGGTAAGCTACAGTCCACCGGGTTGCAAAGAGTCAGACAAGACTGAGCGACTTCACTCACTCACTCACTCACTCACTCACTCAAAAGACACCTTGGGGAGACATCACATGAGATTTTGCCACACACCTCTATAACTGTTAATGTAGTATAGCTGGGTTCTCACTTAATGGACTTTTGGGGCCCTAAGTACGTGTTCTCATATTTGAATCAAATTATGTCAATGTTAAATTAAATTTCATGTTGAACTTCCATTGGCCTCTATGTAGAAGTGGATCTGAAATTCTATTAAAGATGATCCAGTTTCTTATTTCAATCAGGCTTTCTCACATTGTAATAACTTCCAGATGATAGATGAACTAAAATAAAACTAAGGTTTCAACAAGAGTTTGGGGAAATATTAGCATGGTATGAAAGACTAAGAATACTAAGGAAGTTATTTTCAAACTAGTTTTTCCTTGCTTTAAAAAATGCCACTGGCAAGAATAATGATGCTTCCTTAATGTTACTAGAGTGCTATATTTGTAAAGCAGCATGTAAGCTTCATAAAAGGGTAATGAGTTCCTTAAGTGATAGTAAAATAAGCTTTCACGTAGAGATATGCTGAGGTACTACTGTTCATGGGCAGCACGAGGGTTGCATTACCTATTTTGTATTGCAATTTTCACTAACCGAAAAAAAAGGAATTACAATAATGGTCACATTTTCTTTCTCTGACATAAAAAAAGAACACTAGTGGAATTCAACTAAGTAGAGAAAATGATAAAATCTTATACAAAATTTATACTTATTTGGCCATTCTTCTTTATATAAGCATGCTATTTGAGTAAAGTAGGTGTAAATTCCTCTAGCTGTTCATAGACTAACTCCCAGATGTCTATTTTCAGTTGATTTGGTCTCTGCTAGATTTATCAATTATTACAACTTCATAAAATGTGCGTAGATCCCTTGACATTTATAGTAAGTAACACTTGTCTTCTCCCTTCCATGTATAGTAGCAGTCAATAAAAATAATCACTCAATACTGGTGGAAATAAATGTAATAGAAGACAAAAAATTATTGAAGTATTTCAATTTAGTTTCATCTTTCAGGAGAAAAGTCTCATCTATCATGTAATTGAAATCCCCTAAGAACAGAAATTTCATCTGAAATTCCATTGGCTAATTGCCTGTACAATCAATAAGAGTTTTCTATCCTCTATCGCCATTCTTAATTGGATTTCTTGCTCTTTAGCAGCAACAGGAAACAGATGGTTCCAGATATCAGACATTTCTAGTAAGTGGCAGGTACATGAAATATCTCACTGTTTTGTCATATTAAATTTGGCAAGGCAACATGTATAGGAAGGAGAGATTATATATATAAGAAGTTTATGAGCAAAGGAGAAGGATTCAAATGAAAACTATGACTTCCGGGGCAGATATTTAAAAAGAAATGCTTTTGAATGATAGGTGCAGAAAGGCTCTCACTCAAGTCTAAAGTAAAATTAAAAAAAAGAAAGCTCAACTCAGAAGACTAGAGTATGAAACTTTCTGTGGTCATAAAAAGCTAAGCCCATCAGCAATTAACTATGGAAGTGCTTTCTTCCTAACAAATGTATACGTTTTTGCATGACAGATAAATTACGACAGATAAAAGTATCCAAATACTAAAATTCTATTTTCATAAGACAGGGTAAGTGCATATTGCTACTATAAAAATTACATGTTTATTAAATAAAGGAGCCAAATGAGAAAACTGCTGCTCCTCCATAACCAAAGTCTGTGCACACGTGAAGAAACAGAAGCATAAAGGCTGCTTTTTAATCCTTAAATCTGAAACTCATTGTTGTGTAGGGTGATCTGCTGAGTCTCAGCACAGCTAGCTTCTCAGAACATAGCCTCAGGCCAGAGGATCATATGAGCACTTTAAAAACAACTTTTGCATATTTTTATTCCAGACTTCCTATAATTAAAAAATTAAAATATACCTAGGAATTTACAATGAAATGAGTATTTCTGTCATAGGAGAGGCATAGGGAATAAGAAATTTATATTAAATTCTCCCTAAAAGGCTGGATATTTTGAAGTTTTTCTTGGAGGGACAATTATAATTCTTAATGAGATTTGAAGTAATTTTAATACTTTATAGCAAAAAAAAAGAAACTATAAACAATAATGCCTACATTTCTTGACATCTAGACAATAATTGGTAAGAAAACTGCAAACAAAGTTCAAAATAAAAATTTTAAAACAAGAATAATTGAAATAAGTATGTTTTATAATGAAAAAAAAACCCACTGTTCTTAAAAATAACTTGAATTAAAGTAACATTTGAAAAACAGATATTAAGTTTTAAAATAATGTGGTAAGGAATGGTTTGACTTACAGAATAAGATGTCTGAATATTCAAAATTAATGTTCTCTATCCTAACCAAATGGAAAATGGTCACATGGTAAGTCCCTTGCCTCCAGTCTTACTTTTACTTATTGATCAATTTAATAGTAGTTTATGAAGCAATTGTTTGGGCAAGCAATGATATATGAGAAATAGCACACAATGTATGTGTTAGTTCAATGTTTGTGGCTCTTATTTGACTATATTTCTTCCTGTGATTTACTATTACACTATATGATTACAAAGGAGCAGATCTCTAAATCTTCACGTATCACTTGAGTGTGATTTGCAAAATTCTAAAATAGTCCCATGACCATTATTCCCTAGTATTATTCCTGCGATTGGGTTTTGCTACATGGGAAAGAAGTTTTGCAAATGACATTAAGGTTACTGCTGCTGCTAAGTCGCTTCAGTCGTGTCCGACTCTGTGGGACCCCATAGACGGCAGCCCACCAGGCTCCCCTGTCCCTGGGATTCTCCAGGCAAGAATACTGGAGTGGGTTGCCATTTCCTTCTAAGTTGCCTTAAAAATAAGGAATGGGTCTAAAAAGCAGAGTTTTCTCCAGCTGGTAGCAGAAGGGGAAATCAAGGAGTTTAAGCATGATGAGAGTTTGTGCATCGTTGCTGGCTGGGAAATAGAAGAGCCATTTGAAACGAACTTGAGAAAGATCTTTAGAAACTAAAGGCATCCTGAGCCACCAGTCAGCAAGGAAACAGGAGCTTAGTTCTATAGATGCAGGAAGCTGCATACTGCAACATAAAGAGTTTGGAAGGAGATGCTTCCTGTAAGTCTCCAAATAAAAGCCCAGGCTGACTGACACCTTGAATCTTACTTTGTGAGATACTAAGTTGAGAAGCAAGTATAGCCCACCTAGATTTCTAACATACAGAGCTATGAGCAATTAAATGGGTATTGTTTCAAGCTTCTGTGTATTCATGGTAATACATTACTCTCCAATTTAAAAAGAAACAACATGAACTACTACACCAGGATAAAATTGTTTTAGGGAGCCAATAAGCTAATATTGAAATATGGAAACTTTAGACCCTAAGGAGACACAGGCAATAATGAATGCATCATGAGTCAAGTGGGGCTTCCAGTCTTCCAGTCCTTTCGGCATAAGAAGTAAGATAAAGTTTCTTATGAGCTTGGAAAAGAGGTTTTTAAACAATAATGACAGTAATCGATTTCATATTCAAGATTTTAGATGGTATTGGATTTCTGAAAAGGAGATTTGTCACCTTTCTGTTCTTTAAGACTTGGCTGAAATTAGGGATTTAAGAAACACATAGGTTGGGGGGGATCTAAGCCACAGGGAGGTTTGTGTCATCTTTGCTGGCAAAAGTCCAGGAAGAGGTAGTTGGTGATGCAAAAGTCCAGGAAGAGGTAGTTGGTGATACTGCTGTTGCTGCTGCTAAGTCGCTTCAGTTGTGTCCGACTCCGTGCCACCCCATAGATGGCAGCCCACCAGGCTCCCCCATCCCTGGGATTCTCCAGGCAAGAACACTGGAGTGGGTTGCCATTTCCTTCTCCAGTGCATGAAAGTGAAAAGTGAAAGGGAAGTCGCTCAGTCGTGTCTGACTTTTAGTGACCCCATGGACTGTAGCCTGCCAGGCTCCTGCATCCATGGGATTTCCCAGGCAAGAGTACTGGATTGGGGTGCCATTGCCGTCTCCGAGTTGGTGATACTAATGGTCAACAAATGACAAATCTTGGATAAGTAATGTGTGTTAACCGTTCATTAAATGCCAGACACTGATATAAGCTACTTTAGCCAATTATTCTACCTAACACAAAAAACTTACAAAAATGGTAAGGTTAAACTACTATTTCCCCTATTTTGCAAGTGAAAAACAGGTGCAGAGAATATAAATACTTTCCCAAATCCTCATGGGAAATATATACAAGACCCAAGATTTGAATCCCAGTACTCCGGTTCCTTGGTTTGGGCTCTTAAGCACTAACCTAAGGTTTTAAGAAAGCTGGGAAAAAACCAACAGAGACAACCATTTTCATGATGTTTTTAGGGGAAGATATACCTGCTTCTCCCATCCCAATTTGTGCTCACTTGCTTCAGTCTTGAGCGACTGAGAGTCGCTTCCGACTCTTTGCAACACTATGGACTGTATGTAACCTGCAGGCTCCTCTGTACACAGGATTCTCCAGGCAAGAATACTGAAGTGGGTTTTCATGCCCTTCTCCAGGGGATCTTATCAACCCCAGGATCGAACCTGTGTCTCTTGTTTCTCCTACATTGTAGGCAGATTCTTTACCCACTAAGCTCCCTAGGAAGCCCATCCCAATATATGCATCTCTAAATGACATGAGAGAAAGACAATAATTGTTTTGTGTCCAAATATGCTAGTGGAAGTTTGTAGATGGATGGCCTCATCATTTTTCCAATATATGGTGAAATTATCAGATGAGTAAGATCATCCTTTACCCCTGAAAGGGGCAAAGCGTTAGTAGAGAACTGTACCCTAAAGTATCTCAAAGTTAGGGAAAAGAACAGGAAGTTCCCCCAGAAGCTTGGTCACTGCTGGGAGCTAACTTTGCCCATTTCTTCTCCACCAGTATATGAAGTATTCTTAAATACAAGTCTCATAGCTTATTCTGATATTGAAATACAATGGATGTTTTACAAACATGATTTGATCCATTGCCTTCATTAGGTATTTCGTAAAGAGGTTTCATAGCTTACTTTGTATATATCTATTATAGGTTAATTTTCTGAAAAACAAGTTTTCAGAACTAAAAAATTCTACAGCACCTGTATATTTTAATTATGTGACTGTGAATGTATGGATATCATCATAGTAGCCTAAAATATAAGAATCTAGAAAGACTAAATAACTATCCACATCTTATAAGAATTGCTTTGGTATATAAGTAACATCTTAATCTATTACATGCTTTATAGATTTTATATCTACATATTCATTGGAAATTTTAGATAACAAGTATACATGTTTATATTTACTTTTCCCTTATAGTCAAATCTTAAGTTATTATATCTGTCAGCAAAGCAAGCAAACAACAACAAAAAGAAAACAGCAAGTGTTTTTGGAAAGACCCAGAAAAAGTGTGCGTTACATTTGTACCTCTATTTTTAGCAGCCAGAATGAGATCACATATTAATTCCGTATAATGATAAATGACGCCAGAATGTATCTTACATTTAGTTTTAAAGTGAAACCTAGAAATTTTAGTTAGATCTAAACTTAGCTGTGTCTCCTCAGATTCATCACTTGGTACCATATGTTGTGTTTCTGATCACAATTCACATAATCTGTGGAGAGGCTACAGATGTCTGGGTTTAAATAAAAACAGCGATCAGTTTGCTAAAGAATGGACATGGGCCACATTTCTAATTTTAAGTTGGAAAATTTGTTCCATTTTACAGATTTATTTTTACCCCTCAAAAGTCCTAACAAGATTTGCTAAGCTTGACTATTCCAGACAGTTCATTTTTTATCCGTTTATCCATTTCAGGTAGTATTTTCCAAAGATCTATATTAAGGCTATGTTCTGAAATTTTATGCAATAGTTACTTTCACTTGTTATTAAAATAAAAACAAAAACAAACCATTCAGTGTAAGTGAATTTATAATTTCCTCTTTCCTGACCATGGGCAATCTCAAAACGCTTTCACTCTTTACTCTCAAATGTGTAAATCGGTGAGCGGAGAAAGATATCTATTTTTATACTTATTTGAGACTTATTTAATCCTAAAAGTTTGAAATCATTATTGAGTAACTTAATGCATGTTACTAAATAACTCATCCAACTTATGAATAAAAAAACTAAGGCTCAGAGAAAGTGAGTTGAGTCACAAGACTAGAGGGTGGCAGATTTAGAGCCCAATCAAGGAAAAGTGATTCACTCAACTAAGTTAGTTAAAGAAACTATACTTAGAGTTGTTAGACAGTGTTACTAACACAAGCATATTTTATATTTCCATTTCCAGGTTTTCAAACACTTATATTTAATTATTTTCCTATGTTTAACTACTCCCTTAAAGTTCAGACATGAAGTGGTACTCTATATTTAAAGAAAATAAAAATGTATATATAAAAATATGTGTGTAGATGTTCAGCAGTAAATAATATTAATATTTCTAGAGCATTACTTTCAGAGGGAATGACATATATATATATATTTACACATAAAGATTCAATAAGAGTGATTATTTCTGGATTCTGCCATAGGTATTTCTAAATATTTTAAATTTTCCTAATTTTATTGGAATACACTAGTAGTTATACATTAAGAATTAATTTAGATCTCTCTTTCTTTGTAGTTCTTTTTATTCTTAAATTGTGTTCTAGGAATGACTGTTTCTTCTTGCAATTTCCACAATTTTCAATTGTGTTTATGCACATTTTTTGAACTGTGCATAAACAGGTAAAAATTGAATCCAGAAGAACTATGTTAACTGGCTCAGGACACATCTGATGCTCCAACTCCATGATACATAAAAAAATAAAACATGCCATTTTGGATAAAAAGTGACATGGTTTATCTTCAGTACTATTAACACTCTTTGGTAATTTCTTAAAACTATCATACAGCTAGAACTATCATAAAAATTGTGAAATAAATGTAACATTTCCAGAATTTAAGTTGGCACAATTTTTTTTATAAAAATGCCACTGATATATAAAATGGCTAAATTTACTGAATGCATGTGCCTTAAATGTTTCATATTTCATTAATTTAGTCATTTGAAAGGAGCAATAGTGAGTCCTGGTTAAAACCCACCAGGGTTCATACTCTACAAGAGTTATGCTACCTGTTACTCATACGGAAGAAGCCTGGGCTTGGGCATCATTATTAGCATGATTGTATCATTATAATAATAAATAATACTGCCAGTAGTGTTTTTCCAAGTTTCTATCACTAACTTATTGCTTACTTGCCTTTCTTTACTTACATAAATAAAGGCATTTGGTTTGTAAATCTGTGATAATCATAATTTATCATCCTGCTAATTAGGACCATGTTCATTGTTGGGTTTCTTTTCTATCTCAGCCTTGTTTTACTCAGATGTTTAGATGATATTTTGTAAGATGAGATAATATTTCCTTAATTGTACCATTTTAAAGCAGGATGTATGATATATTAATAAAATGAAAGGGTATTATGCTCAATATTACCTGTGTGATTTAATCCTCAGAATCTTCCTTACAGGGCCTTTTATTTTATCAAGATGATGATGATGAAGACATAAGTATATTTACAAGTAAAGTATGAAAAGATAGTCAACACTGTATCAATAATACATTATGAAAAATTAGACATATCCCAGAAGTGGAGAAGTGGTTTTACATCAGATAATACATTAATGTTATTTTCTTCATATTTAACAGATTAATGAAAATTATGGAGAAAAATATTCAAAAAGATTCAATATTCATTCATGATTAAAATACTTAGTGAACTATCTGTAATTCTAAAAAAAATTTTTAGATATCATCAAAATTATCAAAATCTAGGTATCAAAATGTGATTTATGTACTAAAAATAAAGGTCAAGAACACTCAAGACAATTTTGAAGAACGAGGTGAAGATATCAGATACCAAAACACAAACTACAGTTTATAATTCTAACAGAGACAAACCAATGGAATATTATCAAGAACAATTATTGACTTATTTAATATAAAAACTGTGTCTATGAGAAATGTGGCATTATATATTGATAGCAAATATTCGATATTTTTATAGCTATAGTTGGAAGTGAAACCACTATGACTTATTACTCATATTACCCTTATATGAATGTACTCAGTTCAGTTCAGTCGCTCAGTCGTGTCCGACTCTTTGTGACCCCATGAATCGCAGCACATCAGGCCTCCCTGTCCATCACCAACTCCCAGAGTTCACCCAGACTCACATCCATCGAGTCAGTGACGCCATCCAGCCATCTCATCCTCTGTCATCCCCTTCTCCTCCTGCCCCCAATCCCTCCCAGCATCAGAGTCTTTTCCAATGAGTCAACTCTTCGCATGAGGTAGCCAAAGTACTGGAGTTTCAGCGTTAGCATCATATGAATGTACTAGAATGTACTTTTAAAATGTTTAAAAGTCTCTCTTTTCTGTTGCTTAAAAGAATTAGAAATTATTGATTTTTTTAAAAGTCTTCAGTGCTTGATAACAGCTGTATAAAATTTATGGACTTTTTCTTACTAATTTTCTTTACTAATTTTATAGCTTCTATTTCTTCTTGCAGTGCAAACACACTTTAGGGGATCAATTCTTTCTCCTTGAAGTGTAACATTAGAGATTCCTTATGGCAAACTATTTGGTTTAGTTTGTTGTTTAAAAGTCTTTATTTCACCCAGATGGTGAAAGGCTGCTTGACTGTGTATAAAAGTCCAGATTGCTAGTCATTGCCTTTCTGGTTTTTGAAATTATGTTTCCCGTTGTTTATCAGCTTCTATTGTGGCAGCTAAGCAGGTTATCAGTTCCTAATTATTTTTCAATATCAGGAATTAGCCTTTTCACTTTTATTGCTGCCTAGGTTTAATGTTATAAAGATTTACTGTTATGTGAATAAACATTTACTTTTTATTTGTCCTGCTTTGAATTTTTAGAACTTCCTGGACCTAAAAATATCATGTCAATTAAAGGTTCTGGAAAATTATCAGCATTTATTATTCTCTTCCCATCCTGTGCTTAGTTGCTCAGTCATGTCCGAATCTTTGTGACATGGCCTGGAGCCCACCAGGCTCCTCTACCCATGGGGATTCTCCAGGCAAGAATACTGGAGTGGGCTGTCATGCCCTTCTCCAGGAGATCTTTCATCCCATAGAATACTAAATAAACAGGTACCACATTTCATTCCACTCTCTGTATATTTTAACGTATAATACCTTACTTTTTATTCTTTTAGAATTATATAATAGGTACTTCTTTCAGATATACATTCTATTTCCCTAATTCTCTCTTTTGCTATATCTATGCAATTTATTGATTTTTTAGTTTTTAAAAAATTTCTACTTGTCCTGTTGAAGTTTTTTTCCTATTAGTTTTAAAATTATATTATCTCATTTTCTCAAAATTGATAATCTCTTAAATGTTTTAGGTTTCTTAAAACATTTTACATTTTGTTTCTGCCAATTCCATTAACTGAAGTTTTTAAAGTTCTAAATTGTTTTTAGTTTTTTAGGGTTTTGTTTTTTTTTTTTTTTTTTTTTTTTTTTGCTCTTCCCATGTAAACTTTTTCTTTGAAATTTGTTTTTGAAATTCATGTTTGATGAAGCTTTATTTTTGGGAAACTTGAGAATCCCAGGTTGAGGGTGTGTCCTTTCAGAGACTCAAATTCCCAATAAGATTACTTTAAGTTAGTTTTATATATTGGGGCTTGAACAAATTTTTAATATTACATAATCAAAACTGTGATTGGAAATTCTTAGATGAGAATTTTCCCCCCTACTCCTTGACACTCAGGACTTCAGTGTGAAACAGACTGACTACCTTCTTGTCTCCTTTTGCTAGCTGAACAACTTTAATCTAGTTATTTTCCAAGTAATAGCTCTTTCAGTGTTCCTACTCATTTTGCTGGACACCCTCAGTGTTGGCACATATTCCTTTTGACTATTAAAAGCAAGGCTCTACTTCCTGTGACTGGAAAATGTTATAGGATATCTGTAGCTTCTGCTTGAACTTACTACCTCAGATCCCTTCCCATTATTTCAGGTTGCTCAAGCCTGTTAATTTCAGAATTCTTAGTGTTTTTCTTAATTGTTTACTAGGTTACTATATTTTTCCTACAAGTTTAGATGTGTTCTATCATCTGAACACGTGCAAGAACACTTTGGCATTATTTAACACATCAATTTGTCAGATGTAAGCTCCTTGTTCTTTTAAAAGTGTACTGTACTTGATTTCCTAGCATCTATTTAGCAAAATAGTATCAAGGTGTGATTTTCATTTACTATGCCAAGATTTATTTAGGTTGTGGTCTGCTGCTACTGTTTACATAACTATCTCAATGACTATGCAATATTGCTGCTGCTGTTACTAAGCTGCTTCAGTCGTGTCCGACTTTGTGCGACCCCATAGACGGTAGCCCACCAGGCTCCCTCGCATCCCTGGGATTCTCTAGGCAAGAACACTGGAGTGGGTTGCCATTTCCTTCTCCAATGCATGAAAGTGAAAAGTGGAAGTGAAGTCGTTCAGTCGTGTCCAACTCGGAGTGACTCCATGGACTACAGCCTACCAGGCTCCTCTGTCCATGGGATTTTCTAGGCAAGAGTACTGGAGTGGCTTGTCATTGCCTTCCCCAGATACAGTATTATAAGTGCTTTAAAGCATTAATTTAATTCTAACACACTGTTATTCTAACACACAGGCTTCAACAGTACATGAACCGTGAATTTCCATTGTTCAAGCTCAATTTAGAAAAGGCAGAGGAATCAGAGATCAAATTGTTAACATCCATTGGATCATTGAGAAAGCAGGAGAGTTCCAGAAAAACATCTACTTCTGCTTTATTGACTATGCCAAAGCCTTAGACTGTGTGGATCACAACAAACTGTGGAAAATCGTTCAAGAGATGGGAATACCAGAACACCTTACCTGCTTCCTGAGAAATCTGTATGCAGGTCAAGAAGCAACAGTTAGAACTGGACATGAAACAACAGACTGGTTACAAATCAGGAAAGGAGTACATCAAGGCTGTATACTGTCATCCTGCTTATTTAACTTATATTCAGAGTACATCAAGCAAAATGCCGGGCTGGATGAAGTGCAAGCTGCAATCAAGATTCCTGGGAGAAATATCAATAACCTCAGATACACAGATAACCTTATGGCAGAAAGCGAAGAACAACTAAAGAGACTGTTGTTGAAATTGAAAGAGGAGAGTGAAAAACTTGGCTTAAAATTCAACATTCAGAAAACTAAGATCATGGCATCCAGTCCCATCTCTTCATGGAAAATAGATGGGGAAACAATGGAAACAGTGAAAAACTTTATTTTCTTGGGCTCCAAAATCACTGCGGATGGTGACTGCAGCCATGAAATTAAAAGATGCTTGTTCCTTGGAAGAAAAGTTATGACCAACCTAGAGAGCATGTTTAAAACCAGAGACATTACACTGCCAACAAAGGTCTATCTGGTCAAAGCTATGGTTTTTCTAGTAGTCATGGATGGATGTGAGAGTTGGACTATAAAGAAAGCTGAGCACCGAAGAATTGATGCTTTTGAACTGTGGTGTTGGAGAAGACTCTTGAGAATCCCTTGGACTGCAAGAAGATCCAACCAGTCAATCTTGAAGAAAATCAGTCATGAATATTAATTGGAAGGACTGATATTGAAGCTGAAGCTCCAATCCTTTGGCCACCTGATGTGAAGAATTGACTGATTAGGAAAGATGCTGATGCTGGGCAAGATTGAAGGCAGGAGGAGAAGAGGATGACAGAGGATGAGATGGTTGGACGGCATCACCGACTCAGTGGACATGAGTTTGAGCAAGCTCTGGGAGTTGGTGATGGACAGGGAGGCCTGGCATGCTGCAGTCCATGGGGATGTGAAGAGTCGGACACGACTGATTGACTGAACTGAACTGACTAAACACACTGTGATGGAGAAGGAAATGACAACCCACTCCACTATTCCTGGAAAATCCCATGGACTTAGGAGGCTGGTTGGCTACAGTCCATGCGGTTGTAAAGAGTCATACACAACTGAGCAACTGAGCACGACACACTGTGAGGTAAATATATTATCATTGTACAAATTATAACTGATAGAACTCTGAAGCAGAAATGTTAGAACAACTTATGGAAGATCATATACCTTGAAAGTGGCACAGGAATGCTTGCTTGAGAATCATCATTTCCAATTTTTAGGCTATAATACCAGGTTTACTACACGGTTATTATTCATCATCAGTGATATTTGTCTTAGAAAACTACTTATCTGAAATCTTAAACTTGTAACTAAAACATCTTTCACAGTATACTTTACTATTAAATTTTTGATCTCCCACACTTCTGTTATCATATTCACTCACGTACCACTAACTTTCCCTTGGACTGCAAGGAGATCCAACCAGTCCATCCTAAGGGAGATCAGTCCTGGGTGTTCATTGGAAGGACTGATGCTGAAGCTGAAACTCCAACACTTTGGCCACCTGATGTGAAGAACTGACTCATTTGAAAAGACCCTGATGTTGAGAAAGATTGAGGGCAGGAGGAAAAGGGAACAAGAGAGGATGAGATGGTTGGATGGCATCACCGACTCAACAGACATGAGTTTGGGTAAACTCCGGGAGTTGGTAATGGACAGGGAGGCCTGGCGTTCTGTGGTACATGGGGTCGCAAAGAGTCAGGCATGACTGAGCAACTGAACTGAACACTAACTTTTTATTATTCTCTATTTTTTTGATTCTTCTCTATTGTTATAATTGCAAAGAATATTTTGATGATTTTATTATGTTTTCTTTTAAATGTTGGTTTTTACATTTTAATAATTATTTCTTCTGCTTTAAAAATTCATAATTAATGCTTGGATATTTTTTATTTTTATGCTTTATGCTTTTTAGAAGATAAATGTAATTTCTAATTTTAAATGGTTGGGAAAGTAAGTAATTAAAGCATAGACTATAAGTGAACTTTGTAGATTAATTTTCCAGAATCAGAAATAGGGGATAGACCAAAAGTAATCAAAAGAGTGACATAAGTAACTGGAGTCATCTCCTTGTTAGATTTTAAATCCACTATTAATTCTTGACTCTAATATACTGTCCTCTGTTTCTACCTACAAAATGAACTTGGTAATAACATTGTCTTTTATCAAAACTTCTGTTCAGATCTATTTTTTAACACTCCCAGTAAAAGGTCTGCAATGTTCTGAGAAACAGTTTGAAAACAACTAGTAGATGATAATTCAAAAGAAATTAATTTCATACAAACATGGGTTTCAACACTGTACGCAGAGGGGAGAGTTTTTTAAAAATTATTTCTAGTGAGAAAAATCAGACTTCACAGGTGTGGGGGTTGGGTCTCCTCCAAATTTTTATTTTCCTTTTTCTCCTCTTCCTCAATTTCTGATTTAGGAATTTCCAATTTGGAAAGGAAATCTGCAGAGATTATAGGTATATACAAATACAGTTTATAGATTCCCTCAGTTCAGTCTCTCAGTCGCGTCTGACTCTTTGCGACCCCATGAATCACAGCACGCCAGGCCTCCCTGTCCATCACCAACTCCCGTAGTTCACTCAGACTCACGTCCATTGAGTCAGTGATGCCATCCAGCCATCTCATCCTCTGTCGTCCCCTTCTCTTCTTGCCCCCAATCCCTCCCAGAATCAGAGTCTTTTCCAATGAGTCAACTCTTCACATGAGGTGGCCAAAGTACTGGAGTTTCAGCTTTAGCATCATTCCCTCCAAAGAAATCCCAGGGCTGATCTCCTTCAGAATGGACTGGTTGGATCTCCTTGCAGTCCAAGGGACTCTCAAGAGTCTTCTCCAACACCACAGTTCAAAAGCATCAATTCTTCAGCGCTCAGCCTTCTTCACAATCCGAATCTCACATCCATACATGACCACAGGAAAAACCATAGCCTTGACTAGACAGACCTTTGTTGGCAAAGTGATGTCTCTGCTTTTGAATATGCTGTCTAGGTTGGACATAACTTTCCTTCCAAGGAGTAAGTGTCTTTTAATTTCATGGCTGCAGTCACCATTTGCAGTGATTTTGGAGCCCCCCAAAAAATAAAGTCTGACACTGTTTCCACTGTTTCCCCATCTATTTCCCTAGTAGAATCCAAATTTCTGTCTCACAGTCAGAGAGTAGTCTAAATCCTTTTGAGGCATGAAAAGAAGGCCATTCTTCTAATAGGGACAAATAGCTACATAAAAAGTCTTTTGAGATATATAAGCAGCAAGCATATAGATCATGCATACAGACATTTTTTGTTCTTTGAGGCTTTATATGGAAATAGCTTTTTCCTTAAATCAAAAAAAGAAAAAAATAAGGTTGATAACAGTTATTAAAAACAACTGAAATTTAGGAAATTATTAGTTTGCACTAGATCATTATATTCTTTTAAGAATCAGTTTAGATTGTGTGAACACAAATCTTAGAAAAACACTTTAAAAAAAATAAATAGAAAAGTGGATTCATGGAGGATTTGCCTCTGATTAATTTTTTCAATGTAGCATAATGTCCTTGAGGTTCATTCATATTGTTACATATTGAAGAATTTCTTTCACCTTTAAGACTGAATAGTATGCAGTTGGTCCTCCTTATCTGCAGGTTCTGCATTCATGGATTCAACCAACTGTGGATCAAAAATATTAAAAAAGAACAACTTTCAGAGTGTTCCAAAATGCAAAACTTGAATTTGCCACACCCTGAGAACTCTTTACATCCCATTTACATCATATTTACAACTGTCTACATAATACTCACATTGTTCTGCACAGTAAGCAATCTAGAGATGATTCAAAGTATCAGGGAGGATGTGCTTATGGGAGGGAACCAACCTCCCATGGACACCGAGAAATGACTGTAGCATTGTATATACATTTTCTTTATGTATTCATCCATCAATTAGGTTGCCCCTTTTAGAACTAAAATGAACACGTGCGTGCTAATATCTTTTTAAAATCCTAACTTTAATTATTTTATACAAATGTCCAGAAGTGAGATTTCTGGATCATATGGTGGTTTTATTTTTAATTTTTGGGGAGCTTCCATCCTGTTTTACATAGCAACTGTACCATTTTACATTCCTACTAGTGATATACAAGAGTTCTAATTTTTCTATATCTTTGCCAACACATGTCTTTTATTATTATTTTTACAATAGCCATGCTGATAGATGTGAGGTGATATCTCTCTTTGGTTTTAATTTCCATTTTTTGATGTTTGGTGACTAAGGAATTTTTTATGTATCTTTTGGCCATTTGTGAAAACATATATTTAGGTGCTGAAGCCATTTTAAAACCAGGTTATTAGTTTTTTCCCTATATAAGTTTAAGAGTTATAGGCTTTACATACATTTTGTAGATTCAATCCTTATTAGATATATAGTTTGCAAATATAATCTCCCATTCTGTGGGTTGCCTTTTACTGGGTTGATTGTTTCCTCTGCTGTGGAGCTTTTTATTTTGATATAACTTTATTTTTGTTTTTGTTGACTGTGTTTTTAGTGCCATACCCATAAAATCCTTGCCAAGATCAATGTCATGAAGATTTTCCCCTTATGCTGTCTTCTAGAAGTTTCACAATTTGGGGTATTGATGTTTAAACCATTAATAGATTTTGAGTTGATTTTTGTGTATGGCCTTCTACCAATCCAAGCAATCATGTCTGTTTTCCTCTAGGCAGCCAGAGTATGCTGGTCCAGTAAGAGTTCCAGGATTGGCAAGCAGAAGCCAGTCCTCTGTGGAGACTTGTCAAAAAGCAGTGGTGTGGGATGTACAGACCAACTTTTTCCACCTGGTGAACCTGGGAACTAGGACGTTTCTTCCTGATCATGTGTTCATGTGTGTGTCTGTGTGTGTGTTAGTCACTTAGTTGTATCCAACTCTTTGTGACCCAATGGACTTTAGCCCACCAGGCTCCACCATCCATGGGGATTCTCCAGACAAGAATACTGGAGTGGGTTGCCATTTCCTCTCCAGGAAGGTTGCCATTTCCTTCTCCTGATCATGTGGCACTACACAAAGGTAAGGTCTCTGGAGAGATGGAGTCTGGAGTCTCCCTACAGGCTCTAGTGAGTCTGATTTCACATTCTCGCAACATGCAAGACCTTTTCAATTAGTTTCTGATTTCTCACAAAGGAAGTTTGTTCATGAACTGTTGCTGGATTGGAGTGTCACAAGGGAAAAGATGCCCCTAAAGGAAATCAATCCTAAATACTCATTGGAAGGACTGATGCTGAAGCTCCAATACTGTGGTTACCTGATGCAAAGAGCCAATTCATTGGAAAAGACGCTGATGCTGGCAAAGATTCGAAGGCAAAAGAAGGGGGCGACAGAGAATGAGATGGTCAGATGGTATCACTGACTCAATGGACATGAATTTGAGCAAACTCCTAGAGATAGTGGAAAGCAAGGAAACTAGGCATGCTGCAGTCCATGGGGTCACAAAGAGTCAGACATGACTTAATGATTGAATAACCACAAAAGCTTCTGACTCTTCCATCTGCCTGATGGCACTTTTTTTTTTCTGAATACTTCTTTAAACTGTAGCTTTGTTTAATTTACTATTTCTGTTCTTTCTACATTTTAATTATGAAAGAATTAATGACAAAGACTATGCTTCTCAAAGTATGTTTGTCTGTATCTAATAAATTTTTTAAAGTAATGATAAGTTATTAAATAATCTGCAGGATTCTACAATGCACTCCTCAGGTTGTGGTTGTCCCTGTGCCAGCTGATTCATGTAGAAAAGAATTATTATACATTATGAATTATTGAACTCATCTATAGTAACTTCAAAACTTCATTTTCTTCAAAATTTTATAGAACACTAAGCTTAGAAATTTTAGAAATATTCCTGCTTAAAATACTCTGCCTTGCTACCTCACATATATTATGCCTGTGAACCTGGATTTTAATTCAAAAAATACATTCACCAGTTTTTCAGAATCTTTGAAAGATGGGGCCCTATTATGGCATTCAGTTCTTATATACAGAGAATTTCAGATCAGTGAAAATATAATATACTATTCAATTTTCCTGCCTTTCCTATACGTATGGAATCATTTGTTCTAATTCTTAATGGTTTCCAAATTATAGAAAATTAGGTGACTTGGTTTAGTTCATGTCTTAACAAACTGAAAGATCAGTTCATATAAAAACAGAACTACTCACAAAAGTAAACTGTTTAGATAACAAATGAACATGGTCTATTATAAGATATTCTGCTATTACTATACTAAAGTAAAAGGTATTTTCTTTAGGCTGCAATCTAAGAGACATATTCAGAAGTTCTATAAATCTTGCATGGTGATTTCTACTACAGAATCAGACATACCTTGGCAGGATGTTCTACTTTCATTTCCAAGTGGAGCTGACCCGTTGGAAATAATTTGGAAATGGCCTGAATGATAAGATAAATTTTGAAACCAAATTAAATTATATCTTGTTCTGGGTCTTTCTGAATTTTGGAGGCAAAATATTCTTTATTTGGGTGTGTTACTCTGGCCCTTTAACAAGTGACCTGAAAAACTGCTAGTTTTGGGTGTGAATAAAAGGGAATCCTCCTACACTGTTGGTGGAAATGTAAATTGGTACAGCCACCATAGAGAACAGTATGGAAGTTCCTTAAAAAACTAAAATTAGAGCTACCATATGATCCAGCAATCCCACTCCTCTGTATATATCCAGAGAAAACCATAATTTGAAAAGATGCATGTACACCAGTGTTCACTGCAGCATTATTTACAATAGCCATGACATGGAAGCAACCTAAATGTTCATTGACATATGACTGGATAAAAAAAGATGTGATCAGTTCAGTTCAGTCGCTCAGTCGTGTCCGACTCTCTGCGACCCCATGAATCACAGCACGCCAGGCCTCCCTGTCCGTCACCAACTCCTGGAGTTCACTCAAACTCACGTCCATCGAGTCAGTGATGCCATCCAGCCATCTCATCCTCAGTTGTCCCCTTCTCCTTCTGCCCCTAATCCCTCCCAGCATCAGAGTCTTTTCCAATAAGTCAACTCTTCACACGAGGTAGCCAAGGTACTGGAGTTTCAGTTTTAGCATCATATATACACGCAACAGAATACCATTTGGTTGTAAAAGAAAAAAAAAGAGTGAAATAATGCCATTTGCAGTGACATGGACGGACCTAGAGATTATCCTACTGAGTGAAGTTAGTCAGACAGGAAAAAACAAACAGATACCATAGGGTCTTGCTTAATGTGGAATCTAAAATAAAAATGATACAAATGAACCTATCTATGAATTAGAAAGAGATTCATAGAAATAGAGAAGAGATTGTGGTTGCCATGGGGGATATGGGGTGGGGGAGGGACTGAGAGTTTGGGGTTAGTAGATGCAAACTATTACACAGAGAATAGATAAACACCAAGGTTCTACTATATAGCACAGGGAACTCTATTCAATATATTAGGATAAATCATAATGGAAAAGAATATGTGTATAGAAATAAGTCACTTTGCTGTACAGCAGAAATTAACATGACATTGTAAATCAATTATACTTCAATAAAATTAAATTAAAAAGCTTGAAGAACAAAAATCCAATTTAAAAAACATCAAATATAAACTTATTATAAATCACAACATCACACCTGCTTAGCAAGCTATTTGAAGTTGACTGCACTAAAACAAAGAAGTAAACCAAGACTGAATGAGAAATGGAGTCCAGGAAACCAGGTATCAACATGAGGAGGAGATGAAGAGAATTCCCCCATACAGTCGTGAAGGAAAACCCCCAGGATGGGAGTCGTGGAAGAGACTTATCGAACAACAAGTCCATACCAGCATGAAGGTCTCAAATGGGAGAAGTAGATGTGGGATATGAAAGATGGAGAGATGACAGAGGAAGAGAGAGGTCAGCCTGCACAACACCTGTCATGTGTGACTGTAACAAGGGGTTTCAGCTGTGTGGTAGAGTCTAGGAAAATTTAGGGAGTAGCTTATGCTAACAGGGCAGGAGACCCCGTTTCTAATCCTGGGTCAGGAAGATCCCCTGGAGGAGGGTATGGCAACCCACTCCAGTATTCTTGCTTGGAGAGAATCCCCATGGACAGAGGAGCTGGCGGGCCACAGCCCACGGAGCTGCAAACAGTCAGATATGACTGAGCAACTAGGCAGCAGCATATACATTAAACAAACAAACAAAAAACAAGGGAATTACTAACTCAATGAAAAGTAAAATTGTATAGTTTTAATAGTCACAGTACATTATGTCTCAGCAATGCACAATAATCAAAGGAATGTTTGCATGAATACTGATTTTAAAGTTATAACTAATAAGAGAATAGGGATATAGTTTTGGCAGGAGATCACAAGAAAAATAAATCCTGTTTTCCATAGTCACAACTTAACACATGCATAAATGTAAACAAATGAACAGATATAGATGTAAATTTTTAATAAATATGGAAATGAAGCTGTCTCCCTAAAACCAAGTTCCCCTGCTGAGTTTATTATGATTAACCTCTCTACCCAAAACTTTATTCCCTTTTTTGTGCCATATGATCTCAATCTTGTGCTACCTAAACAATAACCAACCAGAGTCAGATGACTGCAATTGCTGTTGTCAATAACATGGTTAATGTACAGATTCAGGTTGTTTCTGAGGGCAAGATGACCTAACACAGCCTCCAGGTATGGATCACAAAACCAGAAACTTGTAAGCATAGGCATCCTGGCTGCTGAAACTAGATTAAGGAATGTCACAAGAGGATGATTAATCCCAGTTCACCTAGTCTATTTTAGAAACCCTTAACTCAAAGACCAAGTGGATCTGAGGCTGTCTCTCACTCCCTTGCTTGGCATCCTGCAAAAAAACACTACTCCTTCCTTCATCATAACCTGGTGTCGATCGATTGACTTTGTTGTATGTCAGGTGAGTTTGGTTTGGTAACAACAGAAATATATACCATAGCAAGAAAAAAGCTGAAAGCGATAAAAGTAGTTGCCTCTTGAGAACAGGACTGGGCTAAGGGATGGGGATAAGGGCCTCCTGTTGTTTTTTTCAAGACTTGTAACACAATTTAGCTTTTTACACCATGTGATAGAACATCTGATTTTTAGAATTTTATAAAATAAACTGAATGCCTAACAACAAACAAAAACTGCTAGTTTTGACTGAGACCGAAATAAGAGAAAGTTCTCCAACAAGCCCAGGCTACCACGCAACCTGCTCTGCCCCCTGCACCATATGATCTGGTAGATCCAATGGTGCTTGGAGTGTCGGTGTAATAGCGATGCTGGTGGTGCCTTTAGCAGGACCCTTAGGTGAAGCCACATTGCAAGGCCGTAGAATCCCAGGCATCCTCTGAAAATTACTTCTCTCCTTTTGAGAAACAGCTTTTGCCCTACCATTAGGCCTTACTAGTTGTGGAATGCTTTAATAACAGACCACCAAGTACCATATGATCTGAGCTGTCCATAATGAACTTGACATTATTTAACCCACCGTGTCATGACTTGAGCATACACAGCAGGACTCCATCATTAAACGGAAGTGGTATACAAAAATCAGGCCCCAAACAATTCCTGAAGGTACAAATCAGTTACACAGAGAAGTGGCCCCAATCTCCATTATCCCCACTCCTGCTGTACTAAGGTCTCAAGGGGAGTTCCCAATGATCAACTGATACAGGAAGGAAAAACCCAGGCCTGATTTACAATGGTCCTGCATAATATGTAATCACCACTGAATAGCAGACAGTTAGAACTTTACAGAGCCCCCTTCTGGGACATCCCTGAAGGACAGTGGTATAGTGAAATCCTCCCAATGGAAAAAACTTCCAAGCAATACACCTGGTTGAGTGTTTACTTTGGAAAGAAAAATGGCTAGATGTGATATTATTAATATATACCAATTCATGAACTATGACCAGTAGACTGCTTTCAGACTTGACTTGTAACTTTTCCTGATGTATAAGCATAGGAACCTAACCCAAGGATTTTATATTTATCAGGTCTTCATAATCACCAGAGCTAAGTCTTTAAAATCTCTCTCATGTATATGAATATGTCTATTCTTACATTTATACTTATATACTTATATAATATCTTTAAAAATAAATTATAATTGGATATTTAAATCAAAATCAAAAGCCACATATTTTAAAGTTTATAACATAAGTAGAAGTAAAAAGCAAGACAATCAGTAAAATGATGAAAGAGGGATAGAAAGTGTAGATTTGGAAGGTTTCTATATTAAATAGAATGCTAGATCAAGTCATTTGAATGCAAACAAGGAAAAGTTAATGATGCATATTCAAACTTTATGATTATCACTAAATTATATTTAAAATACCTATAATAAGTCAATGTTTATTGCATAGGAATCTGGAATGTTAGGCCCATGAGTTAAGGTAGATTGGAAATGGTCAAACAGGAGATGGCAAGAGTATCGACATTTTAGGAATCAGTGAACTAAAATGGACCAGAATGGGCAAATTTAATTCAGATGACCATTATATCTACTACTGTGGGCAAGAAAACCGTGGAAGAAATGGAGTATCCCTCATAGTCAAAAAGAGAGTCAAAATGGAGTACTTGGGTGCAATCTGAAAAATGACAAAATGATCTCTGTTCATTTCTAAGGCAAACCATTCAATATCACAGTAATCCAAGTTTATGCCCCAACCAGTAATGCTCAAGAATCTGAGGTCTAATGATTCTATGAAGACTTACAAGAACTTCTAGAATTAATACCAAAAAGAGATGTCCTTTTCTTCAAAGGGACTGGAATGCAAAAATAGGAAGTCAAGAGATACCTGGAGTAACAGGCAAGTTTGACCTTGGCGTACAAAATGAAGCAGGGGAAAGGATAACAGAGTTTTGTCAAGAGAACACACTGGTCATAGCCAATACCCTCTTCTAATAACACCAGAGACTCCACACATAGACTTCAACAGATGGTCAATACTGAAATCAATTTGATTATATTTTCTGCAGCCAAAGATGGAGAAGCTCTATACAGGCAGCAAAAACAAGACTGGAAGCTGACTGTGGTTCAAGTCATGAATTCATTGCCAAATTCAGACTGAAATTGAAGACAGTAGTGAAAACCACTAGGCCATTCAGGTATGACCTACATCAAATCCCTATGATTATACAGTGGAAGTGACAATTAGACTCAAGAGATTAGATCTGATAGAGTGCTTGAACAGCTATAGACAGAGGTTTGCAACATTGTACAGGAGGTGATGATCAAAACCATCTTCAAGAAAAAGAAATAAAAAAAGGAAAATGGTTGTATGAAGAGGCCTTACATGTAGGTAAAATAAGAGAAGTGAAAGGCAAGGAGAAAAGGAAAGAAAGATATACCCATCTGAATGCAGATTTCCAAAGAATATCAAGGAGAGATAAGAAAGCCTTCCTAGGTGAACAATGCAAAGAAATAGAGAAAAACAATAGAAGGGAAGAGACTAGAGATCTCTTCAAGAAAATTAGAGATATTAAGTATCTCATGCAAAATTAGAGACACCAAGTATTTCATACAAAGATGAGCACAATAAAGGACAGAAATGGTATGGACCTAACAGAAGCAGAAGATACTAAGAAGAGGTGGCAAAAGTACACAGAACTATACACAAAAGATCTTAATGACCAAGATAATTGTAATGCTATGATCACTTACCTAGAGCAAGATATCTTGGAGTGTGAAGTCAAATGGGCCTTAGGAAGCATCACTATGAACAAAGCTAGTGGAGGTGATGGAATTCCAGTTGAGCTATTTCAAATCCTGAAAGATGATGCTGTGAAAGTGCTGCACTCAATATGTAAGCAAATTTGAAAAACTCAGCAGTGGCCACAGGACTGGAAAAGTCAGTGTTCATTTCAGTCCCAAAGAAGAGCAATGCCAAACAGTGTTCAAACTACCACACAATTGCACCCATCTCACAGTGAGAAGGTAACAGGCAGGAAGGCCAGGGGTCTCCAAATGGAGGAAATAGGCTGCAAGTGTCAGACATTTTTAACTGCCTTAAGTGGCAGGAGACAAACTAGCGATATTTTTTCCTTCTCTATACAAATTTAAAAGGAGGTTTCTCTTAAAATACTGTGTTGCCATAACGACACCTGGTTTCACCTGAAGTTAACTATTCTCAGACCTTGAGTTAACCAATGCATTTTTCTTATGGAAATGTTTGTCTTAAGCTATGTTAATGTACTATGCATTTACCCCAAACTCTGTCTTTGGTTCTACCTAATGGCTCAGAACCTACTTGACAAAGCAGTATGTTATACTCAGACATTGTTCCCCTAATCTATGTAAACAAAACTATTTGTATGGTAATCTGCCCTTCTACAAGATTCAAGTCAATCATTTTATGGCCCGGGATGAGTCCTCTGGTGCCAAGATTATCCCAAAATACATCTTATGGATGAGGGGCCTGGTGCCATTCTGAGTTTTAAGACATTCCTTTCTTTCATTAACAGACTGCTAGTGACTATATAACATCCAGCTGAAGACTAGCACGGGGGTACTCTTTCTGCCCCCTTCTGATGCCTATGTCAGAAGCTTTCTCTATCTCCTTTATACTTTAATAAAACTTTATTACACAAAAGCTCTGAGCCATCAAGCCTCGTCTCTGGCCCTGGGTTGAATTCTTCTCCTCTGGCGGCCAAGAATCCCAGCATCTTTTCGATCAGCAACAACCTTTCACACACTAGCATAGTAGTGCTCAAAATCATCTAAGCTAGATTTTAACAGTATGTGAATTGAGAACTTCCAGATGTTCAAGATGGATTTAGAAAAGGCAGAGGAACCAAAGGTCAAATTGTCAACATCCACTGGATCATAGAAAAAGCAAGAGAATTCCAGAAAAACATCTACTTTTACTTTATGCTAAATTCTTTTGCTACTGAGATCACAACAACCTGTGGAAAATTCTTAAAGAGATGGGAATACTAAACCACTTTACCTGCCTTCTGAGAAATCTCTATGCAGGTCAAGAAGCAATAGTTAGAACCTGACATGAAACAGTGGAATGGTTCGAGTTGGGAAAGGAGTACAGCAAGGCTGTATACTGTCACCCTGCTTATTTAACTTATATGCAGAGTACATCATGAGAAATGCTGGGCTTGATGAAGCTCAAGCTGGAATCAACATTGCCAGGAGAAATATCAATAACCTCAGATATGCAGATAATGGAGAAGGCAATGGCAACACACTCCAGTACTCTTGCCTGGAAAATCCCATGGCAGAGAAGCCTGGTAGGCTGCAGTCCATGGGGTCGCAAAGAGTCGGACACAACTGAGCGACTTCACTTTCACTTTTCACTTTCATGCATTGGAGAAGGAAATGGCAACCCACTTCAGTGTTCTCACCTGGAGAATCCCAGGGACGGTGGAGCCTGGTGGGCTGCTGTCTATGGCGTCACACAGAGTTGGACACGACTGAAGTGACTTAGCAGCATGCAGATAACACACCCTTATGGCAGAAAGCAAAGAGGAACTAAAGAGCCTCTTGATGAAGGTAAAAGAGGAGAGTGGAAAAGCTGGCTTAAAACTCAGCATTCAAATAACTAAGATCATGGCATCTGGTCCTATCACTTCATGGCAAATAGATGTAAAACAATGGAAAAAGTGAGAGACATTTTTTTCTTGAGCTCCAAAATCAGTATAGATGGTGACTGCAGCCATGAAATTAAAAACTTGCTCCTTGGAAGAAAAGCTATGACAAACCTCGTCAGCATATTAAAAAGCAGAGACATCACTTTGCCAACAAAGGTCTTTCTAATCAAAGCTATGATTTTTCCAGTAGTCATGTATGGAGTGAGAGTTGGACTATAAAGAAAGCTGAGTGCTAAAGAATTGATGCTTTTGAAGTATTTGTTGGAGAAGACTCTTGAGAGTCCCTTGGACTGCAAGGAAATCAAACCAGTCAATCCTAAAAGAAATCAACCCTGAATATTCACTGGAAGGACTTATGCTAAAGCTCCTATTCTCTGGCCATCTGATAAGCGTTGACTATTGGAAAAGACCCTGATTCTGGGAATGATTGAAGGCAGGAGGAGAAGCGGACGAATGAATACGAGATGGTTGAATGTTGTCACTGACTCAATGGACATGAGTTTGAGCAAGATCCAGGAGATGGTGAAGGACAGGGAAGCCTGGCATGCTGCAGTCCACGGGGTCACATAGAGTCCAACACAACTGAGTGACTGAACAACTTCAACAAATTAGCCAATATAGGTTACAAAAAGTTGTGTTAAAATCAATACAAAGGAATAAAGAAAAAAGGGGGAAAAAGACTAAGAACACAGGGGATGAATGGAAAACAGAAAAATGATAGACTTAAAGCTGAGGATTTTTGTAACTATAATAAACGCAAATGAGCTAATTACTTTAATAAAAGGTAAAGTATTCCAATGTATATAAGGCAAACCCAATATATCCTCTCTTAAAGAATTGCAATTTTCTTTAAATATACAGAAAAGTTAAAATTACAGGGAAAGATATAGCATACAAAACACAAATTAGATGATGGATGGAGTATCTATATTAAAAGCAAACAAAGTTAGCTTCAGAATAAAGAATATTACTAAGTAGATAGAAGGAAATATGATAACAGGGATAAATTAAGAATACTCAGAAAATCTAAATATTTATGCACATATAATGATATTATATGTCTAAATCTGCAGGGATATAGATCTGTACATTTATGAAATATTTATATTAATATATAGTAAATATACCAAATATACATACATGCAAATATATACACAAAATTTGCATATATAGCAAATACATCAAATACTACTGAACTAAAATAAGAAATAGTTTTATTATTATACTGGAGATTAAGTTTTCCTCTCTTTTAAATGATACAAGTAGCCAAAAAATTTATAAGTATATAGAAGACTTGAATTTAAAGAATGTATAAAACAATTTATAAACACTTCATTAACAGTAGAGTATATTTTATGTGTTACTGTATATAGAACATTCACCAGTATTGAACTTTTGCTGAGGCACCAAAAAAATCAATACATTTTAAAGACTGCATTTATAGAGAGTATGAACACAATGGAATGTTATGAAAAATAAACTACAGCAAGAACAACTCCAAATATTCCCTTCTTTTTTAAATTAAGCACCTTATATCAAGATACCTTTGGCAGAAGAGGAAATCACAGTAAATTCAGAAAATATTTTTAAAAGAATATTTATACAAGTGTGACATATGAAAATTTATAGGACAAAACTAAAACAATGCTTTCAGGATAAAATTTTTAGCTTTAATATGATTACCTAAGAAAGTAATAAATATCTGAAATCAATAATGTAAACTTCTGTTTTAAGACGTCATGGTAAAGGAGAGAAAAGTCCCAGAGTAAATAGAAGGACATAATGAAGATAAGAACAGAAAGCAATGACCTAGTCAGTGGAATAGTGAAAAAAATAATTAAGGAAACCAAAAGTTACTTTTTTAAAAAGAACAAGATAATTGATAAATCTTTAATGAAACTGAACAAGAAGAAAATAAAAGCAATCATCTCTAATACCAAGAATGAAAAAGTGCCATCCTATGGAATCCATATACATAAAAATGATATAGGAAAAAAATTATAAATCATTGACAATAACAAATTCAATAATTTAAACAGAATCCCTAGAAAGTCAAGAGTTACTAAAAAATGGCAAAAGGATAAACAGAAAACATAAATCCCCTATCCATATTAAAGAAATTATATTTATAATTTTAAAAGATTTCTGTAATGAAACCCTGTGATCACATGATTTCCTTGATGAACCCTATCAAATACTGAAGAGATTAGTACAACCTTACACAAATGTTTTAGAAAACAGAGGAGGACAAAATACTTTATGTCAGTATTGGAGACCAGCATTATGGTCTCCAAAACTGATACACAAATCAGAAAATGATGTAACTGATGAAAACAAATCAAACAAGGTCACTATTAAAATAAAATTGCAGAACAATACCTTTATCGATGCAGTAATTCATAGGAAGCTTAGCAAATTGAATCAAGGAAAAAATACTTAAAATACATATATCATTCCCAACTGAGTTTTATCCCAGGATCTGAACACTGATATTATAAAACACTGCTGAGAGAAATTGAAAAGGACCAGTGGCTCTACTCCTAGGCACCTAGGATAGTTAATGCAAACATTTATCTACATGCTGCTGCTGCCTGCTGCCAAGTCGCTTCAGTCGTGTCCGACTCTGTGCGACCCCATGGACTGCAGCCTACCAGGCTTCTCTGTCCATGCGATTCTTCAGGCAAGAACACTGGAGTGGGTTGCCATTTCCTTCTCCAATGCATGAAAGTGGAAAGTGAAAGTGAAGTCACTCAGTCGTGTCTGACTCTTAGCGACCCCATGGACTGCAGCCCACCAGGCTCCTCCATCCATGGGATTTTCTGGGCAACAGTACTGGAGTGGGGTGCCATTGCCTTTTCCCATTTATCTACATAAAACCTCATAAGTGAATGATCGTAATAATATTATTCATAATAGATGAAAAGTGAGAACAAACTAAATTTCTATCAACAGATGAATGGATCAATGTTGGTATAAGTATTACATTACTCATAAATTAAAAAAAAAAAAAAAAACACTTACATGGAAAAACTTGACTATATCTCCAAACAGCATTATGAGCAAATAAGGCCAGGCCAAACACATTGCTCAATTTCAATTACATTAAATTACAGAACAAACATAACTTTTAACATAACTTACCTTATGTTAGAGTAGTTATGCTTATTCTATGATAGAAATTAGACCAGTGGTTGCCTGAACCGGGGTTTGGGGAGATAAGGCTTCAAATAGTAGCAAAGGTACTCTTTGGGGTGAGAGAATTGTTCAATATCTTGATAGTGATGGTGTTTATACTGATGTGTACACTTGTCAAAATATATACATATGTGCAATATTATGTTAACTATGTATCAATAAAGTTCATATTAAGGGAAGAAAAAATGAGATGAGTTCATTTTTTTTTTAGTTTGGTAAATTATTAGAAAATGTTTAAGGAAAAATTTCTGAGTAAATAGAGAATTCACCCATTAAAAAAAAAAACAACAACTCTCCCTTTAAAAAAAATCATGCAAAGTTGATCACTGTGATTTTATGTAAATAAAATCATGACTATAATTAACGAAAAGCTAGCTAACTGAATACAATAAAGATTTATATTTCAAATTCCTTAATACATTGTTTCTCCTCATGTTGTAAACATTTTCTTTAACCTGGGAAACTCTGGGACTAGATGAATTAGTTTTTACAAAAGGGTACATGATGATTCTAATGTCTGTATAGCCTTTACTAGCTCGGATTGGATACTTAGAAGTGAAATGATCATAAAACCTCACTTACAAGGTAATGCTTAGTAAAAATTAGCAAATATTGAAAGACATTCAGGTCCTTAATGACATTGAGGAAAACTAACCTATAGACTGCTGTTTTAAAAATCAAATATTTAGATATTTTAATCAGACATGGTTCATTCCAAAAGAGAATATTGATTTTTTTTTAAATCTGCTCAAGCCCTCTCAATACCTAAAGGATATTTGTAATATGAATGTCTAATTGAAACACATTTTATGCACTAACCTATGCTAAATACAAATTTATGTATAAAATTTGGTGTGCTTACACACACATAAATGACTTTAACACACGAGCAGCATTAATATATTTAATATAATCATTCTGAGGAATAGAACCATAACTTTGTTCCTGTTATCTTAGGAGAAAAATATACAGCAATGAATTTTAAATAAACCTAAGAGATCTCAAATGTATCAAACAATGCAAATTAGCAATACGTAAAACAGCAAATATGGAATCTGACTAGCATAAATCAATGTTAAATCTAGAAGTTCTAAAAAGATCATATTATAATTTGGAAAACAATTATCTTAAGAGGTCTTAATAACGAAAAGGCAATAATTCTATTAGAGTCATTCTCAGGGGTATTCCCCTTCACCTTCTTACTGATCTATTAAAATGAACACCAAGACTATGCTGTAAGCTCAGTGACCTCTCATCAGTTAACAAGAATGCTTTGTGTTCTGAGGCAAGGTCAAAACTCTAAGTCAACCCAAGATCAAGAAGGTCTTCTGGCATAAGTAACATGTATCATGTAATTTTCAATGAGGTTGTGACCTGACTCAATTATAAACAAGAAATAAAAATGGATTTTCTAATTTGCTTTCAAAATATCATGTATCATTTTAAATACAGTGATTGCAATCTCTTTCCCATATGTAATCCCATCCCATCCTAATTTTCAAAAATTTTAGCAGAAAACACTGGCTTCACAAACAAAATAGTACCTCCATCTAAGTGCGCATGTGCTTAACAAGAGCCTTTCCGTTACACTATTTAACTTTGCGCTAAGGACTCATGTTGAGACTGAAACTCCAGTACTTTGGCCACCTCATGCAAAGAGTTGACTCATTGGAAAAGACTCTGATCCTGAGATGGATTGAGGGCAGCTGAAGAAGGGGACCACAGGGGATGGGATGGTTGGATGGCATCATCGACTAGATGGACATGGGTTTGGGTGGACTCCAGGAGTTGGTGATGGACAGGGAGGCCTGGCGTGCTGCGGTTCATGGGGTCGCAAAGAGTCAGACATGACTGAGTGACTGAACTGAACTGAGCTTCAGTTGTGTCTCTTTGGTACCCCATGGGCTGTAGCCCACCAGGCCCTTCTGTTCATGAGATTTTTCAGGCAAGAATACTGGAGAGGGTGGCCATTTCCTTCTCCAAGGAATCTTCCCCGCCCAGGGATTGAACCCAGGTCTCCCACATTGCAGGCAGACTCTAATGTCCGAGCCACCAGGAAGCCATGTTTAACTTTGGACGACTGCTATTCATAGCTCCTATTTCTACAAATGGCACATCATTAACTTCAAAGATATCACACATTTGCTGAGAAAAAAAGGGCTTAACTTTTCAGCATTCATGTATTTACTTGTCTTACTTACTCTGCGAGGCTTATAAATAAAAAATTTCTTCAAAAAAAGATATACTTTCCTTTTTCTCAGCATAAGATGTGTATCTTAGTAAGTTTGTGCAAAGTTGATTATACTTCCTATTCAATTTAAGAAAAAATCTCCACAATATGTGTTTCTGAGCAATCTGACAATGGTACAATTTCTTTCAACAGCAAAATATCCTGTTCCTTTTTTATGCTTAAGTGAG